>NC_092430.1:12489653-12839653 GCF_036169615.1 Heliangelus exortis
TAAGAGAAAGAGAAAGAAAGAGAAAGAGAAGGAGAAAGAGAAAGAGAAAGAGAAAGAGAGAAAGAAAGAGAAAAAGAGAGAGAGAGAAAGAGAAAGAGAAAGAGAAAGAAAGAGAAAGAGAAAGAGAAAGAGAAAGAGAAAGAGAAAGAGAAAGAGAAAGAGAAAGAGAGAAAGAAAGAGAAAAAGAGAGAAAGAGAAAGAGAAGAGAAAGAGAAAGAGAAGAGAAAAGAGAAAAAGAGAAAAGAGAAAAAGAGAAAAGAGAAAGAGAAAGAAAGAGAAGAGAACACAGAGGAAAGAGAAAGAGAAAGACAGGAGAGAGAAGATAAAGAGGAAAGAGGAAATAGAGAAAGAGGAAATAGAGAAAGAGAGAAAGAGAGGGAAGAGAGAAAGAAAGAGAGGAAAGAGAGAAAGGGAGGAAGAGAAAGAGGAAAGAGAAAGAGGGAGAGAAAAGAAAGAGAGGAAAGAGAAAGAAAGAGAGGAAAGAGAAAGAGAGGAAAGAGACAAGACTAAGAGGAAATAGAGAAAGAGAGAAAGAGAGGAAGAGAGAAAGAAAGAGAGGAAAGAGAGAAAGGAGGAAGAGAAAGAGGAAAGAGAAAGAGGGAGAGAAAGAAAGAGAGGAAAGAGAAAGAAAGAGAGGAAAGAGAGAGGAAAGAAGAAAGACTAAGAGGAAAGAGAGAAAGAGAGGAAAGAGAGAAAGAGAGGAAAGAGAGAAAGAGAGGAAAGAGAGTAAGAGAGGAGAGAGGAAAGAGAGGAAGAGAAAGAGAGGAAAGAGAAGAGAAGAGGAAGAGAAAGAGAGGAAAGAGAGAAAGAGGAAAGAGAAAGAGAAATAGAAAGAGACAAAGAAAAAGAAAGAAAAATAGAAAGGAAGAGAAAGAGAGGAAGAAAGACAAGAGAAAATGAGAGAAATAGGGGAAGAGAGAGAAATAGAGAAGGAGAAAAGAGAGAAAGAGAGGAAAGAGAGAGAGAAAGAGAGAAAATTAAGAAGAGCAAAAGAGGGGAAAGAGAGAGAGAGAAATAGAGAGAAAGAGAAAGAGATATGTGAGAAAGAGTGATGAGAGAGAGAACAAAATAAAGAGAGGAAGACAGAGATAATGAGAGAGGAAGGAGAGAGAAAGAGAAGATTCAAGAGAGTGAGTGAGAGAAGCAAATGAGGAAGCAACCAGACAGAGAGGAAGAGGAGAGAGAGTGAGAGAGTGAGAGAGAGAAAGCACAGATCTGATGAGAGAGTGAGTGTGAAGGAGAGAATGAGAGAAAGAGAGATTAACATAGAGAACGACAGAAAGAGAGAGAGGAAGCAGAGAGGAGGAGAATGGAGACAGAGAGAAAGAAGAGATCAGGAAGAGACAGAAAGAACAGATATGGTGACAGAGAAAGAGAGAGGAATAGAGAGCAATAGAGAGAGAGAGGAAGCAGAGAGGTAAATGAGAGTGAAAAAGAGAAAGAAAGCAGTGAGAAAGCAGAGAGCTCTACTGTGCTGTGTGAGAAATCACATCAACTCACCCACACAAAGATGATAAAGTGCTCCAAGGAGGTGTTGAGCTGGGGCTCCTCCTGCAGCTGCATCATGGAGTCCACGTGCTGGGGCAGATGTGGGTGCAGACACAGAACAGCTGCTTCAGGGGGCTCTTTGCCGCTGCCGTGGAGTTCCTGGGAGGAGAGACTGTGCTGGGACCTGTACAGGAACAGAAATTTGTTGCTGAGGAACAATTCGTATTTCATTTCTCCTGGTTCCTCCGTATCTCCTCTGCCCTCACACACAAGCACAGAATGTTTAGCTTGGAAGAGACCTCCAAGATCACCCACTTCAACCTTTCACTAACACCACACTCAACACTAAACCGTGTCCTTAAGGACCAGGTCCAAATGCCTTTTCGATGCCTCCAGGGATGGTGACCCCAGCACTGCCCTGGGCAGCTCATTCCAGCGCCTGACAATCCTCTCAGTGAAAAAATGTCTCCTAACTTCCATCCTAAACCTCCCCTGGTGCAGCTTCCATCCATCCCTTCTGATCCTATCACAGTCACTAAGGAGCAGAGGCTGTTTCCCTCCTTGCTCCAACCTCCCTTGAGGCACTTGAAGAGAGCCATAAGGTCTCTCTCACCTCCTCTTCTCCAGACCAAACACCCCAGCTCCCTCAGCCTCTCCTCACAGCACTTGTGCTCCAGGCCCTTCATGACCTTTGTTGCCCTTCTCTGGACACCCTCCAGCACTTCTGTGTCCCTCCTACAGTGAGGGGCCCAGAACTGAACACAGGACTCAAGGTGTGGCCTCCCCAGAGCTGAGTACAGGGGGACGATCACCTCCCTGTTCCTGCTGGCCACTGAGTTCCTAACACAAGCCAGGATGCCATTGGCCTTCTTGGCCACCTGCACACACTGCTGACCCATGTTCAGTCGACTGCCAACCGACACCCCCAGCTCCCTTTCCAACTCACAGCTCTCTCACCACACTTCCTCAGCTCTGTAGCTCCCCAGGGGTTGTTATGATCCAGGTGCCAGACCTGGCACTTGGCCCTCATTTAAACCTCATACAATTACCCTTGGCCCATCCGTCCAACTGTCCAGGTCCCACTGCAAGGCTCCCCTACCCTCCAGCAGATCCACACAGCCACCTAGTTTGCTGTCACCTGCAAATTTACTGAGGGTACACTCAGTCCCCTCATCCAAATCATGAGTGAAGATATTAAAGAGAAGAGGCCCCAGCACTGAACCCTGGGGGACACCACTCATGACCAGCTGCCAGCCAGATTTAGTCCCATTCACTACCACTCTTTCAGCCTGACCATCCACACAATTTTTTATCCAATGCAGGGTATATTTATCCAAGCCAAATGCCCTAAGTTTCTGAAGAAGAATGCAGTGACAGACACTGATGGTACTCCAGATGCCCTGCTCCATACCCTGTCCTGGCACCGAGGTCAAACTGACAGGTCTGGAGCTCCCCAGATCAGCCTTTCAGCCCTTCCTGTAGATGGGGGTTACATTCCCCAGTTCCCAATCAACCGGGACATCCCCAGTTTGCCAGGACTCTTGATAAATAATGGAGAGTGGCTTGGTGAGACACAAGGTGTTTGACTTCCCCAGAGACAATCCCACATCAGCCACAGCCCTCTGGGAGCCACCATCTCTCATCCACACGAGTTCATCAGTGCCAGCTCTGACTGTGACACCACAGGACAACACAACCCACCCTCCCTGACAGCAAAATCCTTCTAAAGCACCTGGGAAAAAAACCACCACGTTTTGACTGTCCCCTCTGGAGTGACAACACGTGGAAAGAAATGTTGCTATTTCAAAAGGAAAGGTCCCCAAATACAGAAAGGAGAACCTGTCACCCAGGTGCTGCTGGGCACACGAGCAGGGCAGGAGGTTCCACAGCACCCAAGAAATTCTGCACCAGCCAGGCTGAGCCCTGCTGCCCCCAGAACCAAAGAGCCTCCAGCAACACCACAAACCAGATGCCCTTCCCCTGGGCACAACCCCAGTGCAGAAACAGCTCCTCAGATTCATCTCCCTGGGGGGATTCCCAGCTCCTAAAAACAACACAGCCCCCAAGCCCACCCTTGCTGAGGAGGGGCCTCACCCCCTGTCACACAGTTACCAGAGCTGGAAGGAACCTCTGGAGATCATCCACTCCAACTCTCCACTAAAGCAGGATCCCCCAGAGCACATTCCACAGAACCACGGCTGGACTGGATGACCTTTGAGAGTCCCTTCCAACCCAAACGATTCGGCAATTCCACGGTTCTATGACTGCATCCAGGCAGGGTCTGAATTTCTCCAGACAAGGGGACTCCACAGCCCCCAAGGGCAGCCTGTGACAGCGCCCTGGCACCCTCAGAGTACAGATACTTGTACTCTCGATTCTTGCAGACATAAACAAGGTGGCCTGGGAACATCAATGGGCACCCTGACCATGTCCTCCGTCACCCCCAGCCCCTCCAAATGCCGGGGGGACATTTGCAAGATGGTGTCCCACGACTCAGAGATGTCCTCCCTCCCCCGATCCCCCCATTTCTGCCTGCACTGCCCAAGCGGAACGGGCCAGGGCCCATTAAGACCTCACACACCGACCCCACTTACACCCCGGACACCAGGTCATTAACCCCACCAAGATCCGAGCCACCAACCCGCCAAGCCCCTGCCCCACACAGCACCCCAACCCACCAAGCCCCAGAACCCATCGAACCGCCAACCCACCCAGCCCCCCGCCCCACCAAACCCAACCCCTACCCCCGACCCAGGGATCCCTGTGCCCCACAGAACCCTCCTGCCCCCCCACAGACCACCCCTGCCCCTCTGTGGCCCTCTCAGAACCCGGCAGACCCGCAGCAGCCGCTCCTCCAGCGCCGTCAGCTCCAAACCCGCCGTCGCCTCCGTCGCCGCCGCCGAACCCTCCGCCGCCATCTTGCCGGCCCGCGGCCCGGGACTGAGACACCAACGACACTTCCGCCACACGCCCAGAGCGGCACGGCGGGGCGCAGGCGAGGGGAAGCAGCGCCCCCTGGCGGCGGAGGACCGACCTGGAGGACCTCCCGCAGGACCTCCCCGCTGCGGGAATCGGAGGCGGACGGGGATCCCGCGACGCCTCCGTCCCTTTTTTCCCGCGTTTTATTTTGGGGGGAGGAGGGTAAAGAAACAGGCGAGAAGCAGCCGCAGGCCGGAACGCCCCCCAGCCTCCCCCCACTAACCACCATCGAGCCCCAGGGGACCCTCTCGGGGTCCTTGTTGCTGTTCGCCAACCCGGACGCCCAAGTGCGCGTCCCCAGGGACCTCCCGTCCGCACTGGGGGACACTGAGCCCCCCAGGCACCCCCTGTCCTCCTTGGGGGACACTGAACCCCCCAGGGGACAACTGTCCTCGGTGGAGGGAACATCGTGTCTCCCAGGGACCCCCTGTCCTCGTTGGGAGGTACCCCGAGCCCCCCAGTGCCCCCTCCGCACTCTGCTGAGCAACCCAGACCCCCAGGGCAGCCCTGCCCTGGCTAAGGGAAGTGTTCTGGATGGGAATCGATCAGGTAGTGCCACTCTTTTTCTATGGTATAGTTACAGCTATAGATGTCTAATATCTAAATGTATCCCCGAGATCACTGAAAGCTGTTAGAATAGATAAAACTCTTTTAAACATAAAGATGATGGAACCTGTTCATGAATAGTAAAGATGAACCCAAATGACTGTTAAAATACCATACGTGTTAACAATAGCTGGGTTAAGGAAAAAAAAATATCCCAAAATCAAACCAGACATGACTGTAGATAATTCTTTCTGCAATGCAAACTCGTGGTAACTGTCTCACCAGTCACCTCCTTACAAGTTCTGGACACAGCCTCCAATTGTTTAAGCTGAAGAACGCTTTATTTTTAAGACGCCCAAAAAATGTGTCTTGAGAAGGGTTTATTCCAGACTTGGCAGGGTACTGACTTGTCTAAACTGACTGAATTATGTTAAAAATCACAGCTTTGATTTACTATTCTGTCAGTAACAGCCTACAGCCCTTCTGCAGTGATAGTCACATATGAACAGTTGTTTCCCTTAAAGGCGTTGGCACTGTAGGTGGTGGGGCAACTCACGAAAAAAACAAACAAATGTTAAAAACACAATATATGGCAATCGTGCGTTTGGTTTACTTAGGAGAAGTGAGGGCAGTAAAATAGGGCTCATCTGTCAGTGCCTGCTAGCGAGGCTCTCTTTTTGAGGCAGTTGTCATAAATAACCCAACCTAAGGGCAATAAGTTCTGGGAAAAAGATTGCAGTGGCAATTGTAATTTTTTTGCTGGTAATGCACATTGAGTGAAATGTGGTATGGAATGCATTATGCTGTGAGCCTAGAAAAAGGGCATGCACCCATTCTTGGAACTAGAAAGAGTCAGACCTGTCAGTCTCTTACCCAACTGGTAGCTATTATTCCCATAGTGCATCGGCCAATAGTGCAGAGGGAGAGGCTTGCAGCACTTGGTCACGTTACAAATTGCAGTAGCATAACTGTACTCTTTAAAGGAGTGTCCCTTCATTCTATGTAACTGTGAAATTAATGTGATCCAATGACATTAAATTTCATTCTATTATAGGACATAGCCATAGCAGACTATAGACTAGTTAATATTTCTGCTTCGTATCTGTATTGTCACAAGTGATTAACCTTTCATAACTTTCAGGCATGCAACACTGTGTGATAATGCAAAAGCAGAAAAGTTCCAGGAGAGTATAAAAATAATTGTTTAAAAGTTGATGTATCAGCTCCTGAGTCCAGTGCACTCAGTCGTGCAGAAAAAATACATCCTGAAGTACAGGTCAGCAGACTGGAGGTAAACAGGCAAGGAAGAAGAGAAAGGACTTGGCAGATCAAACTTCAAATACCAAAAATTCAGTATGAATCATAAACTAAAACTGTAGCAGTCTCATGTATAAATAAAAAAGCTGACAGTGAAACAGATGGTTTTAGCTGGTTTAGTGTATGGGCTGGGAAAGTTACCGGTGTGATATTAAGAAAGTAGGTAAGGCTGCAGAATGCAAGATGGGTAATGAAAATTTCCCACAGAAAGGAGTGAGATTAGGTTTATGCATATTCTATGACCACCTCGTTTGAAAAATATGAGAATTTTTCTGTATGATTTCATGCATGAGACTGAAATAGCAAAAAAAAGCTCTGTGTGATGCCAATAAACATAATATTCACCAGCTTACAGTTTGCTAAACTCAGAATTAGATACGTTGAAATTACTAACTCCAGCTTGGAGAAAGTACATTTCAGCACTGGGGCTAAAGCCCAACAGTTAAAACTGGAGTAACATCCAGAGGTCTCAGACAAGTTGTGTGCCCCATCGCTTCACGGAAAACCTCAGAAATAACGTGCAACTGGGACATGGGCTGTGGGAAAAGTTTTTCTAAGGACACTAAAACAAAAGCAGATCACAGCCCTTTTTCTCTCTTTTAATAAGAACTTCTCAGATTTTCTTCTGTACTTTACACTCTTCTATACTTCCTTCAGGTGTCTTTTAGCTCAATCTCATTTGCTGACTTTTTTATTTTCCTGGTCTAGTAAACCTTGTTTCTAAAGATTTTTCTTTTGTATTTTAATATCTACCACAACAGATCATCAGAGGCATAAATATGAGATTTATTAGTGACAATATCAGGTGTGTCTGTGAATATTTCAAGCAAATACAGAAAACCAGTATCACATAAAACCACTCATTTGGTTGCTGCTTGTTTTAGTAAGAAGCAGATGGTCACAGCAGGAACAATGAGAGGAGCATAAATCTTCACCTCTGGCAATTTGCTGAAGAGTTACTTCTCTAAGGAGGTATTCCAGTGAATCCTGGTGCCACAGGGAAGGTCCAGCCTTTGAATGCACAACTTTGTCCACTGGAGAGAAGACACCAGTAAGGCCCAGCATAACCCTTGAAAGGTCTTGCGAGGATAAGGCTCACGTCCTTAGCCAGCAGCAGCTGTAAGCAAATACTGGAGAGTGCAAACAGTATTTTCAGTAAAAAAGAAACTAATTTTGGTGTCTTGGTTTACAGCTGTCTCACTTCCCAGTGAATTCACAAACCTCAAGACTTGCAGGTCTGCTAATATTCAGGCTTTTCCAGGTTTAAAAATGAGCAATAGCTTTGATGCTGACAGGAGTTTGGAATGAATTATTCGGAACATATATGCTGAGTACATTCTGCCATGCATAAAAGATGTATTATGAATAACATAAAAAAAAAAATAACTAGGTTTTATGCTCAGTATTAGTCACCTGGGGAAAAATATATCCTTTCAGTGTTTGCATGCATAACTCCACAGGTCATTTTTGTTAGCAAGAGGACTAGAATTTATAGAAAGTTATGGAAATTTTATGAAAGTTATGAATCTTATAGAAAGTTATGGAAATTTATTGAAAGTATGGAATCAAACAAACACAATAGTGGTGATTTTTCAGTATATGCCTGGGATAAAATTAATGTGGAGAAAAATTAGTGGTTGCACCATAAGGGAAGATTCAGAAGTTTTACCAAAGTGGAATTATTGGACTGGAAGAACATTGAAACACTCTTTAAAAATGGTACTGGGTCCCACCTCATCTAGTCAGGGAAGGTGCCTTAAAAAGCCATTGCTACTGGAGCATGCTTATAAAAGCTTGGCAGAGAATGAGAGTGTTTGTCAGGATCTGGGGTTGCACAAGGTTTAAAGACAAGTTTCGACTTTTCTGTTGAACAAGTTCTCAAGTAGGAAAAAAAATTAATTTGCATTAGATTTTTGATAAAATTTTAGTAATATTATCAATGGTATTAAACAGCGTAAGTGTCCATTTTAGGAAGAGCCTGGATCTTGTATCCCTATATTGACAGGGAAATCTTTAATGTGTTAAATAAATCCAAGACACTATGCAGAATACAGTAGCTATGAAGTCACAATAACACAAAATCATAATCCTCTAATAAATAGTTAAAATTTTCATCCTTAGAAATATGAAGTAAAGGGATATCCACATTTTTCAGGAAAGGCTCTGTAACTGCCATGCCATGTCCCTTACTGTTTGAAGCTCTACAGAAATGTGGTAACCTTGGTTTCCAGTCTGTATTCTGTGGGAGTGTCTCAGGGAGCAGAGAAGACATGTGCAATCCAGAGCATCCCAGCCAGGCAATGGAACCACTTGCATCTGCCTCCTCTCATATGCTACAATTGTCTCCTTCCACTCAGGACAGATTTGCTGATCTGTGGAGGGTGGATTGCTATTATAATTAGAAGTAAAAAAGGATACCACTAAGCTATAAAAAGTTTCAGAGGACAGAGGTACAATTTACCTGTCAATTAATGTATCAATTCCAAATATTTGTAGATGAAACTGAGCATCCAATTTGTGCATATGTGATTAATTTTAGCTTTCTTGACCTTATATTTGCATGCAATATGTGGAAGATATAGCAACTTATTTTTTAAACACACAAAACATAAGCTTCATTTCCTCCTACTTATAAGAAGATCTCAGTCCATATGCTTCTATGGAAATACAGTGCCCAGCTTCCTTCTAAGTTATTAGCATGCTCCTGCCAATGTCTCAAAATGTTTCCTTCACCCTTGTTGACTGTGAAAAAACTCCAAACCAAATCCTGAGGCAAACCAAACGGGAATAGAATAGAGGCTGTAAGTGGCAGGCAATTAATTTTTGCTGTTGTGAGCTGATGATATACACAGGCCTTTTTCCTGGAGTTATGACAACTGGGGAAGCAGACCACAAGAAGGGAAGTCAGAGCTTTCTGAGAACAAGTAATTTCTTACCCACCTCATTTGCCACTGTCAATTAAATAATTTTCCATGGACCACAACCACATCATTCCTGAGAAGTCTCTCTTGACTTCCATGTACACTGTAAGTACATTTCCTAAGTAAAGACTGAGCAAAAAGCACCTCCTACCCCCTGAACACCAGGCATACAAACAGTATGAAGAATCTATGTCCTCTTTTGATTTAGTGGTTGGGGCAAACCATAACTCAGAGAACAGAATTGCTCCTGGGGGACGGGAAAAGAGGAGTAAGGAAGAAAGACTTCAAGGGTGGAAGGTAAAATTAGAACAGGTTTGTTAGGACAGGGAAGGGACAGAAACACATGGGATAACAATGAAAAATATACAAATACATAAAAACCCCAATTTCAGTGGTCACTGTCAGAAGTGTTCGAAAATCCCTGGTGGCAAAGCCAACTTGGGAAAAGGGGTGAGGGACCTTGCCAGCAGCCAGTGATGTCAGATCCTGTAGAGGACATGGTGAGCTGAGGCCAAAAAGCACCAACCCCTCTCCACAGTGCCTGAACGCAGGAAGGAAGAAGGGCACAGGAAGGGGCGGCCATTCCCACCCTCCTGGCTTCCCTGGGGTATGATGGATACGGGAGAAAATACGCAGCCCTCTCTGTTCTGCCCCCAGGATCCATCAGGATCCTAAACCACACTCTCTCATCCTTGTATCAATGCCATAAAATGATCCCCTCACACCATAACATCTGAAGGTGCAGTTCCTGGATGGTAACTCCACTATGGGCCCTGCACCCCAATATATTCCCTACTGGAGCTGACTGACAGCAGCTGGGCAAGAGTAACAGTTCTGTGCAGTATTTTTTCTTATGGTCAAAGATATGATTACACTTGCACTGAAAACGGCCCCTTTTTTTCAAAGTCTTCCCTTTGTTGGGGTCACCACCCCACACAAAGGATCTACTCTGGCCTGGTACAAGTGAAAAGTTAATACTCATGGCCATTGGAGACTGATGACAACTCCTGTTCATGCTGCTACAGCTGACCCTATCATAACAATTTCGACAACTGGAGAAAGAGAAATTAAGGGGACAAAACAAGTTCTGCTGTCCAGACAGAGGAGAAAAAAAAAAAAAAAGGAAAATTAAAAATAAAATAAAACCAAACCGAGCAGAAATTATCTTAATAAAAATCTGTGATGTCAATTTTTAAATCTGATTTCTTTAGCCCTGAAACATCAATTTTAGTTGCTTCTTCCTATTTATTGCTTACTGATGCAGATAGTGAGCTGTAGCAAAATAAACAGAGCTGTCTTTCCACTTCTTGCCATTATTCCTGCATGCTTCTTCATATGGTTTTATTTTTAAATATTTTCCCATGAAGATGTAACTTATTTAGGGCTTACTTTGAGGAAGTTCCCAACAAGTTCCCATATGCAATTGCTTAAGCCAGAACAGCTGATGTTCGTAAATCAGCAACAGACCCAGCAGCATTATCTGACTGTACCGGGTTGATGGGTTTTGCCTATTTGTAGTGCAGTCAGTTCACTAATGAGGACCTGGTGAGAGGTGCAATGCCCCCTGGACCTCATTAAATAGGCTTATTCTGGTCTGCTGAAATGTAATCTCAGGACTTGAGCACAGATGCTGGAGCAGAGCCCTGCTGCAGAGATGGAGAGCTTGTTTCACTGCTCGAGGTAGTGTCTTCCTGAAGAGTTTTAAAGGCAGGGGTCAATGACAGGATGCAATGACACTTCAAGGCAGGATGCAATGACACTTCAATGCAAGTGGGTTAAACTCAGAGACTTGTTGATATCCATTCTGAAGAGTCTCAGTCCTGTCCCAGGGACCACTCTGCAGTCACTCCTGCAGACATCTCCATACTGACAGCTGCAGAGCACATGCTGGCCTTCCAGAGGCTGCTCTACTCCTCTCTGCAGAGCTAAGCAGCTTTAAACTTACTTTAAAAATTGCACAGACATCTTCCCAATGTAAGGGAAACGAGGAGCAGCAGAGCAGCAGCAGAGCCAGCCCAGGCCAGGCTCTGCTCCAGGGCCAGGCAGCCTCAGGGCTGCACAAGAGGGAAAGCCACAGATGCATTAACATCACTCCAATCAAAACTCATCAGTTATTTCTCTCAGGTATAGGGGGGAGTCTGAAAGTGAGCTGCAGTCAGTAGTGCTTCCTAACTTGCTCCCCTTTTCTTCAGCTGCCTTGTCCAGGTTTGCTATTTCTAGCTCAGACATGCTGGCGAGAGATGCTTATGGAGTGAAGCCCAAGTGCCAAGTCCAAAGGCCCCTCAAGGCTGCAGATTATTTTGCTTGGAGGCTGATCTGCTCTCTGGCTAAGCAGAAGAGTGAAAACACGACAAATCTAATTAGTCTTTTTCCCACCCATGAGTATACAGTAGCTTTTGCTACTGTAAAAACTAGAACCCAAGGCTCTGGTTGTGCAAAAAAAAAAAAACCAAAACCCACCCACAAAATTACTTCAGGGAAACAGCTACCTGCATGAGCAGTTCAGCTGTGAGAGGAGAAAAAACTGTGGCACCTCACCTCATGCCAGTGCCTGCTGATTCTGGTGTCCATGTAAGGATGGTGGGAGTGTGAGGCTGGTCAGGGAAGCCCCTGTTTTGTTTTGGTCTTGGTACAGGCCCATCAACAGAAGTCGCTTTCCCCATCCAGGTTTTTGCTTTTAACTCAAGGGGTATTGGATTGCACCCAAAGCTGCAGAAGTATTTGGAAAACGTGAAAAAGACTTAGGATCTTAACTGCAGATTTTCATTAGCAAAGATTAAATGCTACTTTAAGTTAGCCTAACTCGGGGCTTTTCTCACTAATACAGCATTATCCATTTCCAAACCCCTGTAAGCACAGGCAGAGGTGCCAGCTCAGCTGCTGAGCCTGCAGAGCTACAGATGGTGCCTGAGAGCACCCACCCCTCAGTCACTGCAGCAGGAGACCCTGCACTGCACCCAAATGTCCTGTGCTTAACCCTCACTGCTCAGGTGGAACTTAGATAAAAGCATACATGGGACATGCTTTTCTAAATTAGTAATGACTTCATTAGTCTGGACAGGAATATCCCGGCCCTGGACTTTTACGAAGAAATGAGAGAGCTGTTTCATGTACTTCTGTGTCTGTACAGAAATAAATTTGACAACATCAGTAGCAGGCAGCTTGCTGAGGCAGCTGTCAGAGATGCTGCAGCTCAGAGCATTTGCCCACGACAGCACTCGCAGCCATTCCTGCCCTTTGGGAAGTTTCTATCCCCACTGTCTGGGTGGGAACAGTACTGCCTGCTCTTGTCATGATTCTGGCTTTACTGACACTTCCATCTAAACCTTCATTCCCTTGACTGAAGCACAACATACTAAAAAGAAGTGGCAAAATCTCAAGGCTTCTGGAATGTCTCATTTGACAAAGTTCATAGCTCTGCTAGAGCTCCAGCTTGTCATAATAAAGCAACTGGTTTAGAGGGTGCTTCTTTTTCTGTTGAATCTCCCGTGCTTGGGGTTTATTGAGATTCCATTACATGTCCCCTCGGAACTGCTCTCACTGTATTTTCAGCAGACAAGTCTTGCAGCAGATTGCCATTTAGAAGGTTAGCAGCTACTCCTGTTTCAAGATTTGCCATTCAGAGTGTCTGTGGAGAAAACTCACATTAAAGGAGAAAGATGAGCACATGCAGCTCCCCAAACACATCCCAGAAGGCAGAGTACACAGCTAAGCAGAGAGCTTGGCCCTCAGAGGGACAGCAGCTGAGGCCTGGCAGTCCTGCTCAAAGAAGAATGAGCAGAATGAGCACCACTCAATTTATGTTGGGATTCGGAAAGTTTTCTGTTCCTCTGACACAGGTTTCATCCAGAGAGACCCAAGTTATAACTGCTACTACTTGAACTCAGTTGCCCTTGTGGATTCAATGCTTACAGTCCAGTTTTTTTATATGTAATTCCAGTCCAACACTTTTTCACTGAGAAAGATTAAATAAATAAATAAAACCACAGAGATATCACATCTCTAGCACCCAAAATATGCTTTGTCTGACATGATTTTCATCCCAACTCATTCAGTTCGTTACTGGGCAGAGGCTGAGATTCACTTTCATTCTTTTTGATGTTTATTTCATGAGAGACTACTTGCTAGCAAAGCTGTATAGAGGTTTAAGAAGAACTTCTTCAAGGTAGCATTAGAAAACTTGAGTTTTCTCCAATTTGAATAAAGTATAAATACTGAGCTACAAAATAATGAACTTGTGGGATTAAACCATGGAGGAGTACTCACAGCACTGAATGCAGGGAATGGTGAAATTTTTCACATTTCCTTTTGCCATGAGATCCTGAACTCCCCAGAAAGCTTCCAAGCCTGCCTGGCTATGTCAAGACAAGGAAATATTTCCACAGTGTTCCCTGCAGCAAAATTACGCAGTTTTTCTTCTGACAGGATCTGTAGAAAACAGGACCACCAGCAATTTATATAATTGTTTTCAAGTAAGTGGACACTACAAATATCTTTTTAGATGAGTTCTCCCAATAGTATAATGGCTTCAGAAAGAAAAGCTGAGTCCTGGATGGAATTTAATACCAACAAACTATTTACACTTCAGTCTTTGTCACTAGGTCCCAGTAGAAATCTTAACTCCTAACTACAGCCTTCATGTAGGGGAAAAATGAAAAAGGGCTAAAATTTTTGGGTTTATTATTCAACTGCTTAATTATTTATCTTCCATTTTCTATTTCCATCATGAATTAAGCTGTGCATGAATCACTGGTGCGACACACGCCAGCCCACAAAGGCCAACTGGCACCGAGTTCCTTTTTTTCCATTTGTGGAGCAGGCAAATTATGCACTATGCAGTTTGAGCAACCTTATTCATGTGATTTCAAAGATCTTTGTTTGTGGTGGTAACTTTTACCACACCACTTGATGGTCTGTTTTTCGAAAAATTGAAACTTTTCTGGCTCTTGGAGGGTGAAGGAGATGACATTTCTGTAAGAGGAGTGGCTACATATACATTTTGTGGTTCTGTCATTGGCATAAAGGCAGTAAATGCCAAACTCACAGGGTTCAGGATCATATATATGTTAACCACAAATTAGTTTCTCCTCTTAAGAAGTTAAAAAGCAGCTTGCTGGAAGCATTTTTCCACCCATTTGTGATATATTTTACAGGTTAGGAAGGCTAATTTTGTAGGTATCATTTACTCTCATTCAGCCAGAATGTTTCCATAAGAAAAGTAGCACTATTCCCTGGTCTAAATATACATCAACCAGAAAGACTTCTTGCAGCCAGAGCTGAAAACTGCACAAGCGTTGACAGAGCAACTGAGCCAATGTTCAGCCCCAGACTGGAGCATGCTGAGTGCTGGGAGGCACAGCAAGAGAACAGATTCAGCCTCCTTATGAGCACCTTTCTCCCTCGGGGGGTGAAGGTTGCCCTGTAGCACAGAGATACTCCTGAAGTATTTCCTTAAGACACCTCCTATAACCACCCAGGGCACAGAGAGGCCACCCAGGTCCAACAGACTCAGCAGAGTAACATCTGCACCAGCAACATTTCCTTCTTGGTTCTTAGGTTTGGGTACTTGACTGTCAGGGTTTGACCTGTATTTTCAATTCCCTAGAAGGAGCAAAACCAAGATGCTACTAGCAAAGCCTCCAAGGAGCCCTGAGCAAGAGGAAATCCTGAGTTAGAGGAAAAATATTGCCCAGAAGAAAACATGTGAGGGAGCTCCCTTAACACAGAGCAAAGAAACCTAGTGCCAAGGGTCAGCTTATCACACCATCCTCAACAGCACACCTACTCCTCTTGCATGCAACTATGACACTGAATATGGGGGAAAAGTATTTGAAGCAGCAAGGGGGGGGGGTTTAATTTTTTCTTAGAGAAATTCTCTTTATATGGCAGACAACTATTTATGTATAAGACCTTACTGCCAAAAGTGTTTATATTAAACACAAGTGTTTTGTTATTTATCATTATGAAATAAAGGATAACTTTTTTTTTCTACACACAGTTTATTTTGTTCTCTGACTATTACCTTAAACTATAGGCAGTCTAACTGTGTATTTATCAGGACGTTAATCTGATCAATTCCATAGCAGGCAGATCCATGGCCCTCCTCCAGATGATATTGAAAATGCTGATTTAGCATCAAGAATGTTATAAATCCACACAATGCAATCAAGCTGAAGGTTCTAGGAACAAGTATATTTAAAAACAAGCAGTTATGTTCTTGCTACAGCCTTGAGATAATTTTTAAGCTAGCTGGTCCCTCTAGAGTCTGACTTACATTGCTAGAACAGCAAATAAACTCCATCAATATTGCAAAACCCCATAGATTTCTAAATTGTCTAATGTTAAGAGATAACCACATAAATTGGCAGAGCAGATGAAAAAAAAGTTGAGAAAAAATGAAATCTTCAGGGTCCTGGAGGTGCAAAAAAATTAACATCCCAATATTTAAATACTCCAGAAGAGTTCTCATTCCAATGTGCTTCCTGGGGTTAGGAAGTCCCTCGTACTCTGAGAGGACCAGTAAACATGACTGGCATTAAAGAGCACACACTATAGCAATGTAATTCAATATAACTCACTTTCCTATTAAGTGGAACCTTCCTTTGTCTTGGAGACTGATGTGCTCGTGTACTTCGGCTTGGCCCAGCACAAGGTGATGGAAGGAATTGCCCACGTTTGGACACAGTAGTTGTTCACTTCCTTGCTTGCACTGCATCCTGAGCAGCAGGATCTCTGCATGCCTCTGACAGAGGTGATAACTTCTGTGCAAAAAAGTTAATATTAATGATACATAACAATACACCTGCTCAGTGGAGAACAACAGAGAGCAGCAGAGAGCACGTTAAGGCCAGTGTAAATAAAATGAAAAGGCATGGCTTGTTCCTGACCTTCTGTTCCTAAAAAACAAAGAAAAAAGCCCACAGCAAAACAAAAAACACACACAAAAAACCCAAAAGCCGACAGCACCAAAAAAAAAAAAAAAAAGCAAAACAAAACAAAAACCAACACCAAAAAGCGCCACCATAAACAAACAAACCAACACAAACTATTTAGATGCTGGAATATAACTTCACACAGATTACAAGCATAGACAGATCCTCCGCTGCAGAACAGGCATCTCAATTGACCTAATAAAGGTTAGATTTGCAGTAATAGCCTCTAAGTTGGTAATAAAGTAGAAAAGGAAGAGAGATGTCATCTCTTTTTGTGAAAAAAAATGAGAAAATATGCAACTCCTGTAATTCCTGCTTCAGAACCCTCTCTGACCAAAGTGCTTGCAGGTCAACAGAGAGAGGAATATGGGGATTCTGTGGAATATGAAGATCAAGATTTTCCTTAAGGACTCCCAAGGTCTTGAGGTCATTTTCCACTGGTAGGAATTTGTCTTCTCAAATAGCTTATCTCAGACAAAAGTTAAACCCAGGGAGCACGCTAAAAGCTTAGTTCAGAATGTAATAAAAACTGTGCAAGAAAGGTGCCTACCCTGGTCTTTTCTCCGGAGTGAGAGTGTACTAAATCAGGTGAAGATTAAGAAGGACCAGACCTTTTTGAAATATCTGACAGAGAAAGAGAAAACTCCTTGTGTAAGCCATTTTCCTACCTGGTAATTCAGGGAATTATCATCCCATTCCATGCTCAGCATGTATGAACAGACACTCAGGATCAATCTACATGGCAAAGCTTTTGTTTACAATAGCCTATATACTAGAGCAGAAAAGCTGTGATGTTACCAGCCAGCATGGAGCTGCCAGGTGAGGAAGCTTTGTGGGCAGAAGTAAGGCTGTAGTCAATTTACACAGACATTTAGAGAGAGATTTTAGTTACAATCTTTCGTGTAGCTGAGGTCCCTACACCCAGAAAGGCACTTCTCTGAATTTTGTCTGGGAAGTAGGGACCAGGAATCCTTTCCCATGTGGGAGCAGCTGGAAGAGTGCTCAGTTGAGTCCAGAAGCCTATATGGGACTGTGGCTGGTGTGTCTGTATGTCTACCAGAAACTCACAGTTTTTATACTCAGGTTTGAATTATGCTGCTCCATCTAAGCAAATGGATTTGCAGCTTTATCCTTCTGCCGTGGTGTGTTCTGGCTGTGTTGCTATAGATCCTTGTAGTGAATTTAAAGCTATCAGAGTTTCACAGGTACTAAATTCTCCAACATAATTTTTAGAAATATAAAATAAGGCAGTAAAGTTGGTAACTTAGAGCTCACTTGATACATTGTTAGCTCGAGGCCTTTCTAAGGAAATACACGACAGAAATCAAAACAAAACTAAACAGCAACATAAATTCTGAGTCCATAAAATGTTCAGTGCTATTCACAGCATTGATAGCTGTTACAGTCCTGTATTATACTGCCAGGAAATATTTAAACATACTTAATTATATATGCATGATCCACCCTGCCAGACAAAGCTCTGCTACACCACGACAGATGGGAATGAGCTCTGTATTCTGTACTTGACCACTGGATTGTATCATACTGAGACTGCTCGTAGTCATTAAGTTGGTTCATGCAACTATACATATCTACCTAAGTTACTAATCTAAGTTCTCAAGATAGTAATTGAAACAATAGCTCTACCCAAAAAAAAAAAAAAAAAAAAAAAAAAAAAAAAAAAAAGGAGAAATTGAAAGTATCCAAGTCCTTCTGGAGTTGCTGCTGTAAGCAATGCATGCTTAACTTTTCCTTCTGTTCAATTGCAGGGGGAGATGGGTGGAGTGTAGCTGTCACTGGATAGAAAATAAACCAAAGCATCCAGAGCTGGCAGCCAGAGTAAAATGCAGTAAAGGTTGGAGACAAAGCTTGTGAATTGTTCCAGAAACAAAGTGGTAGGGATTTAAGCTTTGGACAAACACTACTCTGCAGTAAAAAAATGATTCTTTATAAAGAAATAAATCTAAAACGGAGTGAGAGCAAGTCATCTCAGGTGGCACTACTTCCCCAGAAAGGTCCAATCACCCCTGGCCAAATGAGTTTGGACTGAGTAGATCCATACCTCACCTTGCTAACAGTACAAAAGGGATTTGTTAGGATGTTTTGAGAAAGGTCATGGATGACACTGTACAATGGAAGCACTGATGTGTTTGCTACCACCTTACTGTGAAGGAGACATTTTATAAGTAGAGCAAATATAGTCTTTAGAGCTAGCTAGGGAAAAAAAAAAAGGAAGAATATGGGAGATGTCTTTCTCTTCATTTTTGAATCTGAAAACTACTTTAACATTTACCATGTCTTCATTTTTAATGTCCAGAAACAATGAAATAAAGATTGCCTCTTATTATAAACTTCTTCTGTGGGCTTACCTTCTCTGGATCATCAGCACAAGTTTGTTCAAACTCCCTCATAATCATAATGACCAAATCTGGAAATTCTACATATGGACACTGTGTATGATTTTCTTCCTGATGATTGACACTAAACCAATGTTGGAGTAAATGACCTCGATTTAATTGCTTCTTGGATATATGAATTTGGGAAAAAATAAATAGATTGTTTATAAACAAGCCTTTTGACTTCACACAAAAAGCTGTAGGAATTCAGCTATTCATACCACTGTATGTTAGCAACTTGGAAAGTCAATATGACCAACGGAAAATATAACATCATGCTCTGCAGCTCTATTCCAGCAGAAATATTGGCTCTGAATATCATGCACATCTAGACATGTAACTGTGATGGTTTAGGGGGTTTTCACCTGATTTCTCCAAGTCATTATGTTTCCAATAGGTTAAATCAAGTGGGAAAGTTAAATAATAAAAAATATCTAATCTTCCACATGCACCCAGAATGGAAAAGCAGGAATGGTTACCTCGAATAAATAAATAAGAAAGAACTGGAAATTCTTGAGTGACCTCATAATGGAAAATACTGTTTATATACCTTGGTCCTGCATTATTATTATATGCAGGATTTTCCCCTTTCACAGCCCTGATGAACTGCCCCTTGTTTGTTTTCTGGCAACATAAAGGAGGTGGTAGTACTTGAAGTGCTCAGAGCTGTTCTGCTGTCTGATAGGGAAATAAATCTGTGCTAGGGAAGAAACTCATGGCTTTCCCCCCTACACCCCTGTTGCTCATGCCAGTAATTCCCCAGTGGGCTAGAATTTCCTACTGCTGTGGCAGCCTTGGTACCCCAAGACATCACTGTGTCATCTGCTGAGATCTGACAATTACACAAAGGGCCAAGGTTGCAACCCTCTTGCCCAGGAATTCCTATTTCTCTGGTTGCTTTATGAGCTTTCATTCTTCCTCTTTCTTCCATGGGAAAAAAGACCAAAGGAGACTCCTGTCTTATCAACTCCACTCATTTGCCATTGCATCTAAGCCAGCTCTATCATAAGAACAGCCAGCCCCAACTCCGAGGTGATCAATCTCAGCAGTCAGTGCTTCTAATGAGGGTATTCAGTGTAGATATTGAACTGATTCAGGAAACTTAAAATCAATTCCTCTGGGCTAGGCCTTATTCTAGGGTCTTATGCTCTTGCCCAGAGCAGCTTAAGTGCTGGCAGTGATGGATTTGGAAGCAGCACTGCATTTGCATCTTCTTCTCTCAGTGCTAAAATTCTGGTCCATTCAACTGATAACAGGAATGCAGCTGAACCTGTGAGAAAATGATCTGGGCCTTGCTAAGTTCAGAGCATGATAATGGTGATGAATAAACCATGATAGTTCATACTTTTCCTGAAAACAAATTCAACTTGTTTGCTATCCTCATCTGTTTGCAAACAGCGTGTGCTGCCAATGTATTGACTGCAGTTGTTCCAACATATGGATTGGCTTTAAGGGAGAGAAGATTTTCTGCACTCAAAAGTAAGGGTGGGCAGAAAATATCAGTGTTAATTTTTAACTTATGTTTTCAATCAGCTTAATTTAGGTGGTCCCTGGACAATGTAGATGAGTATTTAAAGCTGCACTACCAAGAATAAGCTACTTAAATTTGAGCCACAAATATTGGCTTTTAAAAACATACATTGAGGTGCAAGAAAGTAAAAGAGACCATATGGATTTCATTCCCATTTATCCTCAGTTCCCTCCCTAAACTTATCCTCATCTTAACAAAACAATCCATCTGTGAACAGTTTGAGGACTGAGTTTCTTATCACCACTGATCTGTAACCAAAGCTTTACAAAAATACTAATACAAACAACACAAAGCTTCCACAGAAAAAAGGATAAAAGAAAAAAAAAAAATCACATTAAAATTCTGGTGAATAAAATTTCCTGTCTGTCCTCATGCCATTGAGCTATGTGCAAGAAGGAAATATAAGTGATACTAGAATTTCCCTTGGAGGACAACATTATCTGGGTGTTGGTTTGAGAAACATCTTTCTAAAAGATGAGCCTAGACTCAAAGGCATTTTTACCCGGGAACTAAAGAACTGAAAGGAAATATCACTCAAAGAAAACCACCCATGTAGTTAATTAGGAATAAGCCCTACCATGACTGTGTGTTTTTTCATGATTTTACTTTCACTGAATTCATATTAATTGTATGAGTATATGTATTAATTGTAGCTTTTAAAAATGCTTTGAAATTAAGATTTTTTTACCTAATATATGCAGGCATAAGGGAACGTAAAGGGGGTTAAAAGTTCAGGAAGATACTTGAGACAAATAATTGCACAGGATGTGTCAGTACATTCTCTAGGAGGAGAAAAAGCAATGGCCATTTATCAATGTTTAATGATTTTACTCCAGGATCAGCAAAGTTTAATCAAAGTGGGAAGCATACTTAGCCTGATCCAATAATGCATGCAGATTCAAACATTCTTTCTGAATACTAATATGCCCTTAGACTTGGACTTTTAAGTAATCAAGAATTCCAGAGCACATTGAAGAAATATACGATCAAGTTAAACATTTGAAATTTCATGTCTTAAACATAGGTAATATCCCAATTACTGAAATTAAAGTGTCTACTAAACTTTTCTAATATTTTATTTGTTTTTTTTAGTGAATTAAAGTTACCGCTGCAAAAAACAAGATTTTGACTTACCTCTGCTAAATCTGCCATCCCCCAAAGATACCCAGGTGCAAGTGCTTCTGCACTCCTAGGCCTTGCTTTTATTATTTTCACTGTTACTACATATGTATACATACATTTTCTAAATCTGAAATAGGAATGATCATGAAATCACAGCCAGTAGTAACATCACTCACCCATGATTTGCATGGCTCTCTGCAATACCTCTTCACATCAGAAGACTCCTTCATCAATTACATGGAGTTCAGTGATGGCTGGTGATCACAAGTCAAATTCCCTTCCTGCCAAGATTCAATATGTGTACACAAAAAGCCAAGAATATTTAATAGTAGGCAGTACAGACTAGCCAACATATGCATTTATTTTAGTGAGACAGAAAGGGTTGATCTTATGGTCCCTAATGCAGAAATATTTTTTCATAGTGTACATCTCCCTAAAAAAAATTAATATTTTAATATTTATTTAAATTATATACACAGAAAAAAGCTTATCATCCTATTGTAAAAGAAATAATGATATTATTAGTGAGTCAGGTTTTGCAGTTAATTTTTTGGAGGCTGAAGTAAATGGACAAATTGGTTTAAAAGAGGGCAGGGCTCATATCATCTTACTACAGTGAGACCATTCAAAACCTGTTCTTTGCTAAATAGATAAAATAAAATCTATGGAAAAGATAGCAAGCTGAGAGAAAACTCAGTGAATGTATGAAAACCAACAAAATCCATGTGACAAAGTGCTGTTAATTGTTAAACTTTGGGAAGTAAACCTTGTTTGCTTTACTAAAGAACCAGGATTAACAGTTCCTTCTTGTATGTGCACTGAAATAACTTGTCCTTTTAGGAAGATTACTAAATTCCTGCCACGGACTAAAACTAACATGCAGTACTTTTTACTGACTAGTACTACTACAAATCAGGTTTTTAGCCTACATCCAAATACTTACCATTAGATTTTAAAATACATTCCTCTGATGTGCATTTAGAACTGCTAGTAATCCTGCCATTTTGTTTGTCCTTTCTAGGGTCTTTTATAATATTTGCTGGAAATAATTTCACCAGTACAAAGTTAGATTATCTTGCTTTAACCGCTATAGAAAAAACACAAACTAGACATACCCAGCGAGAGCTGGATCCAAACAGAATATTCTGACACTCACATCAGTGGTTTTTCCTTCTATGGCTTGAAGGCATATAGTCCTTGAAAGTATGAAAATCATCAGCACTCAGAGCAAAGTCTGGAAAATATTATGAGAGCTGTGTTGAACTTATCTTTTGCTCCTGGACATGGTCCTTTGAAAACACAGCTGACTATCTTTGCCAGTGCTCAGTGCCAGTATTGGCATTGCTCATTCTGTGCATATGCTGAGCTCATAATTTCCACCACTGCTGACATTGGGCAGGATTTCTTTTTAGGAAGAAATGGAAGAGAAATATTTAGCTCGATGGAGTATGTGAAACACACACCAAAAAATCTAGCACAGCTCTCTAAAGTCAGGTGCTTCTGTTTACAGAATTCCTGAGGGAAAATGGTCCAGTCAGTTCAGAGTAACAGCACCTTACCCCTGTCAGCTTTTCAAGGATGCTGGGTTTGTGGGTTAGTGGTATTGGCTGTGTTTAGCCAGAAAGGATAATACAGCTTAGAGTCTTACAGATCCCTTAATTCAATAAAGAAGTTTGGTATGAAACATTTGACCCTGCAGTAAAGAACTGATCTCAGTGGTCAGAGGAATACCCAGGGAGACACAAGCATCAGCTCTGAGGATCTGCTCTTCAGAACAGCGTTGGGTATTGCCAAATCTATTGGTTCCTGACTTCATTTTGACAACTGAGAATACAGATTAATATGTACTTGCTGGGCAGAGATTTATTGCTGGCAACTAGATTAGCAAATCATTAGAACCAGTAGCTAATCTGAAATTATCAAGGTACTAGGATTTTTACTTCCTTTCCTTTATGGTATTTATTGTTGAAAAATCATTGTTTTCTCCCCACACAATGCAGGTATTTTGAACTAACAAAGTAAAGCAAATATATAGGACCATCTATACTGCTGCTCTCCCAAAATGAGAATATTCCACAGTCCTGGTAGTTGCTGTTTCCAGATAAATTAGCTCCTTGACTGTTTACTTTATAATGTTTTCATGAGTTTTTTCTACAAAAGTGTAATCTGTTCAAAATATCAGTAGAAAAAGTATGAGATAATGTTGTTTTATTATCTATGGCTCTCTCCTGAAGGATTTATCTTCTGTCACTACACAAATGCTAAGCGTTTATATCTTAGAATAGGTATCAATTATTAACAAAAGTAGTGGGGAAAGAAAGTACAGTTTTCCATGACAAATGACACTATAAGCAGAGTTTCATAATCCGGCATGTTGCATTTTCACTTTTCAGAGGAAAAAGAATGACTAATACATCAATTTCAGTGCTGTTCCCTGGTTTTCTTTTGAAAAGCACCTTGCTGTGTAAGACCACCCTTAATTTACCATCTCTGGGAGACAGAAAATGTAATGAAAGCATCCATCTCTGGCTTCAAATAGCCTGTAATATTAAACACCAGAGTAACAGTTATTCTCCACCCACTCATTAATCACATCCCTGCTCCATATGCCTCTGCTCTTCTGATTGCATAAACTACCTCAACCAGATACCTTTTCCTCTGCCTAAAGAAATCTCCACTGTTGCTGAAGGGAATGAAAATTCTGAGCTTTATGAAGTTAAGATGTACAGTACTTCATTTACACTGATCGTCCAGAGCTTTGACTTTTAATACCTTAGTGCCGTCAAGGATTTTAGAATTCCTGAGCATCAATTCATCCTGACATGCCAAGAGCCAAAATCCCACATCAAGATGTTAGTAGGAGCTACACAGCCAGTCACTTAAGAAAACTTAGGCTGAGAGCTTCCCACTTCTCATCCTTTTCTCAATTAAATAAACAAAATGCCTTTTACCTCCATATGATACCTGGGGTCAACTTGGGTCGACTCTGCATGTGCACTGGCGTGGCAGGACACAAGCCAGCCCTGATCCAAAAGCCACCCGACAGAACAAGTGTGTCACAGAGCCCACAATGTGCCACACCTGTTTCTCTGCAGAACTCACTAACCCAGAGGTAGTGCCATGCTTGTAGGGTGACAGTTCTCAGAGCACCCTTAGGATGGGCACCTTTCCGCCTCACACCATTGGCACCATACCCACCTACGCTGCAGGCTCACTGCTCTGTGCAGCACAGCTGGCTCACGGAAAGGTTTCCAAGGCATAGTGGAACAACGTCAGTCTGTATTGTCACAAACTAATGGCAATGTCCTTTTAGTTTCAGTACTAAGGTCCCTGCCTTTTAGCTACACAAACTCTGCTGGCTGTCCTCATTGCTGCCACAGGGTTCTATGTGGCCGCAATGTGCAGGCTCAGACTGACCAACCTGTATTCCCTAGAACTCCGCAGCCCTGCTTTACAAAGCTCTCCATTTTCTCAGACCTCCAAAGGTATACCCAAGGATTTGCCTGCAGTCACTCAATACTGGTCCCAGGACTCCCCTAGAGTCCTAGATTCCTCCTCTGCAGTTGGAAGTTGCTGCTGGGGAATAAATTGCAGACCATTAATGAATATCCAAGGGCTAGGAAACTGGGTGTCTAAGGGATTACTAATGGAGGAAACAGTGCATGCTGAGCCCTTCATTTTTATGTAGGACAATTTATATATGTGTGTGCAAGTGCAGATGCATCTTGCAAAATTTTTTCAGCAAAATAACTCGGAAACAGCAGTTAGCTTTTCTCACCCCTTCATCTGCTCCACTGACGTAGGCATAGACTCTGCATAACTTCACTAGAGACCATCACTACAGCTGTATGGATTTCTATTACATGCTTGTTCCTTGTGAAGGACTCAACAACAGTGAATCATAGCCTAATACTGGCACACATACCAAGGGCCCAGCAGCCAAGTAAATAATTTGAATCAGTGAGTTGATACACAAACACAAATACATACACACAAACCCACATGCTTCTCTTTGAAAAAAATCAAATTGAGCCAGGAAGTACTCACTAGCTACAAACTACTGGACTGGATACCATCCTAAGTGGTAAGTTTGGTGTCCAACAGATTGTCATCACTGTTCAATGTTTAAAACTATCTTATGCAAAGCTTTTGGTTTATCAAGGCTATGAAGTAAGGAGCAGAAATCCTTCATGTTTATATCTAGACAATACTAAGCTCTACAATAAAGCTCTAGCCAGTGTCCTATCACAGTTTCATATTCTCCTCTATGTTTTGCCATTTGACACTTTTTCATGGATAAACTGAGAGTATTGATGGACATAGTCCAAATAATTCATGTTCATGGAAGGGGCGAAAAAAGGCTTTCATTTTGATAGGCTGTGTATATTTGAATGTCTTATTTCTATACTATATCATCACACTTGCTATAATAGAGATGTCAATGAGAATTTAACACGCTGGCTTCACAGGGCTTTCTCATAGCAGCAGTGATGCCTTTGAGATGTTCCTCATCCCACCTCACACAACTTTGTGCAAGTCCTCAGCAGCAAAGGCTCAGCTGGCACTGCCACAGCAATGTAGCAGTGCAGGGCTATGGGGGGGAAGTGCTGCCATCAGGAATAACTTGTGAAACTCCTCATTGTCAGAACGAGTTTGTAGAGTGCTCCAAGAGGAGAAAAAGGGGAGCGGAGAACAGGAATTAAAAGTGGCACGAGAGGGGATTTTCTCCACGGAAAATGAAATTGAATTGACTTGTGGAAACTCAGTCTGAGGTAAATTAGGGCAGATTGTGCTGATCTGAAATAATGTCTTACCTACTCTTGTTATGCTAAACCAGGATTTCTAGCTGGCAGCACAAGGGAGGACTTTGGCTGGCCTGGGTGTGCTTCACCAGGTGTGAGCTCTTTGCTGCCACAGCAGACGTGGGTGCCAGAGCACTGGTGGCTTCCTCTGCTGCAGGGACTCCTCTGACTTAGTGAAGTTGCTGTGTTGGACACAAACCTGAGTCCTCCGTGCTCATTCACAGCATCCATATTTCCACGTGTTCACCTCTGTGTGCTCCTTTTGGCCTCCAACAGGGGAACAACCCCACTGAAACCCTTCCACGTAAGCCATTAAAAAACAAGTCAAATGCACATGCAGAAAATAAAGTTAGTTTTAACAAACTTTCTCTGCTAACCAACTGGGGGTTTTGTTCTTTACTTTCAAGTTATTTTATTAGCATAACTGAACTTCACATAAAAAACACCAAATGTTTTAACTACTCACCTTGATACAGAGAATTCTGACTGTTCTCTTAGATTCTCTACTTACCCTGTGTTGATTCTAAGTTGAGTAAGTGCATCTGAAGACTTAAACATTTACTGGCAAGACCATGACAACAAAACCAAATGAAACTGTTGTTATGGAGTACAGCAATGCAAAGCCAAGAAAATAGGTTTGAAGGCAAGATCATTTCCAGACTTTTTTTTTTTTTTTTTCCTTTCTTAAAGCATAATGCTTTGGAAGAGCTTTCAAATGAGAATCTGGTCCCAAGGACACAAAAAAGGCATTTGCTGATAAAAGCAAAACAGACACAGGCCTGTTGTTCTACTTGAGCTTTTTTGAGTCTTTGGAAGATTGCTGGTTTCCCAAAATGTCAATCCACAGAGAGTTAATCTTGCTGGCTATATGAAACTGAGTATCAGCCTCTGGCTAAACTAGAAGTGATATATATCCAAACAATTACTTTTCTAATAAAATACTAGAAGGTATACTTTATGCACCAATCCATCACCTATAATGTCCTGTCAAAGCTGTTTTGGTATATGCCAATATACTTTGGAAACCCTGGGAAAAAAAAGGAAAACAAAAAATAAGGAAAAAAAAGGTGGGTGGGGAGGCCTAGCTCATTCTTTGCTGCTTTGAAAGGGACTTAAAAGTATTCTCCTCTTGCAGAACCATGGAACTTGGCACAAAAAGCATGCCTTGTTACAGAATCCTGGTTTTCACTTTCAAGAATGCTTTTAGCTTATATGGCTGGGGAAAAAGAAACTACTTGCCAAGCTGTAAGTTTTGTTTGCATTGGCAACGTGTTTTCCCTGGGATGGCAAAGAGCCTGAACGAAGATCTCTTAACCATACTGGTAACATCCATGGAGTACAGACATAAAACCTGAAAGTTCCTTCAACCTGAATGTGGATCAGTTCATGTAATAAATGAGACCATTTTTACTAACTTTGCTTTGTTTATCCCTCCAAATAATTTTGGATAGTAACACCACTGTTAAATGTACCATAGCCTCCACCTGGGTATCCACTTCCCTTAGAGAAAAGAGCCTGAAAAATCAGGGCCCCTGGTAATTGCCCTGAAAAAAACAGCTTTGCCAGACAAATGCCAGAGGTGAGGTTTGTGATGTCCCTGTTGGAGTCACTGGCCCTGTCTCCCTTCTTTACCTCTTACTGCCAGCTCAGTGATCACCTAGGGCTCAGCATCCTCCTGTGGGGATGGCCATGATATTGTAGGGTAAGGCCCTGCATATTGAACCACCTTAGGCATCTCCTTGCTAAGCCTTCAGACATTTATTCTTTCCTGCTTTTTCGCACTCCAACCTCACAAAAGGTTTGTGGCAATAATGAAACAGGTCTCCATATGACCATAATAAAACTGGAAAACACCTCAGTCTTGTCTGTCTTTGTGGAGCCTGAGGCCACAGCTCACAGGTTCTGTGCTTGGAGCAGCCTGTCCATCTCGTCCTCCTGAAGGTCAGCACACCCCTTCATGTATCACCATGATGCACCCATTCCACTTCCTTGGCACAGAGATTGGAGGTATGTGGGATGCTGCAGTGTTTCTTGGCTCTGCCATGCTCCAGCTCTGTGCCTGCTCACCCCTGTGCAGTAACAAAGGCAAAGACACCATGATGTATCTTTGCTTCTGCTTACCATTTCTAGCACGTTCCACTCCCTGCACAGAAAAAGAAATTATGTATTTTAGTAACTTGACTCTTACTAAGCATCACACATCCAGAGTCTGTCCTGGTTTCAGAAGACCAGGATAGAAAAACCTGCCTGGGACACCATCAGCACTGCCATGGTGTTGCTGTGGCAGTGATAATGGGGGAAGCTGAGCCTGTGGGGAGGAGAGGATGGGACCCAAATGGACCAGTCACAGTATTCCTGCCCATGTGCTCAGTATAAAATGGCTCTCAAGAGAGTACCTTGGTGGCTTCTCTGGATCGTGTACTGGGCTGGGTAAGGACTGTCTCCTGCTACCCCTTGTTTCCTCACTGGAGAAGAACCTCATTCACCAAGGTAGGTCACCTTCTGTCTTCCCAAGTAGGACCAGCTTGGTAGTTCTAACACTCTTGTGAACTGTTACTGAGACCCTGGATTCGGGCACCCCCATCTGCTGCCTTGTCTAGCGTGGCACTTTTTCTGGTTGGGAAGGAATTACCAACTGAGTTGTGCGATTTCCATGTTTATGTATTTTATATACATTTGTAATTCACTATCACTACTTCATACCCTTGTTTTTTTCCTTCCAGCCTAAAGTTTATCTCCCTTATTTTCTTCATCTTCCCCTGGGGAGGTAGTGGAGGAACAGCTGAGAGCATCTGTTGCCTAGTTACTGACTAAAACCACAATAAGTCTCAGAAATCATGAGGACCAAACTCCCTCTGATCTGGCTTCTCAGCCACCTAGAATCTGGAATATCTGCCTCATTTCTCAGTTCCTCTGGAGTCAGGATGCTCAGCCTCCCAAAGCATCTAGTTCCAGACCGTGATCAGAATTGATGGAGACTACAGGATATTGTAATTCTGGAGCCCTTTGTGCAGCTGCATTTGCTATAGTACGACTATTAAAAACTACCTGCATTAAACACCATAGCTGATACGTTGCCCAAATAACTGAACTTCAAGTCCTCAGTGTCATGAAATTCTCATCCTGAGATCCCTGTAACACAGTACTTTTCAATAACTCCACAATTCAAAATCATAATCTTAATTGTCCATTTTCCTCAACACAACCCTTAACTATGCAACAAAGTTTGGGAAAAGAATCCTGAAGAAAAACATCATAGCTATGATCTAACAAACTTCTCCTTACCCTTCACAGTGCCTTCTTACAGGCCACAGATGACAAAAGCAATTTTGGACAATTCCAGATTAACCGCAGATACAAACAAACACAGAGTGGGAGAGGAAGCAGATGGAAAAAAGGCATCATCTATAATATCTCTAAATTAGCTAATTCATTTCATGTCATTAATTCTTAAATTAGTGAACTGTACACCTGCTTTGGCCAAGCCTGTAGTTTCAGCTGCAGCTCGATGTTGCCCTCATGTGGGCCAAAAAAACCCCTCCAAAACCAAAAAACGGCTGCTGATTTTCTTCACACCTTCCCCATATCAAGAGAAATCTGGGCAGTAAGCACAGATCAGACAACTACCTGTGGATTATGAAAAGGCAACATTGTTCTTCACATTTAATGACTTCTGGGCTACTTTTGGTATAGCTGCTCCCCAGCAGCTATAGATATAAAAATCTGCACCTTGCCAAATTAGCCAGTTTCCAATACTGTATTTATGTTGACTTTCTTGCAGCTGGTGGGAGGGAGGTGATATGTGATGTTTGCTGGAACAAAATAATCTTCGTTTTTTTCAGCAGTTTGAGTGGCAGAATGAATTATTTTTCTTTTGCCTCCTCACAGTCTGGGTGCTTGACACTGGAGTCTTCAGCCTTGAGGACCCGCAGGCATAAACCATTTTTCTTCCAATTTGAGGAAGGCCTCTCCCTTGCCTTGGCTGCAGTGGATTTGTCTGTAACAGGCTCATTATGACATAATTAAGTGTTTGTCACTTGTGTGACACTTGCCACATTTTTGTCACTCGGGGACTGGTGGGTCCCCATTTCTGCAAAAGACTGAATTTGGGGCCCATCTCAATTCTAAAAGCAAGCTGAATTGGTTTGGGGACAGCACATAATTAGGTTGGCCTCCAGGTAGTCTTCCACTTCCTAAGGACAGGAAAAAAGGGGCAAGTTCCCCATCACTAGTTGGAAAATGCTCCAAAACCAGTGAACTTAAAAGTTCTCCAAAAACAGCACTTAAGGACTGGGAAACTAATAACTGATCTCTAAATGCCTGAAACAACAGCCAGGAGACAGGGTAAGAGTACCTGGGTTATGTAAGAAAAGCTCTGACTCCTTCTCTTGGACACGACATCAGTACTGAAAGCCAAGAGGAACAAAGGTGTAACTGCACACCTCAGGAAGAGGTGGTCTCACTTGCAGACTACAAAGTGAGACTGTCCTCCTCACCAGGACGATATTTAAGGAATTCTGAAGCAAAATCACACTAAGTTCAGATTTCCAGGTCATTGATTTTCACTGCAGATGCAAGTTGCCCATAGCATTGTTCAAAACAAAAAGGGGGTTAAGTCTTTAGCAATAGAGTTTGAGTCCACATGCAGTAAACATGAAGCAACATCTTGTGTAGTCTTGGATCGTTGGTACAATCCAACTCCAGACTCAGAAATGAACTTTGTGACTGGGTTTGTCTGATGGCATGGGCCAAACCAACATCTCAAATCCAAACATAACCTCAAACGGAGGAAGTTGAGGTCAAGACAATTGTGGCTTGGGTTCTTGTCTAGTTGCTCCCAAGTTAAAGGCTTCCCTCCTGAAAACAGAGTGCTAATAATCAAGCAACAATCCAACTGTAAGCAAGAGAGAAGGACCAAGACAACATCTGGAAGCAATACTGGTATGAAGAGAACATGGAGACGTGGCCAAATGCTTCACTGCCAAAGAGGGAAAAAAAAAAAAATAATGACAAGGGGCTTTTCCCTACTTGTGTTCAAAGATCATCAACAGATCATCTCTGTAGAGGAAAAGACAGGGAGGGAAAGTACATACGTGGCTAGGGAATGAGGAAAAAAGAAACTGCTAAAACAGCAACTTCAGTGTAGCTAAGGAAAAGGCAGCTGATTAGCATGCAACCAGTTAAAATCTACAGAATAAACAGGATAATCAACATTCATGTACATCTGTCCAATAAAGCCTGTAAGACCCACCATTTCTCCTAACAATCACCACGTTTATATTAGAAATTACCATAGGCTGGCAAACAAAGTCCAGTTTCTGAAATCTTTCTTGCCACAATCGATATGTTGATTAAACACCCATATAATGCAGTGGCTGCTAACACAATGAATTTAAATGAATTCCAGGGACTGGCTAGCAAGGAAAATATGTTAAAGCAAAGGGAAATTTTTTAAGCAAATCTGTGCATTTCCTGAAAAGGTAATTTTGCTGTGGCTTGTTTCTTAAAAAAACAAAAAAGCCCCCAAACAAAACAGCAACACAAACAGAAAACAAACAAACAACCCAGCTATTTTTCAGTCTGCCCTTAGGGCAGACTCCCAAAATATTAAGACATGGACAGAGATGCAGCACAAACATTTCTCTGTTCTGCAAGGTAGAAAACAAAGGACAGTGAAATAGGTTTTATGGAGATTCACGTTGCTGAGAGCAGCCATGGCTTGGTTTCCATTTCCCAGCTCCTCAAGCCTGTGTGCAGGAGGCTGAGGCTGCCATCAGGGTAGGGAGAGCCCACTGCCCAGCAGCCTGCAGGGATCCTGCTCTGTGTCCTCAGGGATCAGGATGTGCCTTCGAGCAGGGGTTCTTCCTCATGGGCTGCAAATACAGGAGTCAATGCCTCTCACAAATAGTCAGGACACAGAAAAATCTGTGCCTGTACACTGCCTTCAGAAAACCTTGTTCTGCAGCTGAAAGTACTTTTAACCTATTGTCAAATTATACAATGGATCAAGGGACAAATAACTGCCTCTTTCTGGCCTTGCTCAAAGAGAGTTTCCCAGGCTTTACTCTTCCTCTGGATCACTTTAGCACTAGCAGAGCCTTCCAGTTATAAAGCCATTTCTGAAAGTACCTTCATCCATGTGACAATTCAGACAAAATATACTACATGCAGACATGCATTTGGCCTGAATAGCACCTTGCTTGATGGATTTATGTTTTACACACGCCTAGGAAATGAAACCTGACCAGGGATGTGAAGGATTTGCAAGGAAGTGAGGTCCAATGAGTAAGCAGCTGCTTTATTAGCAGCCATACAGCTCTTGATTTAGAGGCTTCATTCACTCAGAGCTGAAGAACATCTCCTGTGCCTGGTGTCAGAAATGTCAGTCAGGACTAAAAATGGCAACAAGACATTTTAGCTGTTGCTTCCCAGCTGTGTCACCTGAGGCCACCACCGGAGGTGAACGGGAGACACAGGAAGCAGATCTCTTGGCAGCAGCACAGCAGCCCCATCCCCTGCATCCTTGTCTCCCCCTTTGCTCCCAGAGTGGGGACAGCTGTTGAGGGAAAATAATGCCAGGAAAACTAATCTCTCTCCCAGTGACCTCCCGGCAGCTCTGCACATACACTCCAGCCTGCTCTGCAGCTCTAAACTTTCCCCCAATGTGCTAAAAAAACTGGTCTTCTCTCCAGAACTGCTTTGTACTTTCAAAACTATCTGGATTATCAGACCTGTATTCATTCTCAGCCAGGAATGACCTCTTAAGATAAACACAGCATGACTTACCTGGCTGAGAGCCCAGCTGTGGCTGGAGAGGCCCTTAGGATAACCAGGGCATCCAGCAGGATACCAGAGAAGGCTGGCACTGGGCTACCAGTGGAACAGGGCTGCCGTGTGTGACTCCTTGTACCTTAATTTTGCCAGCAAGATGCTTTCTTCCTCACCCCCTGCACAAGTCTTGATGCAGTACAGGCAGCCACAGAAGTCCATGGGTAACTACTTGCTACATTTTCCATTCTCATCAGCAAGAAGGTTCCTAACCCTTTGGAGTTTAGTGCATTTAGAAGCAGAACCTTAAGTAACCACCAAATAAGATACAGACTAATATAGCAAAAAATCCTTAAGGCTGAGTTAGGAATTCAGTTTCCAGTCAGTTTTAAAAAAATGCTATTTCCACTCACCACATCTATAAAGCAAAACTACAGCATAAAAGGACTCCATGTAGTTCAAAACTGTAAATTCTCAGCTTACACAGAAGAGGGAGTTATTAATATCTAATAAGAAATTAATTCTACAGTTGTATTTTCTGATCTATGACACTCGTAAACTCAAATGCCAATCCAAAAACTCAAACTGGCTTTACTCAACAAGAAATTGCCTGTTCTCCTGATAATGACTTCCTCTGACAACCAAATTACATTGAAACAACTGAGCTTTGCCAACAGAGAATTTATGAGATAAAGTGAAATCTTTGTGCTTCCAGAGTTAGCAGCTCAAGATCTAGTCCAGCACAGCTAAGGGAAATAGAACCATTATTAACTATGAATATTTATAAAACATTAAACTTCAAGAATTTTATAGTTTTAAGGCATAAAATGTAAATCATTTTTCCATTTTGTCTTTTTCTCTGCAGCCTACAAACCACATAACCAGCTAATGTACCCACTGAAGAAAAGAGATTTTCCATTTAACTTTTTCCTACTTGACCAAAATGAGCAGGCAAACCCATCAAATTAGAGCTGATATAAATGGCTTTATCCATCTACCTCTTGCTAAAAGGCTTCAAGAAATGGTTCTGTGCAAATACATTTTTTAATACAGCTCTAAGTTTGGGTTTTTTTTTTTTTGTTGTTGTTGTTTCTTAACCTGGTTACTCCAAAAAACAAAAAAAAAAAACAAATTAGGGTTTCAATCTTTGGAGCAGTAAGCAGTTTCAAAGAAACACGATGAAATTTTAATTCTGGGAGATAATAGTTATTTTCTCACATCCAAATAATTAACAGAAAGGATTGGAAAAGGAGTCCTACCTCCCCTAGTACTTCATACTCATTGCCATGAACCATACTGAAACAGCACGTCCAGCCAACATCTAGGAAAAAAAAAGTTATTTGCCCCATCACTTCTTAACACAGTCCCTATATATTAACATTCAAAACCCAGCATAAGAGTCAGCAATATTTCATTAGCATAGCAAAAAAGGGGATATGTGCCAGGTGCAGGAGTGATTGTGATTGGAGAGCCCTCCACAGAGAAGAGGAAGGAAGGGAAGTGATGCTCCCAGGGCATTGCATTGGCTGGAGTCACTCTTGGCTCCTACAGTCTGGGAGATTCTGGTTTCATACCAGAAGACATATTTAGAAAGGCACAGAATAGGACAGGGGAAGAAATCCCACACTAGAGATCAGCTTGATGGGGAAGTTTTGTCTTTTTGCTCTGCACATCAAGCTGGCAGAGTGCTCTGTCTGGAATTTGAAGCATCTCCCTCCTCACAGCCCCCTCCTGTCCCCCCACTCCAGCTGGAGCAGAGTGGGTGGGAAGTGGTCAGATGAATCGTGGATGCTTGCCTGGCTACTGAGTCACTCGGCTCTAAGTCAAAGCCAAGACTGCAAAGGGAGACTCTGCAGTCTCTTCCCAGACCTCTTGCCAAACAGTATGAACAAATCAGTGTTTCTGAGCCTCAGTTTTCCCATCTACTTACAAAATACTTTGACGCATGTAGCTGAAAGGTGATAGAAATACTGCTCTGTTACCAGATGCTATTTTATCCTCTCTTGGGTCATAAATTGCAACTACTACCTAAAAATGAGGGTATGAAAGTACTTTTGTCTTGGTTTTTAGGTATACATGTACAAATACACACTGCCCAAATATGAACATACTGCTAGACTTGAATTCTAAAACTGCATCTGAACGATTATGTTTAAGCATTTTTGCAGCTATCATATCGATCTTAATTTCTATTATCCAAGACCCATCCTGTCTGTAATAAGCATCTCTAAAAATTTATTTTGGCCACAGGATGGCAGAGCAAGTATAAAGGCATTATTTTATCTTTTAACTAACTTCCATTCACCCGCGAAAAATATGTAAAGACAAAACACTTTTTCTTTCCACTGTCTCTGCTCACACTTTTATAAACTAGGTTAAACACTCTGACCTCCCCCAACAAATTACAGAAGAGAGTTTATAGAAAAGACATATCATGCAACTAAATTGGGAAAGGTCATTTCCAAGAAAGAGCTTGAGTCAGATGTGCAGAAATCCAGAAACTTGCAGGCATGTCCCCAAAACAGATACCACTATTGTACTGTTTGTACATAGGGCTACTTTAATTGTGTTGAGATTAGTGTTATTTCCTTTTCATTTAACTGAGTTTTTAAGACTAATCTTTCCAGCAGTTTTAAGTAGCCACCAAACAAATTATGTTGTTGTGACATATTTACTCAATACATATGCATGATAGCAGATTAAGTTACCAGAAGCCTAGCAGACAGAAGGTTATTGTTACCAAAACTCGGTCCTAAATCATAAGCATTTTTTCTTTGTTGCTATTATTCTTGGCTTAGGTGTAGTGAATGAGATTTTTAACAGCCTTCTGCCCCAACTTCTAAAGAAAATAAGCATAGAAAAAGCACACTTAAACATTGCAGAACACTTTCTTTGAGCTTCATGTGTTAAATTTAACCAAAGTATAATGCACTCCAGTTTGCAGAGGGCAGCAGTTAATTTCAAAAACTTAAAATGCTTATTCAAGTATTTTACTGAGTAAAAGTAAAGTACAAGTACAAATAAATACAAGGTTGACACTGCACAAATCCGTAAGTCCAGTATCTATGCAGGTCTTTACACAGCCTAAAAAGGAGAGGAAAGGTTTTCTTTAGCATTTGGTTTGAATACATTTATTTCTGAACTGAAGGAGGGATGAGCATAAAGAGAGCAACTGGAGCCTGCAAAAACATACCATGAACAAACCATGCTTCACATTTAAGTACCATTTACACTGCCCATGGCACTGGCTGTGCTGTTGGAGTATTTTCTCCTTTCCCACAAGACTCTACTACAAAGAAAAACATTCATAGTTCAAGACTTCAGAGGTTGGAGGGCTAGCTGAAAAGTATGAATATTCTCTTTATCAAGGTTCAGAGGGCTACCAACCTGTTGAACTGAAGCCAGGTGGGAATGCAGAAAGAAGCTCTGTAGCCACAACCGATTTCCAGAAATCCAGTGAAATGTTTAATGAAGTCGTAGGAAAGGACCGCAAGCATCTCTGTAATCGCTTTACCAGTGGACCACAGGCATTTAGGAAAATATTGGATTCAAGAAAGAAGTTGGCACAAAACATGGAGAAATGTCATGCTTAGTATTCTGCATGTACCAGGAGACATTCCACCAAGCGACACACACAGAAGGCAACGCAGTGAAGTAAAAAAACTGATGAAGCAAAGTTAGCTAAATCTAATGACAAGGAAACAAGGAGTAAATTAATGCTAGGAGTACAGGGAACCTACTTGCCTCCTGAATAATCCTCATTATTTCTGCTGACCAAATGTGTCAAATGACAACAGAGGTGTATGAGATTAAGCTCCTTAGTTCAGAAAATAAAAGACAGCAGAGAATCTTCTGACATAACCAGTATGTTTCACTGTTCGCTATAGTTTGGTGACTGGATTGAAAAAACAGTAGACTTAATGCTATTTTTCTCATTAATGATGGACCACAATATGAAATGTCTCTTATTTACTCAATTCCACTGTTTTGCACTTTTTCTAAAGTCATTTCTTATACATGAAGATTTATAACTTTACTTTGTATACAACCATTTGGCTCAATTATTGAGAAAAAAAAGTTTCATTTCATTCCTTGTGAAAAGCAAAACTTAATCCCAAACCAGCTTTCTTCACAAGTTGGTTTTTTTTTTTCCTGATCCGCAGACTTCGTTAGTAAAGGGAAAACATTCTTATCATGAGTAATACACAGTCTTATCTCTTCTTCGATAGTTAAAAGAGAAAAAACAAAATTCAGTAAAGTTTGCTATAAGATCTTATCATGAGCAAATATGCTGTGGAAGACATTCAGTCTGAAAGAACTTGCTTGGCTTGTTTTTCAGCTAAAGAAGTAGCAGTACAAAGCAGCATGCTGCACATAAAATCTTCAGCTTGAAGATAAACACACCAAAAATGAAAGAGCAGAGGCAGTATTTTACATATGGGAAAGATAAAACTAACCTATGTTTACAAACTAAAAATAAGTATACAGTAGCAGCATTATGTATGAGTTACTTCTAATAAATCCAAGGCTACCCTTCTATAACATTTCTTTGAAGTTAGGAGGTATATTTTTCATCCCATATGACCAATTCCTTTTGCATTAGCAAAAAGTTTTATTGTATATAAATATTTAAATCCATTATCTAAAGGATCCTAAGGGTATTTCCAGCATAAAAAATAAACTTTGCTTACTGTAGACCTCCTATATTTTAAGAGGAATCTCTTTATATTTGAATGCTCAGATTATATATTTTATCTATTTCCCTGAAAGTGTTCACTTCTCACATGTTAACACACTTTTATCACTCATCAAATCAGAGTCTAACTAGGAGCCCTTGCCACTCATTTTTTTTAGAACTGTTCTTAAAGAATCTTAAATTTGTATAAAAATGAAGATAGATCTTCAGGCTGTGGTATTTTAACAGCATTCCTAAAGTGCTTCTCAGGGTTCTGGTCATAAAACACTCCATATGGGTAGTAGTTTTGTTGTCTTAATGGCTGAAAACTTCTCCTCTCCTCTGCAATATAATTTAAATTTATTTTTATTTTTAAATGAGCTTCTGTTTCCCAACATGTGAATGGTGCTAGAGCTTTATAATGCGTTTTTGTTCCCTTTAGACTAAAAGTAAATAAGAATCGCAACAGTTTGCCAAAACCACATCCATTTATTTACTCAAACAACATTTCAAGAACACCTGCTCAGCTGTTTTGGAAACACACTGGCATCTCTATTCAGCCTTTCAAGTCTGTGTTACCCAGCTTCACGTAGATCACATCTACCACATAACAAAAATGCACAGCATTTCCTATACTTCTGCGTTCAGCTGAAGAACACATTTTCCTATTTTCACTATTTGAACAACTAGTATGGAAGAATTAAATAATTTCTCGGGACAACCATTTTTTCAAGTCTGAGCAGCACAATGGAAAAAATCCTCTTTGCAGAACAAGACCCAGGTAAAGCCAGGATACAAAAAAGATCAAGCACTGCTTTGTGTTCATACTCACATGTGCATAATGATGGACAATGAGATGAAGGCTCTAAACCCCTCACCAAATGCACATTGTGATTGGGAAACACCACAGAGGTCACCTCAGGACAAAAGGCTCCCTGTGGGATCGGAAAAGCTGCACTCACCAGCAGCTCTCTGCAACCATCTCATCCCCCCTGGTTGTATAAACTACAAAAAAAAGAAAGAAAGAAAAAAAAAAAGGACAATCGAGAAATATCTTCTAAAATATCTTCTATGCTTTTCTCATATCTGATATGTAATACTTCATAAATTCTGATCCTAAGGCATCTTTCATTACCACAGAAGTAGCTCTGTAAAATTTACACTACAAGAACACTTTAAACTAAAGACCCCTTGCCTCTGTCTTCCTTTCTTCCTTGCTTCTGCCTGCATTTATTCAAAAGTCACTGGCCACCCATGCTTTTTTTTTTTTTTTTTCTCTCCCTGCAGGATAGCTGACATCTGGCAAACACACAATACATGAAAAGGGAACAGGCTGGATGGAAAACAATGTGCTCACGTATGCCTGAGTGATGGGGACATTTAGCAAGGAGTCAAGAAGAACAAAAAGTTCATACTTCATATGGGTAAAATGCCCTCACACAGATTAAAGCATGTGATTGAAATAAGAGAACTGAAAATTTCCTTTTTTGCAAGTCACCATCTCAAGATCTTCACAGCTCATCATGGCACAGTGAGAACAAGTCTAAGACAGTGAGATCTGAAAACATTAAGGCAAAACACTACTTCATATACTAGGATCTGTCTTACTTTATAGGGTATGTGCTTTATAGTATGACCAAACTCTTGAAATAGCTCACTAGTGAATCACAGTTTACAAAAGTGATTCAGAGTTTCAAAATTTGGCTGTGCCAAAAGTTTGTTGTCATAATGTGCACCCGTCCACTTCTTCCATTCACCCAGTACTTCCATGGGTGAAAACTGGGTGTCAGGAGCTTACACACAATACTTTCTGCCACAGCTTCTCATGCATTGTGTTTACTTCATGCTGGAGAACCTTCCTTTGAAAAGCTGCAGTGGCCATGTGCTTCTGGGACATGAAACTCCTTAAGGGACATGAAACTCCTTAAGGGACATGAAACTCCTTAAGGGACACCACTTCTTACCGAAATGCCTTCAGTCACCACTATGCACAAGTGTGTGGGGGCAAAAGCCAAACAAGTTAAATCCCCCAAAATCCTTCTCTCCTGTAATCTCAGAGACTTGCTAGAATTCAGGAGCTAAAATACCAGAGGAGTTCACTCTTACAAAGCAAGTTCTGTTTTCTCTGAGCTCTTTATACACATCCTGAAGGCAACTCAGTTGGATCCAGCTACAGAGCAAAAATGCAACTTCTGTATGGTAAATGTGCAACTGGGAACTGGAACAGGATACAATTTCCTCTCTCAGGTATTCCCACCTGCTCTACCTCTCTCCATCCACACTGGTGCCCCAGGAGACTGGAGGAAGACCTACCATTCAAATACTACCAGATGCACTTGGACACTTCTGTCTGTTGCAGAAGAATAAAGGTTGTTATCAGTCACCAGTTTACTTTAAGGAAGAAAGACTTGAGCAGTTATTCTGCTTGTTCTGATGCTATCTTATACAGAGCAGAAAATTTATTTAATACACTTGGAAGAATGTGCTCCAATTTAAAATTGAAAATTACTGCTCTAAACCAACACGGAAACCAGTAAGGCTGCAAACCTCCTTTTCATGCACTGCCAGTGGATGAGCCTACATCCTGAGAGATTATCAAGCCAAGACTGAGAAAACTTAAAGCCTGATGTGTTCATCAAGTCCAATTTGAAGGGTAGGTCCTGATGTCTTCAAGTACTGAGTGTTGTAAAATATCTGACAGGCTTAAAGCTCAGATTATCTGCCATTCCAACAGAAGCTGTGTAAAGGCAAAGTTTTCAAACCCTATCTGTACTATAGGCATTGTAGTAGGAAGAAACTAATATTTAATTTGCTCTGCTACTTTCCTTTCCTCTCTGCTCTCCACTCCCAACACAGCCAAAATGGTGAAAAGCCATCAGTAGTTGAACAATTTCTTTGACAACAAAGCAAAATTATTGGAGAGAGAAGAGTCCTGGTTTCAGGCCAAAAGACTACTTCCCAAATAAATTTGTTACTATGCGATTTTGCAGTTTCCTTGCCAAGTTCAGGCACTCCAAAACATCCAAAACTGTAAGTAAGAGGCAGAGGAAAGCAGAGGAAACAAGACTCAAGACCCAAAACACAAGCAAGATTTTTCAAGAAATCCGTTTTCTCTACTGCTGAGGTGGCACAGCACTGCCCCAAACATCCTCCACAACAGGCAGCCTTTCAGCTCTGCTAATTCTGAAGTTGCACTGATGCCAACAGATGCTCTAAGCATGCTGAGCAAAACCCTCACTTTGAACTGGTGCCTTACTCCATTAAATACCTTAAAACAAATATGCTTTTATTTCACATTTGATTCTTGTGCAAAATAATCCCTAGAGGCGCTGCTTTAAATACAGCCAAAACAGCTTTTCTGAAGTGAAGCTCAATCCATAAAATTAACTTTCCAAAAGCACTAAATTACCATCACAAAATTTAGGATTGAGGTGTCAAAGGAATAAACTGGCTGGCTCTGTGTCCATAGCTGCAGAAGGAAGCAATTCTGTGGGGTGAATTCTGAGCTTTCCTGAGTCTTGACCCACCCTCACTTCATTTCCATCCTTCTCCCCTATCCCAAAATGCAATAAAGACAACAATCATCCCATAAGTGGGATGCATTTATAAAAATCTTAAAAGCTACATCAAGTGGGAAGATGGGGTGGGAATACAAGGGTGGGAGGGGAGGCAGAAATAAAAAAAAATACTACTAGCAAATAAAATGTTTCATTGAAGATGATAAAAGCAACTCTTTCCAATTCTCTTGAATGCTTGATTTGTATAGCTTCTTCAGTACTGTAGAGCAGGAGTGCTTTATTAGATCCAGAGTCACTTCTTATATTAAAATACAGGAAGGTTCTGGGAAGCCGTGATGGAAAGCCATTTGAAGTGAGACTTCTATATTTTGGGTACAAAAAATCCTTCACAGCATCAGTTCTCAATTTTAGTGTTGGTTGGAAATGAACTTTCTGTCAGAGACCATCTTTCTTGGCAGCAGCTAGAAGGAAGAAACAGAACAACTGGAGCTGCCTGTCAGTCATAAATTACTTATCCCTGGAACTCCATAGTTAACTCTGCCAGTGCCAATCTCAGCTCTAAGATCTGTCAATACAAATTTAACAAATGCATTTTATAAAGCCTCTGCCTTCTAACTAATGTTCTGCTATGGAATAAAAAAATCCCACAAGTAAATAATAATAATAAAAATCAAGTAATTGATTTGTACTTGACTCCCAGCAAACTGCTGAGACAGGCATTGGGTTCCCTTTCACTCACAAAAAGAGCAGAGCAATCTACTTTGCCATGCAGGAAACTGAGGAATCAGGGAAGTGAAGAGTCAGAAACTATTTACTTCTTTCAGAACTGAACCCACTGAAGACCATATCAAAAACAAATCAAAGGAAAGTGAAATGCACACATTCTTTAAAAAGCCCATTGCAGTAGCTGAAAAGAAAAATCTGAACAATTTTCTTTAGGCAGAAAACCAAAAGCAAAAAAAATATGTGGATATAGGAGGAAAGAATGATAAGGCTCTACTGTAGACTTTTATATCACTTTAAAATGTCTTCGGCTCCTTTTTCCTTACATGCTGGAAGGAAAAAAAAAAATCTGTTGTGGAAGCCTTGCACTAAATTAACATTTATTCCATGAGTACAGCAGATGTGGAGGAAAAGCTATTACAGAAGAAAAAGGACCAATCAAATAGATTTCATTAGCATTATCTCACTGAAAATCTATCTTCTTTTTGGGCTTGTCGTAGTCTTTTTCCCATTAGCTCACAGTAAGAGTGAAACAGTAATCCTTTGGGAAAAAAAAAGAGGCTACAAACACGTATTGAAATGACTTGTTGCACAGTGATGTTAAAGGAGATTAAATGTGTAAAATACTACTGAGTGCTGTGAACATTTCTAGGAGTATCAGTCAAAATAGTTCATAAATCTGAAATAAAACCAAGCCATACTCAGTCTCCTTTTGGCTAAAACCAAATTTTCTTGCCAACATACTGCTCTGCCTCCCCATAACACACACCACAGTCTCATCACGAACTTAACAGTGAAAATTGGAGCTAGATGAAAGCAGAACAAATGAAATACTTTGCAATACTGTTGCAGAGCACCTTTATGTCCTTGTACTCCCGAGGTTTCTTATACACTGCTGGAATTAGAAGTTGCTTTCCTCCTGACGCATATATCTCCCATGCCCCCAAACAGACTTTGCTAGGAGACATAAGAGTCTTTAAGTGCTTTTAAAAGTAAAGAAAATTTTAAATTATTTCCTAGTCATGAAAATGATGTTTATACCGTGTGAGCTTGTGTGTCTTTGCAAATACATCATTAAAAAAAAAAAAAAGAGAGAGGACTATAGCAATGTGAGCATTGTAAACAAACATTTTTCCCTTCCAACAAACCTACAATTTTGTTGTACTGCTCCAGCCTAACTTTAAGCATGGTTACAACCCACTCTTCAAAACAGCAGAACAGGGAAATATGCAGACATGCTTATTTTCAAGACAAGAATAATGTTTCTACTTTTCTCCCAAGTTTCTGTTTAGGAAATAAGATGTACAGTTTTTTCAAATATTAGCACATAAAAAGTGAGCTCCTGCTTATATCACCAAAAGCCTCTACAAAAAAAAAGGAAGATTGGTACAGAAAACAGGGAAAATCCATCCCATACACTTTCTACTGGAAGTGTAATACACTTTTTGTTAAGTTCATAGGCACCAACTCAGATGAGGAATAATTTCAACAGTAACAGAGTAAATACTCAGAAATCTGACACTTAGAGAAACCCGCAATCTAAATATATCTACAATGCCTTTAAAAATATTAATCAATAAATATAATTTCTGTAAGAAAAATGCAACATGCAAAGAAACTACCTATACTGTCAAGCAAAAGCTGTTACATTAATTTAAAATTACCCTTTATTTTTCACAAGTTTTTCCAACACATGGTGCATTTTGGCATGGTAGACTTTGAGACAGTTCGCTTCAAGTTTCTTTAAATTACAAACAGTAGATACAGTAGGAATATTTTAAACCGATTTCTTTAAAATAAACAGTAAGTTAAGACCCCTAGCTTTAAAAGACAGACTGCCACAATTCCATTTTCCTGATACAAAATTCAAGTAAGTCTAAGAGTAGAAAATTGTCTTTATAAAACATCCTGTTATTATAATTAACTAGCTTTCTGAAAATAAGCATCAAATTTCCATTATCAGTTGGGTGCAATTACACAATTAGAAAAATAATTTATTTTAAATGAAGGTCACTTGGTGAAGAAAAGCAAATTTTCAACGGGGTGAGTTTTTAAAACAAATGAGAGACCATTTTTTTTTAGCTAAATAATCTAATCCTTGGCTCCATCTCTGACATGGTTGGGTTTTTTTCATCTAGAGCCATACATTTCCATACTAAAAATTAGTTAGGATACAGACTACTGAGACTTTTTCCTTCAGCATATGCCAGCATGTGGAATTACTGCTTATCACCAGCAACTGTGTGCAAGATTCATTTGATTTTGTCTTTGTTGGCATGGAACATACACGCCACAAAAACTTGTAACTGTGCAACTACTCTGAATGAAAACTACAAACTTTTCAGGTAATTTTGTATCCAGGGCTGTTTGTGTTTTTTATTTTCAACAGAGAAATGGATTCATTATAACATGCTTTTCCATTTTCCCACCTTACCTACTCTTTTAGACAGCAGAATGGAAACATAAGCAGGACATGGTTACTTTGTGACTCAAGGCTCAGAGCAGATATTGAGAAATGTTCAATAATTTTAGAACATTTTTCCTTTTTCATTCTTCTAGCCCAAAGTAACTTTGCTGTCTAGGAACAGTAACTTATAGTTTCTTTTATCACCATCTTCCAGAAGAAATCTATAAATAAATGTTTATGCAAAGAATCAAACACCACTGAAGAGGGCAAAAAAATAAAATTAAGGATCAATAAATGATACTGCAATGTATCTTGTGCCATTCAAGATAGGAAGTCCTTCATGTAAATGAGTCAGTCTTCCTGGGTGCATGAAACTCCATCCTTTCCTGGGAGACTCAATGGAGCAGTTGTACCTAAGAAATTTACATCCACCTCCCTGCAGCAAAAACAAAAGAAAACCCCAGACATTTACCTTCTGTTTTAATTGAGTTTCTCCTCCTTCATCCACAGCTTAAAACATTTTTCTACTGGTAATAGACTGTTAACAATAATATTTTTTTACTGTCCCTACTAAAAAGATTATTTGAATTACACCACCTTCAGAGCAATAGATGAGACATGCATTTGCAATCAGAGATTTCCTCTTGCTTTGCTTTAGCATTCCCTGAATAACAATTCCTTCAACCAGCAGCTGTGACAAGCAGATCTTCAATAATTTTATTGTAGTTGATATTAAGGAGAAACAAAAAGGGTTCAAAGCCCCTGTTGCAGGACTGCATCCCTATCTAGCATAGCATTTAAACAAATCTTATTTTAAGATTTTTTTATTAATCTGGCTGTTGTTTTTAAAACTGAAGGTGTGTATTCTAAACACACTTAGAGGTGTTACGTAGGACTTGAATAATACAGGTTTACAAAGAACACAAGCAAAGTTTCTCTACAAGTCAAAGCTGGATATCACCGGCACTGCTCTGCTGACCTCTGTAGTGTGGGGAATGTTGTATTTGAATTAAAAAAAAAAAATTAACGACATCCAGGAACAACAACTGAAACTTTTCATTCTGTGGCTGATCTAAGAAAGAATAATTAAAAAAAAAGAAAAAAAAAAAAAGAAAAAAAAAGAAAAAGTAGCCATTTGAATCTACTTGAGACTATTTAAAGAATTCTTAAAAATTGGTTTTCTCTTTAAAGAAATGAAGCATTTAAGAGATATTAAAAATGACATGGCTAACATCTCCAAAATTTTTCTTTAAGCCCCTTCTACCCCATTATCTGAAACCATTTTGACCAATCCAGCCCGACTGCATCAGCCCTTCTGGATCCTGAAATCAAGCAAATTTAGTACTTGTCAAAAAAAACCCATCAACAACAAAAACAAACGAACAAACAACAACAAAATGTAAGGAATAACATCTCGATTTATGATGCACATCTTTTCCTTATCAACATAGTCTTTGAATATATCCATTTAAGCTCTACTTTCAAAACAATATGAGTTAATAAAAGGAAAATTTTTAAGTCAGGAAGTGGTAAACTTACTTGAAAGTCTTCTCCTACTTTGTTGAGAGCAATATTGATTGTGAATGTAGAGGAGTCATGATGAGGTCTGAGTGACCGTTGTCTATCAGGGCTGTATTTCACAACAAAATTCAATAAAGCAAATCCCTGAAATAAAATATACAGTCAGGAAATAAAACATGCAGTAAGACTTTAAGATGTAAACTTCCAAACACTCACACAGTTCTCAAGTTTGTTTTTTGTTTAAAGTTGTTATTAACAATATTCATCTGTATCTATTTCTACATCATGCATAAACTCCACAACTAAAGGAAAAGAAATTATATGCAATAAAGTGCTTAGCATTACTAATGCAACAATTATCTGCAAACAATTTAAACACATACCTTGGTATAATAGCCAGCAAACACTTTTAGTGTTACCGGTGCAATGAACTCTCTTATGAAATGCAGCCACTCAGCATCCAATCCAATTTGCTTCATATGAATATCATCAGTTGGAACATTTTCATAACCTCCAGAAATACGGCTGTCCTAATGACAACATCATAAATATCATTCAGTTATGGCCATGGAATATTGCTGGCACTTCTATGAATATTTATTTGGAATCTGCAGAATCAAAAAACTGGAACAAAGCAATGTTGGACTAAGTGGGCACATGTGATCTTGCTGTACACTAAATTTCACAGCTAACTGCTGTGGAAAAAAACCTGCTTAGTATCAATGAGCAAAAATTCAAAAATTTTAAAAGGGGAATTAATATTTGGATATATTGCCTGTAAACAAGGGTTTCCTGGAGTAAGCATTTTATTTTGGGAGATACAGATGCAACTAAAAACGTTTTATCAGATCAAGAGAGTACAGACCTCAACTTGACATTGTGGTTAACATTGAAAAAAATGTGAAGATACAAAGGTGTAAAATTCTCTCTCCTTCCTTTAAGTAAAATAATGTCTGCAATTTATCTCTTTTCCATGGTACCACATTTGTGACTATCACAAACATTCTTCCAATTTTAGCAGTAGCCAGCAAATATATTGAACTTTCTGCAAACATAAACCCAATCATAGAATCATAGAATTGGCTGGGTTGGAAGGGACCTCAGAGATCAAGTCTAATCCTTGATCCAATACCGCTGCAGTTCCCAGCCCATGGCACTGAGTGCCACATCCAGTCTCTTTTTAAGTATCTCCAGGGACGGAGAATCCACTACTTCCCTGGGCAGCCCATTCCAATGCCTGATCACCCTCTCCGTAAAGAAATTCTTTCTAATATCCAACCTAAACCTCCCCTGGCACAACTTGAGACCGTGCCCTCTTGTCTTGCTGAGAGTTGCCTGGGAAGAGACCAACCCCCACCTGGCTACAACCTCCTTTCAGGTAGTTGTAGAGAGTGGTGAAGTCTTCTCTGAGCCTCCTCTTCTCCAGGCTGAACAGCCCCAGCTCCCTCAGCCTCTCCTCATAGGATCTGTGCTGGAGTCCCTTCACCAGCCTGGTTGCCCTCCTTTGGACCTGCTCCAGGACCTCAATATCCTTCCTGAACTGAGGGGCCCAGAACTGGACACAGTACTTGAGGTGTGGCCTCACCAGCATTGAGTACAGGGGCAATAGAACATAACATTTGTGGGTAACTGATTAGGGGGACAAGTCTGACAATTAGTATTGTAGAGGTAATATATTAGTATTGAAGAGGAAAATGAGTAAAACTCTGAACACTTATCAACACTTATCCAGGATAAACTTAGAATAATTGCTGAGTAACAGCCACACACTGAATTTTCCTAGTTCAAGGTTAATTGAGGAATGTCTCCAAATCTATTGTGCAACAATCTTCATGGTAGACTAAACTACACATTTTATACCACAAAGCAGATGTCTTGGATCACTGGCAATTGTTGACATGTTTGTTTGTTGCAGTACGTGGTGACTTCTTCGCATAAAGCTACTCAATCATGTTTATATGACACTTACTTGGTGTTTTCCACCAGACCACTGTCCAAAATGTTCCATTTCTTCAACCAATTCATCACAGGCAGTGTCAGAAAATATGGGAAACCAAAAAACATCTGGACATGGCTACAAAAGAAAAAAAAAAAAACGAACACTTAAAAATATATTGAGCTTTCAGTGGATTTAATTTTTAACAGCTATCTTTTATTTTCAACTGCTAAAAAAAAGGTATCTTCACTTTTCTTGGTCATCAGAAAATACCATCTCTTCTCATCTGAGCAATTATTCACATACATCTAAATAATTAAATCTACAAGCACACTCTTAAAGAACAAAGAAAACCCCACAAACTACTTTGTAATCCATGACTCAGCTCATGTGTTAGATGTACCCACATATTCTGTGTCATAGCTTCTCTAAATAACAAACTTCTTCATTACAAGCTATTAAGAAAACAAGTCTAAAACTTACCATTGTTCTAAAACCAATTTATCCCTGCTTTCTAAGGAAGCAAATTTCATTAAATCACTGTCCCTAATTGTCATAGAACCGATCATCCAGCACTAGTACAACAATTATCATCATAGGAGTGCTCTGTCCAGGGCAGCTACATGAAAGCCAGCAGCCAGGCAGACAGAAAAAAAGACCTGTTTGTATAAAATAAATGAAGCCTTTTGGCTTCATTTGGATTCATGGCTGTCAGAGCTTAGAGAATCCATAGGGAAAGGCACACCCCAAGAAAAAGTGTCTAGAACACCTTGCTTTTGCCAGATACTAGAAAACACAGGAATCTGCTACAGAGATTTTGTTAGGCCTTCTGCAAGTGATACTAGGTTAGTTCAAATAAATAAGCAAAATACAGCTGGATTTTGGAGAAGGCAATTATTACACTATTCTGAGCAATCTAGCAATTATTTTTTTGACTCCTCCAAAACATAATAAAAAATCCTTCAACCACAGATCAAAACAGCATTTGCATGGAAATAGTTGCCATATACCAATTTATTACCAGTCAATCCCACAAATTTTAAGAAACCCACTTATACCCACCTGTTCTACTATATTATCAGTGAAGATCTTTGAGTAGTTGGGATTTATATAGGTTTCCTTCCAGTCCTAAAAAAATTATTTTAAAACATTAAGACAGAACAAATGAATTTATAAATGACAAAATTAATTTATGTTCTATTCATTTGCTCTACTGAAATTTCACACTGGAAACAATAAATAATTTCTTATAAACAAACTTGTTGACAATATGTCAAAAATCATGTAAATTTGTACATCAGGGTCCAATCTCCAACTCCTTACTCTGGTCATCAGTTGGATTGATGATACAATATATTGTTATTTGCTTAAAGAGGTGGTACAGACTACCGTTTAGTACACAATTAATATTTAGTACATACTTCTAAAAAGTTCTCCATGCAAAGTCTTTATATACCAAGTCCTTTAAAATACATAAATGTTGCAATATTCTCCAATAATTGCTTCATCAAAAACATACCACAGGATTTTCAAATATCTGCCAGAGGTCGTTGTTGTAGTGGGAGGTATTGTAGTTGGCTGTAGAAAGAAGTCTTCCAAACTCGTGTCTGTTGGTAATGTACATGAAAACACCCTATACACCAAGTAGAGAAAATGTCACTAGCAAAACTGTCCACCTCAGCAAAAGTGATTTTGTTCAAAAGTCTGTTCATTTATGCCTGCACTTTCATAAAATATATCACGCACTTGTGCATACACATTATACAAATACTGTTCATTCAGCATCTTTAGTTTTTGAATGGTTGATTCTAACCACCATGTAGTGCAAAATTTCATCGTTACATGCATTTGGTTAAATTTATTTTCTAAACATGTTAAACCAAAATATATACTGCTCAGAAAGTAAACCCACTTGCAGTTATAGAAAAGAAAAAAGAGAGGAGTGGTTGATTTGATTTCCAGAAAACTAAGCAGACACACTGGAAGCAAACTGAAAACATTAATACAAGAAAACCAGCATCTAGAGTTTAGTTTCTGTTTAAAAACTGAAGGAATAAACTAAAAATAAGAGGGCTAACACAAGTCAGAGTAAAAAATATTTTTTCAGAGTATCCACTACATGGTCCTCTGGTGATTGGCCTGAAATAAAGAAATATTGGTATATACAGCATGTAAGAATATTCAGATCAGGGTACAAAACAGCTGAGCATTGTGAAGTATGTTCACCTAAAAATATGTAGAACATATAAAGAGTAATAAGATACAAATTCATTATCAACTGTTAACAGAAGACATTAACAGAACTCTATTAAAAATAGTAGTAGAAAATAGTTCTATTAAATAAATTTAGGATTTGAGGTTTTTTTTTTTAGTTCAATGTTTTTCAGACTGACAACCTCATTTCAGAAGTTTGTGACTTCTAGATTTGCAGCAGATGAAGGCATTCTTACTGAAATACGTTGGTATTTCTGTTACGTTTCAGTCTGAAAACACTGTTAGAAAGATGATCATTATGTTAAAGGCGTGCCCAGTTCTGGGCACTTACCAAATCATAAGATAGCTGCAGCAAGGAGAATAAGGAGGGTCTGGGTCAAGAAAACCAGCTTAAAATTAGACTGATTTCACAACTACCCTGTGTGGTGGCTGAGCAAGCCTGACTGACCTCCTAGTGATTTGAGCTTCAGTTCTTAGGACTGCTGAAACTGTTTCAGCTACAAAGCACAGCTTGGCCTCAGAAGCACTGAGATCCCTCCCTGAGGAAAAAAACGAGCCTCTCCACTGGGTTTTGAGCTGAAGAACCTGTCCCTGGCAAAAACTTGAACCTTAGAAGACTGAAGAGAAAGCTAGAGCAGTATTTCATCAGAGTGAGTGGACAGAGGAGAAGCATCTTCTTGTGGTAGAATAATACTGCACGTAATAACAACTCATTAATAAAAAAAAAAAATAAGCAAACACCTTTGGGGGTCTGAGCATATGGAATGTTTCCGAGGAAGGGGAGTCTTTTTCCCTTTGTAAAGTCTAAAATGAAGGAGAATCATCACATCAGTTTTCTGACACATAATCTCTCTTTTTTTCCGACTATTAGGTTTCCACGGTGACATCAGGAAATTGCAGCCTCTGACCAAAAGCTGATATGCCTTTACAGACAACATGCATCTCCAAGCAAAGCTCTTAATACACATGTCAAAGCTGTTTCCACCAGCCCCTTCTTATCTGCTGCAACACAAAAACCAAGCACGGACCAGACCATCTTATAGCACAGACTGAGAGAGAGGAAAAGGGAAAGCCATTTTCTGATGAGCCAGTCAGATTAGTCTCATGAGCACAGGGGAAGCACAGGTTTGCAATAACTGATGCTGACAAGGTTTGAACACAACAGAATTGGACGGGGATGTTCCGAAGAATCAGTACAAACAAAGAAGATCATGCCTTGTTATGAGGGAATAAAAAAATTAATACTTGCCAACTTTTCTTGTTCAATTCAGCAAATTTATTTTTCAATGCTATAGTGTCTGGAAATAGGTCTGGTTTAGGTCTTATTTGTTTCTGTGCTGAAACTAGTGTAAATATCAGTAGAAATGTGGGTTTATATATTCATATTTTTACAGTACAAATACGTTTTCTCTTATTGCTTATAGCCTAACGCAAGTTAAAAATTTCTGATACAGTTTTAACCTATCTGGAAAGATTAGTAATTCATGCTGCCTCAGAAGATTCATACAATTTCATAAATCACTTAGGCTTTTTATTTCAACACTGCCAGTCATTAGTTTAAACACATATCTCCTTAAAATATAAAATAGCAAAAAAATCCAACTGATTCTTCTAGAAGTTTCACACTATATTAAAAACTTGCATAATAGAGATTCTCTAAATGCATTGATAAGTTTGAAGCTATATATAGTAAAGAAGTTGAGCCTTCTTCCATCTTATTGAGGTTGTGACAACAAGGAAGATATTTTAACCTCAAGAGGAATTTTCAGTGCATTTACATAAAAACCATCATGCAGTCAGTGCACCAGTGCACTGGCCTTTCAAAAGCCTCAGCTCTCAACAATTTAAATACACATAAAATGTTTTATACCATCAAAATTGGCTAGTACTTTGAATTAGAAGTAAAAATATAATATCCAAGATCAATCAAGTGAAGCAGTCAAATGTAGCAGGACACAAAGAAGTCTGTGCATTTAAAAGCAAGCTTTTATAGATACACCTTACCATTTCCCTGGCATTTCTGCAGAATGCCATATCAGGATCCAACTTATCACGCATGAAGTAGTTCTTTTCTTTCATCTCTGATCTGAGAGTTTGCCCCTTAATTAAATATATGTTAGCCATATAAGGTATATTCCATACTCCTCTGTAAAAAAAGAAAAAAAAGCGAAAGAAAAAGAAAGAAAAAGAAAAAAAAAGCAAAAAAAAAGAAAAAAAGGAAAAAAAAAGGAAAAAAGAAAAAAAAAAAGAAAAAGCAAATAATTTAAAGCTATGAAAACTGATTTGTTGCCTATTCTATCAAATCTGCATCTCTGCAGTTGCTGATGAGTTTCAAAGAAATGAAGCTGAAAGGTTTCCAAGACATTTGAAAAACTACAGCTGGACATCGTGGACATCTCACATGTAGGCGTCAGCAGTAAGTCAAATTCTATGAAGTATTATTATTAGAAAAAACCCAAAAAGGTCAAATTCTTTGAAGATTTCTGACTACAAATGTACTTCACGTTTCCATAGCTAAGGCAATCAGTCTCTTATGTTATTATTCTACCCTAGCAGATGGAGAAAGCAATTCTAAACCAGCTTTTTAAGTGAGTTTAAAGACTTCACTGAGCTCACACAAATAGCCCCAGACCACAGCAAGCCATGTATTTATGTCAGTTGTGCCAATATCAACTAAAAGCTCTGCTGTCACCATCTGCAGTGACACCTCCCAGCAGATTTCCTGCAGATTTCCTTCCTCCCAGCGCCATGAGCACATCTTGCAGTGCAACTGAAAATGAGCCAGTCCCATGCAAGCAGCCAGTCTGTTTCAGACCTTTTTGCTCCTCCAGGGCAATGAAAAGGCAAACCCAAGAGACACTCAAAAAGGTGTGTGACTAAAGCATATCTCAAGAGTTCCTTGGGATATATCTGATACAATATACAGGAAGAAACACATGAAGAAATTATAGTTGTTCAGTTGATGAAACATTTGCCCTGGTGAGATAAAGAAGTTATTTGATGAATGTGACAGCCACTTCTTGGGACTGAGGTTCTTGGGATAGAAAGTTTTGGGTTTGCTGTTTGCCTTGCCATTTCCTCTATTATGCACTGGTGAAGTAACCAGACACAGACAGGTAATGTCTGTCTCGATTCCTAATGCCACCTCATTGTGTTTAATACTTTGCTTTTAAAATTCAGGCTGTGAAATGGAAAAACAAATGCATTTCTACTAAAAAGAAAAAGCCAAACAGTAAGACTAACCTAAGCTATTCAGGAATAACAGACTGCATGAAAATGTAATAATGTATTGTAACAACCATACTGGGTGACTTGCCTTCAAAAATTAGCTTGCAACTACTTACACTCTGTTCCCTTGGACAATATCAACATAATCTTCTGATCGAGCATAATAGCCATCCGGGCTCAAAGCACCCCAGAAGTTGGACCAAAGCTTCCCATGACGAGTAACAAGTGGAGCAATTATTTTTCTGTGAAGTGACATATTGAATAAGAAAATGTGATCTGCTGTAATATATGAGTATACATTAAAATATACCAGCTTCCCCCAGTTTAGACTATAGTCAAAACACTAATGACTGTCAAATCTCAGAGCAGCTATTCTGAAATTGAGTTGGAATAAACAGCATCAAAGTATCCACTGCCCAGAAACATCATCAGAAGCAGAGATTTCCATGACTTGGAGGTGATTGATTTTCAGTCAAGTGAAAAATATTGCCTATAGCATAATGACAAAAGGCATCACAAAGTCAAAGACATGAAAAACTGGAAAAACAAACAGAAAAAAACCAACCGCACAGTGAGACTCAGCTTACCAAAAATTTAATAGAATGCAAAGGAGAAATCTAAGTAGATCAGAATAAAAAGGATAAATGACATTTTGTTTCAGAGTCTGCCTACTGGCTGCCCATTTTGCAAAGCTGCTGTTTTTTCCACCTAGTTCACCTGGCTTTTAGCCTCTTTCTACCATAGTAAATATTACAAAGAATATGATGCATAGGACCAATAGATAAATCTGCTCACTAACAGATCAAAACAGACACTGATAATTGCTCTTTCTGTGATACACCTGAGAGTCCTAGATTTGTTATGATGAAGCAATCACCACCTACCAACCTAGCAAAGAAGTTATAAATTATCAGGAGTGAAGTAGCAGGCTCAGTTTGTTGAAAGTTGCTGCTGATAAAGTTACAGTTTGTATAACTTAAGAGATCTAATTAATAAAAGGAGACACTGATCATTACAGATGCTGCATCTCCAATATTTTTCCATTATTTAAAAACAAAATAAGAATACTGTAATACTAATGTAATACACTAAAGGGAGTTTTTGAGCAATTTTGTTTCTTTTTTTGTTGTTGTTGCTTGGGGTTGTTTTTTAACATTTTGTGTGTGACCAACTTGAAATCAGTCAATGAAATCTTAACTCATTTTGTGAAACCCACCTACACCACACCATTCTCTTCAGGAGACCACCACACCATTCTCTTCAAATATTTGAAATATTTGAAAGCCACACCAGGACTTGCTGGTTGACAGGAACAAAACATTTTGTGAATTGTTGGCCTCCAAGCCCACCATGAACCATGGCAATCAAACACCACTGGTAAACAAAGACCACCTAACTCTGCAAGAACAGAGAGAATCTTATTTTCTCTGAATGGGCCCCAGAAAAACCCTTCAAGTAGGAAGAAAGCCTGTACGATCAAGATGTGTACTACACCTGTTCTGTTCTATCAGTATCCTTAATGTTTTTGGGTTTGTCAGCACGACATCCGCATCTATGCTGAAGTAATAGTCACAGGCTTTATCCTGGCGACAAAGGTCCCTAAAAAGATGAAAATACATTGTTAACTCACACATGGCCAGGAAAGATTCACAAACAACACAACAGCAACAAAAAAAACCCACAGAAAACGCCAACCACAATTAAGTGCTCTTCTCATATATTGCATTATTAATAAATTGGCTAATTTGGAAAAAGAATGCCGGTGTCTGGGGCAGATAGAACAAAACTATCAGTCAAGAATGCAGACAAAGGCAGGAGAAAATTACCAGCAGACTGAATCTATCAATCCCTGTAAATCAAGCCATTAAACAGGTTTGAATAATCACTCTTTTCTTCAAGTCATTTCCATTGCAGTAATAGTGAGAAACACATGAAGCTATTATGTTGGAAGCCAGCTGATGGGTTGAAAGCAAATAAATCTTAGTATCTGCCTTTGCCATGAACATTCTGTACTACAGAACTAGATTTTTTTAACACATCATAGTGTCTGGTGGTACATACCACACATATGATTATCTCCCTGCCTCACATAACAGAATTTGAAATTACTTTGTGTAAGTATGTATTTAAATAAGTATTTTTTGTCCACAGATCAAACAAAGGCCATCTATCATATTAAAACTTCTGTCACATCAAAACTTCTGTCACATTTTTGATAGAACCTACTGACTTAAGGATAACAGGTTTAAAGATCTTTGAGTGAGATTTAGTTACAGTATAGAAACAGTTTATACTAAAGATTCTGCCTTATGGTGTCTCTATAACAAAGAGGAAAAAGCAACACCAGAAAGTCTACCTCAGCTACACGAAACACTACTTCAAAAAGTTTGCAAATATGGTGCATTTTCTCCTGAGACTACTGGATAGAAAAGAAAAAAGATATGTACACATATCAATGGCTGCTTCCACTACCCCTGGACATCTGTAGTGTTTCCTAGAAGGGCTACGGGAGAGGCTTGGATCTCAGTCAACTATCAGTTTCCCAGTGGCTTCAGCACAACAAAACCCCATCCAAACACATTTCCAAGAACACCAAGGAGACTCAGGACTACTCCTTCATTCTTTCTATTGCTGCCGTGAACAGCTGAATAAAAAAGAAAATAATTTCTCTGCTCTGACATGCAAGATTTCAAAGGAAACGGAGTGGAAGAATTATGTGGGAATGAGGCCTGCTCAAGGGCCACATTAGGTCTTTGTGGGATCCTGGTCTGTAAACTCCACAATCTGAGAGTCACACCAGCAGATCCATCAGCAGCTCTGTGGGAGTAGCCAGAGCTGCAGCCACTAATGAGAGCCCTTGACAGGCAGGCCTGACACGAGATACAAGGTTGAGATTAAAGCCTGGCAAGTGCCAGGTTTAAAAGCTAGAGTTGGATCTCCTAGTAAGAAAGAAGGGGGAGGAAAGAACAAAACCCAAAACAACACAAGAAAAAGCAGCGAGGCCAAGGATAGGATAAAGCACCAGCTGCCTTTGAAAATCCTTTTTTTTTTTTCGTGTAAGCAGAAAACTTAGCTAGAGCAATTTCAAAGGATATTGCTGCATCTTTCAAACATAGAAAAACATATAGTTTTGTCACCTGCATGGTCAGGTCAAGCTTTAACCATATTTTAACTTAAATGTAACATCTAAAAATAAGTAGGAGCAAAATTGCACAAATAAAATGCAATTGTTAAATCTATATGCAATGCAAGAAATACTTCTGTGAAATTACTCTGATTAGTTAGCTTGAAAAGGCTTTTGATAAAGAAATAAAATCAAACACATTTTAAGAAGATGAAATGCAATTAGAATTTCTATTTACATTTACACCTGCTTCAACCTTCCTTTTTTTTCTAAATTACAGCTACATACAATGTCCTGCACAAACTTTTTATTAGAGTTTGCAGTGTTTTACCTCTTAATTTCAGTACCTTTCAGTACCATTCTTTTAAAAAAATTCCTTAAACTTCTATTTAGACTCATCCTATTTTAATATGTACCCATGTTTGAGAAACTATAAAGTAAAATAGCCTCTTATTTCTCTGTATTCTATTATTGCCTCTGTCTTCACTAGATGAGACTTTCAAAGCAGTCCAAACCAGAGAGATGTTTTCACAATGACAAAGAGCTTTTTATATTAAAAAGACACCATAAAATACTAAACAGTTCATATTTTACATCTAGATCTTGCTCTACTACAAAAGCTCCCACTTCCATATCTCAAGGTGTAAAGTTAGTGTTTAAGATGCAAAATAACATACATAGTAGATGAAAAATGTTAGTGCATGCATCATTATAGCAGATTTATAAATCAGAATTTACATTCCCATGTTCCGGGCTTCTGCTTGACTCAGGTTTTCTTCAGGTCCAACAATTTTTATATTACTGATAATGTTCTTGGCTTTTTCCCAGAATTTCTTGATGTGCTTTTCATGGTAAACCTCCTGTAATCACGTTAACATTGTTTATTGTGAAAGAAAAGTACAAATTGCTGTGAAAGCAAAGTATCCAAAGAACAGATTGTCACCTATCCTAAGTAAACAGATGTCAAACAGGATTTGAAGTATGTGTCATTAAAATGAAGTTTTCTTTACCAAAATTTCAGTAAACAAAATATTAGTAAAAGAATCAACATGTGAGCAGCATAAATCAAAGCTGTACCTCCAGACCAACGACACAAGACTCAGAGACAGTTTATGCAGCAGTTTTTTCAGGATAGTTATTTTACAATATTTGTTTTAAAACTCACCCTACAGCCTCAGTGCTGCGCAGGAGTTTTCTTTGCCACTCTACAGTGGCTTTAAAGAGGAAGCTGCCACCTGTACCCAGGTGGACAGTCATAGCCATTGTTTCTTTAAAATGTATTCACAATGGTTGTTTCTTTAATTTATATTTACCCTCTCTAATTAAGAGATCTCAGCTGCATGCAATGAATGCTTCCAACCCCAAGACCCCATTTGCAGCTTTTGCATTTTACAGCTGATGTCAGAATAATTAAAATATTGGGTAGGGTTTTCCTCTCCTCTCTGACAGAAAAGCTCTTCAGCCTTTTATATATCAAATATCATATAACTTCTGGCTGAAGCACCAAAACCTATCATAGGGTGGGCATCTCCCATTTATACCTTTAACATCCTCTTAGCAAAGAACAGTGAGTACTTCAAAGACAAGCTCTACTAGTATTAAGCAAGCCCTTTGTTCTATCAATAGTAATGCACAAGTGAAAAAAGGCAGAATTACATTTTCTTCTTTCTTCTCTGCCAGCCCAGTTTTTTCTGAAAGACTTACACATTATCAGTCCCCTCATAAGAACAGCAAGACTGAAGTCACTCGGGAAGCATCAGCAACACCAGACTAAAAAAGCGTTCAAAAATATTCAAAAAAGTAATTTATCTGTACTGGCTTTCAAATCACACCTAGACAGACCAGTTTTTTCCATGGCACCCAGAAGGAGTACCATGAGGAACACAAATGCACCAAGGTATCAACAGGATGAAAAGTAAATTCAATGTCAACTATTGGATAATCATTACTAATAAGAGGCTGTAACTTTTGGTCAGCCCTGAATGGTCAGGCAGTTGAGCTGGATGATTGTTGCAGGTCCCCTCCAACTGGAACTATTCTATTCCTATTCTACTCCATTTTTTCATGTCAATTAATATTTTCTCCAGAAGTATACACTTTAAAATACCATCTTTTTCATTAGTAAAAGAGAAAGAATCTAAGTAGTTAATTTAAATGGACCAGTAACCACTGCCACACTTCCATTTGTGTATTCTTCCACTTCTGCATACTAACCTCTGAAATAGTATCTCTTCCTATGCAGCTTAAACTATGCATATATACTCCTTCACACACTTTCATTCATACCATAATTTCCAGAATTGGAGCTTTGGACAACAGTAAAATCATACTTACATTATTATGAATGAAGATACTGAGTGCCTTCTTTGGGTAATCCAGAGTCAACAGTCTGTCTAAAAATTTAGGTAGGAAAGGAGTGGGTTGTTCAATGAAAACACCAATTTTTACTCTTGGATATTCCTAAAAGAAATGATAATTTTGACACAACCAGTAAGACTTGACTCCTTTCTAAGATTAGCTATACTAAAAAGCAAATCAAGTCATGGTGTAGTAACATAGGCCACACAGCTTTGAAACAAAGTCAGCTAGCTCATAAGTGCTATGCCCTGTCTTGCTTTTCACTGATCTCACTAAAAAGCGAAGAAAATGGACGTGATATTGCTAGAAAACTCTTTGAGTTCCAATAAAAGAAATTGGAAGTAGAAAATAATGTATTACAGGTTTTTTATTCTTAGTTTAAGAAAATATTAAAATGGCAAAAAAGTATTTAAGGAAACACATCTATGACTGCATGGCAAATTCATTTTTTTTAAAGTAACATACATTTACTTTACAAGTTACATTTACAAGAAAATACATGAAGACCACGTTTGTTTTTTTTTAATACTTAACATATATCACAAAACTTTTACTCATCTGGACTTCAAGCCAAAGACTGCAATACCCTTCCATACACTCATATGCACTAGTACAAGTGGGCTCTGCATTAATTCCTTGCTCACTGATTTCATCAAGAACTTTGATGAACTAGCCAGAGCTTCTCCTCTTGCATGCAACGATAGTTAAGTTTTATCCAACTTATTTTAATGTGAATTCACATATTTTGAACAGTGGTATTGATTCCTTGTTTGTATGTGTTCATACAGAGATTATGACCCCTAAAATAAAGCCAGACAGCACTTTTGTAACTTCTAAAATATGTTGTTATATTCTGTGAGACGAAGAAATTTAACCTTCAAAGGCCTTGACTCCTACACAAAGAAATGCACCAATTAAACAAAAATTTTCCACCTCTAAAACAGCCATTATAAACATTTACCCACAACAAGGCTCAGAGAGAAACCTTATACGAGTGTAAAAGGCTGCAAGTTAGTTTTTCTAAATCAAACCAACACCCACTTAAAAAGTGTCTGGTTAAACCATCAGTGCATGTTGAGATTTTCTACTGTCACCGTCTACATCGGAAATCCAGAAACATTCTGGCAGGTGCACCAGATGGGAAACAGTGGATGCCAATGTTTACCCTGGCTGCCTCCTATTCACCACCTCATCTGCAAACCTCATACATACTCATGCAGACATCTAAGTACTTCAAAACAGGTGATGAAGACAAGTACAATGAGGTGTCTTCAAAAAACAACTGTGATATTCTCTGGCAACTCTTCCCTGGGAGCTGCTGTCACACAAACTGGTGCTGCTGACTGGGAGGAATGGGGAAGGCACTGTGTGCCACTGGGCTTCCTGATGCTTAACATGCACTTGTGCTACCCATGCCAGAACTGCTGCAATGAGTTATTTTCCATATTTCTCCAACTCGAAGCCATTTTCCCCTCTTCTACAGGTCTAAGTGAAGCAGGTTCAGGCTGATTTGCAAAGGTTATAGGGATAATCAGAAAATACAACCGCACCAGTAACAGGCTTTAGGATTTAAGAAGTAGCTCTAGAGGGACTGAGTTTGTTGTTCAATTCAATTTAGGTGGCAAAAACTTACACTTTTTGAGTCAAAGTGTGTACTTCAACTTATTTTTCAGCACCCTGCTTGGACCTTTGCAGGTCAATTTGGAGGCTGTGTTACTGTTTCTGCAGCTCTGCTTTGATCAGAGCACAGAAGGTCCTGGTTCTGTGAAGAGGATTAAGACTGAGCAAGAGACTCCATGCACATGGCTCTCATCTCCTTCACAGATCATCTTGATGCTCAACCTTTCACAGCTCCCAACACCTACTCACATTGACCCAAGTAGTGCCTTGGGCTCTTCTGCTCACCCATTGCAGACCAAACTGCACAATCCATGGCAATGCTTCCACAGATCCCTGCCTTGCATGCACCTACCCTTGACCTTGACAGAAGAATGGAAAGCAGTATTATTTGAGCTCCTTGTTCTACAGTGGAGTTTATCTGTTTTGCACTGCTGAAGTCAAGGTCTACAGGTAAACCCAGCCCAAGACACTGAATCTGCAATATCCAAGATCACAGAGTCAAGGACACGTTCATGACAGAATTTACCCAAAGGACCTCAAAGCCCAAAACATAGCTGGCATGAACAAATCTGATTCTCCACTTGCTTATGAGAAGAACAAGCAAAATTCTCAGAAGATAGGAGTGCAAAAAGTTAAACTAAACAATATGAGAAGCAGTATTAGAGACACAGAGCTGGTATTGCTCTTTTTCCTGAAGATATCTTGTTAAGTAGCAGCCATCCTGGCCTGAACAGAAAGCACCTTCATAAAATGAAATATTGCTTGCACTCAGAAATGTCTGAAATAAACACTGAGGCCAAGGAAAAGTCTCATTATTTCTGCTGGCAGAGCGAGTGTGGAATGATGTCCAAAGAACGAATTACAGCAAGGAATGCACATTCCAAGTAGATGTACATAAGCTATAGGAGGCTATCCAGTAAATCATTGCAAGTTATTCCCCGTTACTGATTTTACGATATAACTGCTCTGCAAAAGCTTAGACAAATTCTGTTCCTCAGCTAAAATTTACATTAGGAGTGCAAACACCATTTCAATAAAACACTATTCAAATGTAGTATCATGAAGGCAAAATTAAAATTAAATAAAAATAATCTTAAAGTTATTACAAGTCATGAAAGATCTTTCAAAATATGTATTCCAGTTCACAAGCTGCTTCTTATAGAGTCTTTCACTTTGTCCTTTTATTGCAAAGATACCAAGACACCGTTTCTCGGCAGTCTCAACATGGCCTTCTAAGACCTTATGTCATTCAAATCCTCAATACAGAAGAGAAATTAAACAGCTGCTGGAAGCAGTCTGTTAAGAATTATTAGAACATTCTTTTTAGTACAACCCTTACATTTTCACATGGCAGATCTTAGAATTCTGCCTAAAATGTATGGAGTACAAGCTGAAATATTAATAAAGACAGTTTAGACATTATGCTTGAAGTCAAATAGTCACAAGTTAAAGTTCCCAAATACTGGATATACACATACATGCCATGTGTATATGTATGTCTGTCCTATACACATTCTGAGGATTGAACTGATATCTGACTCTCAGTTACATCAGTTTTATTCTACAGAAACGCATTCCCATATACAGTACAGATATCTGCATCATTCCTTACCAAGGTAAAGCAGTTTTGACTATTTCTCTACATCTCAGAAAATAGTAACTGGTAACCATATTAGGGTTAACTATTAAACTATTTGTAACAGAAATTGTTAAACTGATGCATATCATTTTTTGTGGGTCTGCAGTTAAAAATCTGAAATATTTAAAGAGTTTTTCTACATCCTAAAAAATTCAAATTGTTCACTTGAATCTTGCGTGATTCAAAAGTTACTCATTCACTCTCTGTGAAGAGAGGTAAGGATCTGGATGGTTTTGAGGGATGGGGTCATCTTCAGTAATACCATGGAAACCTATATGTATAAATAAAAGCATTTTTTAAAAGTATCAGTATTCCCAGTATGTTAAAATTCTATTTTCAGATACCAGAAAAGATGTCCTGAGATGTCTATAAAACATAATCTTGCATGCTGAAACTCCTTTGACTCCAAAATAAATATACACCTAACAACTGCATTCAAAAGGGTTTTGTTCCAGTAGATAGTAATCTTACCATTGCTGTTGACAGGTCTAGTAAGTCTAAATCACAAATACTGCAACCAGTTTCCTGTGTCCAAGCATTAGGGATGTAGTTTCCCAAATAATTCAAGTGTATCTGGAAAACAAAAGAACAATTCAGATTAATGAAAGGTAAATGCAAATAGAGATTTGCACCTTTAAAAGAACTGAGGCTTACTCACTGAGTTTCTTATTCCTAAAGGCAACTGACTGTATTTGTTTAAATGTAAGGTTAAAAAAACAAGCATAGAAAAGTATCTGGTAAAAGATTTTTCTTTTTATTTGCAAAACAGCAAAATTAGCATCTACATGTATTGCTTCAGTTAAACCAAGTATTTGTTGCAATTATAACAAATACAAATGAAATGTTTCTATAACTTCAAAGATACAAACTATAGATTGTGGAGTTCTCAAAAGCCACTAGGTACGATTACAAGCCAAAAAAAAAAAAACCAAACCCATCATGGTTTAATTCTTTTCCCAAATCTGGAAATCAACAACACTTTACACAAAACACTAAGAGTGACCATATGAAAAACATAGGAAATGCAGAAACAGAAGTCCAGACAATGTATTTTTGACAAGCTATGCCAGGATTCAGAAGCTGGCCAGAGGGATAAATTTTAAAGCAGCATCTAGCTTCCTCACACATTTTGAATTGGCACTGAAAAAAACCAAAAAAAACCCCACAACAACAACAACAGCAACAAAAAATAATCTTTTTCTGTCTATGGACTGCCTGGCCTACCCTGTCCTCCTGGGTTCCATGATAAGTTTGTGCAGAACTTCAGTCTACTGCTATTTGCAATAGTTAAGGGAACACTTGCGTCTGGGAAAGTGCCTAAATGAACATTGCTATTCATTCCTGATTTACTGTCCTTATAAAAAACTGGAAGGACAGAATATTTTTTTGCATAGAAAATACACTCCAGTCCATACTCTGTCTGCATTTTATCATATTTTGAGTGTTTGCTTATGCATACTGAAAATAATTCTAAATAGATTATAAACATGATTGTTTAAACTTAATTTCAGAAATGTATAATAAAGCCTACAAAAAAAAACCAACAAAAAAACAAACAAAAAAACCCCCACTTAACCAAAAAAGCCACTGCACTTGAGGAAAAAGAAAGAAGAAACGTGTTCGTAAAGCATGTGGGAGGGAAACAGTTTGTTCTACCAGGCATTCACCACAATATTACATGTCAGAATGCCAGGATAATTTTGTGTCCTTTTCAAAGAAGCACCTCTGATTGATGCTACTTACTAATCTGCAAATTGAAAAGACTAAATAAAAAAAAAAAGTTTGTAAACAAACAGAAAAAATATTTGGAGTTAACTCTGTGGATTACTGTAATGATACTTTATTTACTAACTAATGAAAACTTATTCCAATCCTAGTATGCTGTTGTCCTCTTAATTCTATTTTAGATTTAAAATAGAAGAATCTAAATCACATTCATGGTGATACGTAGCAGGAGTTTCCTATTTGTTTCTAAAACTACATCATATGCAAAGATTGAGTTTTGTTTAATGTACTGTAACTCATAGATTAGTATGAGTTCCAACCTAAACTGCTTGCCCAGCTGTAAAATCGAGTACCTTTCTTTGCACTGGCAAAATGTCAGCAAAGCCAGTGATGACAGAGAGCTTGAGGATTTAATTGAGGCAGAAATAACTGGCAAAATGGAAACAACTGATCATTAATTTCACCACTACTGAGTAGTTATAAGCCAAACAGGTAACACCATACTTGTATGCACTAATTCTAAAGATTAAATACTGTGCAAAAACTATGACGCTGCACTTATTGGGATATTAATGACTTTCAAACTTAATTTCATTCTTCTGGGAGGCATTTTTCTGAAAATAGGGAGCTACAGTAAAGAACATGTATTCAGAAGAACTTAGTAGCTATGCCCAAACCTCCTGGTCCTCTGGACCACTGAATCCTTACATTTGGACAGAATCTGCCCTAACAGCTGCTTCCCAGGGCAGACAGTACTCTACCATGAACCCAAAGGTTATGAGGCATGGGCACACTGCAGACAGTGATCAATGACACCAAAGATGCAACAACAAAAGCCAGCAGCACATATATATTTTTGCCTGTATACAATACATTTATATGTGTGTCTACAAACATACACCAAGCTCTGAGGCTGGATCAGGTCTGTTACTGTTTTTTCCCTCCAGTCTGTGACTCTCGGTTAGATTTTTATCCTCCTGAAGACTTTTTGATAACCAGACAGACATTCTTCACTAGCTTCAAGAACGGTTTTGTGATAGTGAACAAATTAACATAAGCTTAATCACTTCTAATATGCCATGCTACAATGAATTTGGGAGCAGAATGAGTTGTTTCAGCAATAGTATCAAGTTGCAGTAACAGCAGAATAACATGATGGAGAGTTATTAGAATGGGTTTTTCATCCATGTGATTCTTATTAAGAGTAATTGGAAATGAGCAGTGGTGATGTGCTATGACTGCTTCAGACCCTTCCACCATTGTTTTTGCCTCTATTAAAATTGCTGTCTCTGCATTAAAATAAAACCAAGCTGTCACTCACTTTAGTTGGGCCATTTCCATGAACTGTGATTGGTAATGTGTCATACACTGAATTCCTAGCTCTTACTTTTCCTTCTTCAAATTTCAAAAGGACTTCATCTGCAAATAAACAGAGATCCCACATCATTAACAGTTCATAAACAAAAGCTAACATTTCAGAATTAAGTTCTTGATGATACAATATATGTTGCTGTTGCTATCATTGCCAATGATACTTAATTGGAAGCTTTCGTTCATTTTAACTAGATCTTGAATTCTAAGCTATTTATTCTAAATAAGATTACATCAAACGCGGAGTTCGCCATCAGCAGCCTTCAGTATTTGATTAAAATCTGCTTTAAAAATAAATCTAATTTTGTGCAGCTGCTATTTAGAGAGAAATCAGTAATTGTAGATGTGATCTGACTCTATGAAGTTGATCCACTATTGGGGGTTAATGGTAAGTCACAAAGTTTGCAGAGATGCCATTTTTCAATTTAAATTCATGGCAGCTGAATAAAGGAAATTCTACATAATACCACATTCTCTCTCATTATGTACTGCCATTTGCTTAAGAATAGCTAAAATGCAATTTCAATGACAATCTTACTCCTGTAATTAAGTTTGTGAAAGAGAGATGGACGAATGGTTCTTAACTTTGTGTTTATTACTAACTTCATTTATCGAAACCTATATTTTGTATTTTAAATCAAACATTTTATCAATAGGAGAAATAAATTTAATATTAAACTCGGAAGACCTGTAATTAATCTGGTAATCAGGTCTATCCATCCAAATATGTCTTTACAACATGACTATGTTTAAGGAACCACACTCATGATTAAGTAAAGAAAGTGTTAATAACAGTTAATATAACACAGAACATTAAAATCATACACTTACCAACAGCTCCATTTAGGGCCTGGAAAATTGTACATTTGTGGTCCAAAGTAATGTTAAAGCGTTCCTGAAATAAAAACACCAAAGATGTTTGGTTATTCTAAAAGCCAATGTTCTTACAGTAATCTTGCAATTACAGTGCAGTGGCTGCAAGTAATCAGGCAAAGCTTCTCTATGTACTCAGTTCTTAAAAACAATTTTTGCTTTCATGCAGTTAAGTTTTTCTATATTCCCATGTTATACAGCTGTACAGCAATCAGTTTTATATAGGCAGAAACTTTATCTAAACTTGAAGGATAGAGGTCATAGATCTCCAAAGAAACTATAATTTGCCAGTATAAACCAAAGACATTGTAAAGCTTTATTATGTTGATCAAAGTATGTAACCTTTAAAACATAATTAAAAATCATTATAAAGATAACATACTCTATTTTTCGTCTTCCAAGATTTTGTCATATATTCTACAGCACGGGACATTAATATACAGAGAATTTGTGCTCATGTACAGTCCCTAATGCCCAGCTAAGCATTGTGAACCACAGAGCAGTAGTGCCCAGTTCAGAGGTTCACATTTTTTGTCACACAACAAACTGTCCAGACAGATAATTATATCTGACTTAGCTGCAGCATCAGCTCTCATGTCTCTACAGCCTGTCCTCTCAATTGCACAGCTAGCACCTGACTTGCATAAAATCAATTCAAACATTAAGGGTTGGAAAGAATGTCCCATAAGGAGGGCCTAATGACTTTGTGTTTGAAAAAGAGACCAAGGTGCAATATCATTGTGCTCTAGAGTTTCCTGATGAGTGAGGTGCTGAGCTCTTCTCCCTGGAATCCTGCACCGGGATGGATGGGAATGGTTCAAAGTCACACAGGGTAGGTTTAGACTGGACATTAGGAAACATGTATTTACCAAGAGAGTACTCAAACACTGAAATAGGCTTCCTAGTGAGGGGATTGACACCCCAAGACTGTCAAGTATTTAAGAGCCATTTGGACAATACCCTTAATAACATGCTTTAAATTTTGGTCAGCCCTGAATTGGTCAGGAAGTTGGACTGGATGATCACTGTAGGTCCCTTCCAACTGAAATAGTCTATTCTATTTCTGTATCTGCATCTAAATATGCCTGATGTTTTAAAAATATTCTATGGAAAAACAGGTATGACTTCAGAAGCTTCACACATGCCTTAAGTATACAAATGCTCAAAATTAACAAAATTCTGTAGTATCAGCTTCTGAAAGTTTTTTTTGCACCAATACACTTATCTTCCCTTAGCCTTCTTTTTGCAGCATCAGGGCCGTGCCTCTGACATTTATCATGCTTTAATACTACTGCTCTGCAGAGAACTTTGTTAAGCCAGGGCACAGAAAGGTCTTCACAAAAATTTATGATGCAGCTTTGTTGAATGTATCTGCACAAAAAGCTGAAGTCAGAAGCAGCTGCAGCCAGGATCTGAAATGGCAGCAAGCCAAAATACAAAACACTGGCTCAGCAAGTAGTTCAATGACACCCTGGAAAAATGCCACATTCTCTGGCCATCAAAACTGCCAAGTACATGGGACCCTCATTGAGATGGATGTGTACAATCATACACTTCAGAGCTATTACTTCTAACAAAGAAGAGCAACCTGCCTGGATCTGCAGACAGACTGAAATAATACATCAAGTCATGACCCTTTCGAAACCTGTTCATCACCCTGACAGTAGGAACCTCCTGAGAGCAAACACAACCATCAATATGGCACTCAGGAATAAAGAGACAGCATTCTTTCTATTTCTATCTCCCAATGTTTTATGAGGAGTAGAATGTTATTTCAAGCAGAAAGAAATGAGAAAGTCAATCACTACCTACCCTTGCCAATGGGTCAACATAGATTTTGGTGTAAAACAGCTGGTCATCATCATTATCCTGCAGATTCCATTGGTGCACAATGCGATTTATGTATGGAGCATAACCAATAAATCCTGCAATATCACACACATGTAAGTTATCTCCATAAAATGCACTACCCTGCCAACGTACCCACCAGTCAGGAACTTCATTGGTTTGGATTCAGCAAAGAAAAATTATGAAATTCCTACAACTCAGCTCAAAATCCATTTTTTTTCCCTGTGATGTGTAGCAGTTTTCTTTTAAAGAGTTCATCATTAAGGGTTATTTTTATACTAATGCTATTTTAAGGGAAAAAAATCAGAAAACAGAGATCTGTTTAGGATAGTTCTGAGAACCCCAAAGCATGAGATTAGACTACTACTATTCCCAAGAAGTCCATCTGTGGAAAACATTTCATTTTCATAAGGACTTCTTGCTGGCAGAGAAGCCTGAACCTAATACTGCCAGAACTACAAAGAGAAGTCAACTCAAAATAAATACACGTTATATTCAAGCAAAACCCAAAATGATACGGCAGATAAATGAGGTAATAAAGAGAAGAAAAGGAACAGGGATGCTCCCAGATCTGCACCTTGCCCAGCATCATGTGATGTAACACACTGTGCTCTGTAGCAATTAAACCATCCCAGGACCACTACACGTATTAATCAACTGCAAAATTATTACCAAAGCTGGTATTTAAAGGAGGACTCAAGCATTAACATGTCATTGGGATTAACAGGAGTAACTCGCACTTCTCTTGGAATAAACTGCCTAAGTCATGCTGTCAGGTAAAGGGGAGCTATCTGCATATCTACACTGCATTCAGAGATCCCTGAGAACAAAGTGGCCAAGTCAGGAAATTCTGTGACCCAGGTAAAGTATGGCTATAAATAGGATGCGCTGCTTTGAGAAGGCTTGGACACTGGATTGTTTATGAAGTAGACTCAATGGTAACTGGGTCAGCTCTGCACAGCATTTCACTGCAAAGCACAAGTCCTTACTAGGCTGGTTACTTTATTTACATGTTTTTTTACAGGTGACTGTCAACAAAAGCTATGTAAGTTTGAATGCAAACAATTTTTAAGTGGGGTAGAGGAGCTATCCAAGTGAGGAGGGAGAGGGGAAAAGGGATGATAGTAAATCAAGTCCTTGATTTCACACTCTGGGAATTCAAGAACAGTTCCATATACAAATATATAAAACAGCAGAAGTGAGTCAAGTTTAAACAAGAGTTTAAAGTGTGCAAAACCCACACTTGCCTCCTGAGTTCAGGAATCGTTTTCCACTCCGGACAACAGGATACTTGTCAGCTAGCCTTTTATCTGGCCAAATTAGCCCATCTGCTGCAAACACCACTTTATGATTGGTTTCCTGAAACTTCTTTAGCAGTTCTTCAGGTCCCCCTGAGAAGATAACATCATAGCTGAAAAAAAAAAAAACAAAAACCAAAAATTAAAAGATGACCATTAGATTAGTCCAATTCTAATGCATCTGTGCTAAAAACAGAAAGTAACTTTACAGATCATACAGACAGCCCCTTTATTCAGAAAAATGACTCATTAAATCATGTTTTACCACCTTGTAAAAATCCTATACCCTTCTAGTAGAAAAACTTCAATAAAAAATACTTAACCCCTTCAGTTTTCACTTCAATTTACATTCCCTACTTTTTTCTAATCTTCCACATTTAAACATTCTTCCATTTAGATATTTCCTCCATATTTTTTCTACATGAAATTGATTTTCAGATTTCCTGTATTTTGAGTAAAAAACACATTTTTCCCTTTAAAAAACTGTTTATGTGGTAAAGTAAAAATAAAACTAGGTGAAATAAGAGTCTGTCAGCTAGACTAAAAGATAACTGAAGTTACCCTCAGTGGGAAACTCTACATGTGTTCCAAAACAAAATGGCACTGACAAGGGGGCAGCACCCAGCACCGCTGAGAGGAAACAGTCAGTGACCTACTGAGCTGCTTGGATCCCCACAAATCTATGGGACCAGATGGGTTCCACCCGAGGGTGATGAGGGAGCTGGCAGAAGAGCTCACCAAGCCTCTCTCTATCATCTACCAACAGTCCTGGCTCACCGGGGACATCCCAGATGATTGGAAGTTGGCGAATGTCACACCAATCCACAAAAAAGGCCAGAAGGAGGACCCGGAAAACTACAGGCCTGTCAGCCTGACCTCAGTGCCTGGCAAGGTTATGGAGCAGCTCATCCTGGGGGCAATCACACAGCACCTACAGGATGGACAAGGGATTAGACCAAGCCAGCATGGGTTTAGGAAGGTGTCCTGGTTTGGGCCAGGATAAAGGTAATTTTCTGTCTTGTACTTCTGGTTTTAGCGAAGTCTCTTGTAAGTAGTTACACTTGCTGAAATTAACAGCAAGTTTCTCAGACAGTGTGTGTTTCTAGGACTGATAACACATGATGGTTATAGTTACTGCTAGAGACTGGTATGCAGAGCCAAGGACACTGCTCAGCTCTGAGGAAAACATAAAGAGGTCCCACCTGCATCCCTCCTTTGGGGAGGAACGGACAAGATAGATGCCAGAATTGACCAAACAGAGTATTCCATCCCATATACGTCATCCTCAGTATAAATTTGAGGGATCATGAGGGCCAAGCCATCGATTTCCTGCTTCCAGCTTCCGGCTGCCTGCCCTTCCTGCCTTTCCTGCTTCCCTTTCTTCACCCGGCATCCTGGAAGGATCCCATCCGTTCATCTGCCTGTGGTCCTGATCCATGCCAGTCCTTAGTGACAGAAGGGCAGGTCCTATCTGACCAACCTGATCTCCTTTTATGATCAGGTGACCCGCCTGGTGGATGAGGGGAAGGCTGTGGATGTGGTCTACCTGGACTTCAGCAAGGCCTTTGACACCGTCTCCCACAGCATTCTCCTGAAAAAGCTGTCAGCCCACAGCTTGGACAGGGGCATCTGTGCTGGGTTAGGAACTGGCTGGAGGGCCGGGCCCAGAGAGTGGTGCTGAACGGTGCTACATCCAGTTGGTGGCCGGTCACTAGTGGTGTCCCCCAGGGATCAGTGTTGGGCCCAGTTCTATTTAATATCTTTATTGACGATTTAGATGAGGGGATTGAGTCCATCATCAGCAAATTTGCAGATGACACTAAGCTGGGGGGGAGTGTTGATCAGCTGGAAGGCAGGAGGGCTCTGCAGAGGGACCTGGACAGACTGGAGAGTTGGGCTGATTCCAACGGGATGAGGCTCAACAAGGCCAAGTGCCGGGTCCTGCACTTTGGCCACAACAACCCCATGGGGAGCTCCAGGCTGGGCACAGAGTGGCTGAGAGCAGCCAGGCAGAAAGGGACCTGGGAGTCTGGATTGACAGGAAGCTGAACATGAGCCAGCAGTGTGCTCAGGTGGCCAAGAAGGCCAATGGCATCCTGGCCTGTATCAGGAACAGTGTGGCCAGCAGGTCCAAGAAGTGATTCTGCCCCTGTACTCAGCCCTGGTGAGGCCACAGCTCGGGTCCTGTGTCCAGTTCTGGGCCCCTCAGTTCAGGAAGGATATTGAGGTCCTGGAGCAGGTCCAAAGGAGGGCAACTGGGCTGGTGAAGGGACTCCAGCACAAGTCCTATGAGGTGAGGCTGAGGGAGCTGGGGGTGTTCAGCCTGGAGAAAAGGAGGCTCAGGGGAGACTCCCATCACTCTCTACAACTACCTGAAAGGAGGTTGGAGCCAGGGGGGGGTCGGGCTCTTTTTCCAGGCAACTATCAGCAAGACAAGAGGGCACAAGAGGTCTCAAGTTGTGCCAGGGGAGGTTTAGGTTGGATATTAGAAAGAATTTCTTTATGGAGAGGGTGATCAGACATTGGAATGGGCTGCCCAGGGAAGTAGTGGATTCTCTGTCCCTGGAGATATTTAAAAAGAGACTGGATGTGGCACTCAGTGCCATGGGCTGGTAACCGCGGCAGTAGAGGAACAAGGATTGGACTTGATCTCAGAGGTCCCTTCCAACCCAGCCGATTCTATGATTCTATGACTTACTTCTGAGATGTCTTATCAAGAATGTACTTGAATATTTCTCAGTACATCTAGTTGTCCATAAACTTAAACTTTGTTGCATCCTAATAATATATGGATTTCTCTTTCAATCTCTTCAACGTGCTGAAGAGGGCTTCAGAAGGCTCTAAACTTCACAATATCTATTTACAAAAAACTTCACTTGCCTTTATTGTTCATCCAATTTGACTGCCAGCTCCTAGCGGGGATAAAGGTGGAAGGCTCATCTCTAAAAACAGACATTACCCACAGCTCAAGGTCAACACTAACTCAAAATAGAAAGAGCCAAACTCCCAACTCTCAAAATATGTATAAATTATATAATTACTCAAAGTACAAAGTTTCTTTATTTGCACTTGAGATCTACACATAAAAGCAGTAACGTGCAAACCACTTCAAGGTTAATTTTACACAGCGTGAAACCCTGACACAGTAATACTGGAATCATGTCATAGATTAGTCTCTGGCTGAAGAAGCAGAGTATTTGGATTTAATGGTAGCATCTCAGCCTCACAGCTTCCTCGTCTGCATGCAGATATGTTCTTATTCCACACATATACCTTAATAACTGAAAATCACCAGCCCTGATATAGGGCAAAGAAATGGAACAGCTACCAAAATTTAAAAGGTTTAACCTTGACCTAGATTTAGTTCTTGTGTTGTTTTAGCTGGGCTCAAAAGGAGGACAGCAGCACCTCTGCCTGCAGTTCGCAGAGCTTTTTGCACTGCAAACTACTAGTCAGTAATAGTGGTAACAGATCAACCACTACTGATTATTTAAAACATACTTTCTTCAAAGCATATTTCATGCAATTGCCCTGAGTGAACTGAACAACAGCTGCCTTACAAATGCAAAAGAAAAGATTTCTACCACAGTGCTGAGTATGAACCCTGGAGAGGAAGCGTGTTATGTAGTCTATATAAAGTAAATGGATTTCTGAAAACTCTCACTGTTTTGTTTTTCTGTAACTTTGGCAGAAGAAGGTATGAAAAGAAATACTGTACATTTTGGAGCTTTCCCAGTTCTGCAAAGACTGTCTCTTTCTGTCCAAATGTACAGAAATACACTTCCCTCCCTTTTCCTTTCAATTGGTGTAGCCCAATTCAAAGCCAGAATGAGCCTGAAGAACAAGCAAGAAATAGGAGACAAGTTGAAGACAGACAAAAACAGAGATTTGTCTGAGGCTTTAACTTAATAGCTTATGGCAGGCTGTGGAGAGGAACCAAACACTCCTGGAACATTGCTGCCAATGACTGTCATTCTGGAAAGAAAGCCAAAGTCAAGCAACATGCTGGGCTAGCCACAGGATCTGCTTGTGGAAGTGATATGCTACTTAGCACAGTTCATAATACAAAGCAAAGTACAGAGCTGCATTATCAATTATTGTAAAATTCACATACTAATGGATATTATGCAGGAGTGAGAATCCTGCTCAAACCTACATTTTTCACTAATTTACATGGCTCTCTGTTTTGTCAAGAAGTGACTGACTGCCACCACACCTGCCCCCAGGCAGGACCTCCACCATCCTTCCACTCCTTGGGGCAGTCTCCTCACCAGCTGCTTTATGAGGCTCCTGCTTCTCCCTCCAGGCAACAGGAAAACTACTCAAACTAAAACCTATAAATCCATCAATTTGCCTTGCTTATCTGCTATCTCAGATGATGATCAGTCTATCCAGCACTCAATTCTACTGTAAGGGAGGATTCACCTCAAGTCTATACCACTAAGACAATCACAAAACAGGTCCCAGGACCTTAACAGTTTATACTGTTCTTCTGAGTGATGCAGAACAGGGCTTTAAAAACTGACAGGGAAGAAAAAGTGTGGATACATCCAGGAAAAAGCAGGATGCCTGGGCAAGCTGGAAACACTCACTCTTTTCTTTACTCTTCATAAATCCTTCCAGTTAAGTAGAGAGCAAGAAAGAAAAAAAAAGAAAAAAAGAAAAAAAAAAAAAGAACAGAAAGTTTCCACAACTCCGGCCCCATTTCCTGAAGCTCCCAGATGGCAGATGCTTGGGGCTGGAATCCACACATCCCTCCTCCTCTGCCGCAGCAGCAAAGCATCTCAGCTACGCACCCAGTGCTCCCAGCAACAGAGGAAAACACCAACAGTGGCTCAGATCCTCTAAATCAAATGTATATTTCTTTGCAACTTTTCTAGCAACAAGAACTTGGTACTATTGGAGCTGCAGGTCAAGAGCTCAAAATACAAACATGAGGGCTTACTAATAACCAACAATCCCAGTTCCACATTTCATTTTGTTTAACTGGACTGTTCAGACACACAGACATTTTGTTATTTACACTGTATCCCCACCATGATCACACCATCACCAATGAAAAAAATGCAATTTCCCTCATTCTCTGACAAATGTTTTTTTTAAAAACACACAAACAAAAAAAAACCAACAAACCAAACAAAAAAATAAAAACAAAACTAAAAACAAAACAAAAAAACCCCAAACCATAAAAACCTGAGAGGTTTCAAAAGCCTTGTGTGATACAAACTGTGGGACTTCTGGATGAAATCAACCATTTTATCCAGTCTGGCCATTAGCCAGTCCAATCTGAAATGATCCAAAGTAAACCAGTAGTAAGCTCTCACAAAAACAAGCCCAACCCCATAGCATTCCACCTGCAGAAGCATTTTTCTTTCTGCACCTAGATGCAAGCTGTTCAAACTGTTGAAGTTAAAACAACCAAAGTTGTGAGCCACATAAAAAATTGCTCAAGAAGAAAAAAGCAAGAAGCTAAGTTTGCTAAATAACCAGTTCTCCACACACCCCCAGATTAATATTGCAAATGCTTCACAATGAATATAATGAAAAACACTCAAAGAGAAAGAAGGTTCACTGTATTTGTCTTTTTCAAACCTACTGCTACACTGATAAATATTTGAACCACAAACCAGGATTCCTGGAAATGAAAAATCTCATTAGAATTAAAACATAATACAAGAATCAGCACACATTTTTTTTTCTCTATTTGGGATCAGTTCTACCAGGTTTAAATCAGTATGTACTTGGGATTATGAACCTTAGGAACTTGGGAGGCCTTAAATACTGTGATTTTTCTTGGCAAGAAAGACTATGGAATCTGTACTTCAACACACATGGTCCTCTGTACTCTCTCATTCATTAAGAGATTAAGATGATTTAGACATTGGTTTTCTATCTTCTACTTATTGTAAGAGATAAAATTAAAAAAGAAAAGGCTGCTCCAACTTTCTTAAACACTTACGCAAAAGAACAAATGAACTTTCCAGCAAATACCATCAGACCACTTTCTCACTCATGATGCTGTCTGCTGTAAAAATCCTGCAGAATCTCTCTAGCTTGCAAAAACTCCCTAAAATTCTTGTAGAGTTTTTTTTGTTTTTCTTTTTAATAAATAAATTTTTTAAAAGCAGGTTAAAAGCTGAAAGAACATTCTGGAGCAGATACTCCAACATGACTCAGTAACAGCAGCATGAACCCATGCACAAACCTCTCCAAGTTCACACTCAGCTAATTCCCAAGGCTGCTTGTTTGCAACCAGGGGCCTCATGTCCCTGATCAGGACTTGGTGCCATCTCTTCTTTGTGGAGATTCTTGTAGAGCCCTGACCCTGCTCTGGTTAATGCTAGTGTGGAAGAGCTTGGCAGCTGCTGTCAGCTGGATTCTTAGCTGCTCTAATCATGCTCATGTCACAGGAGCAAGTGAAGAAAAGAAGTGGAGGGGAAAAAAGTAGAGGAAAGCAACGTAAAAAGTGTGATTTTAACATGTTTGAGCTTCCTGTTCTCTGTGACAGGGAGAAACCTATCTGGCCTCCAATGAGGATGTTCAAGCATAGCTGTGCTATGAGCTACAATCTGGCATCTGCAGCAGCACTTTCTCCATCCTTCCAGCACAGACAGAAAGCACAGACACCAGGGGAACTGTTTCAGTTCTCTAACATGTAAAAGAAATTCTGTTTTCCTCAGAGGCCCATTTTCCAGCTTCCTCCATATCACTGTTACAACATGGAATAAGATCACGCTCTGGTCCCCACTGGACACTATTTCTGGAGCTGCTTTTTGATTTCTGCTCCCTCCTCATTCCACACTCCCAACCGGCAGCCACGTCCTGCCCTCACCACAGCCAAACAGTGAGAGGACAAATGCTTGCCTAAAAGCCTGTCAGCTCCCAATAAGATTTTTTTACCCCGTGGAGGCAGCAGAACTATGAACAGCTCTTACATCTGTAAATCTATTAAAAAAGTAACAATTGCTCCAAGAGCAATCTACTGTTTTTATGAATGAAGAAAAATGGAAGCAAACTCTCTCAAATAAACAGCAAGGGGGAAAACCACATGCAACTTTCAGCATGTCACAGCACTTATATTTGCATGCCTACCCAGACTAAAATGTAAAGGCAACAAGCCAGGTTTGCTCACCATTCAACAAACATTACAACCAAGTCCTCTTGATCAGCATAACCTTCTATGCCTTCTTTCAGCAGTCGAACTTTCTGCCCTCCACCAATAGAGTTGGGCAGCTCACCACCTTTCCACTCTTCACCTTTTCCAAGTACCTGGAATAAGAAAAAAGCACTTTTTGCTAGTATACAAAACCAGGAGGCTTTTAAAAGCAGACCCTTATTGAAAACAGATGTTAAAGCAGAAGCAACACATTAAAGCATAGCCAGCCAACATTTCCAGCATCATAAGTTTTCCATGTCTGAAACAGCATTCACCACAATGACATCACTGCAAAAACATGAGACATTTCTTAACCAAATAAGAATCAAGCAATTGCCTGCTACCACCATTTATTCAAATGTGTCCCTTTCAGGAAAAAAAAAAAAAAAAAAAAAAAAGTAGTAATTTTTTTTAAGTCTCGTATTAGAAAAACATTATGAATGAAACTTAATACAATCACTTTAGGAACAGGAAGCTTAAGAAACCTTGGTGGATCAGTGTAGTACTAATACAAACTGCAAACTCCAGCCTTTCTGAATTCCCTCCAGAACACTTCTGTGCAAGGAAAGGATAGATTCCCCTAGAAACAAAACTCCTCCCTAGACAAATACTACAGCAAATTACATCTAAAAAACCACCCACAAAGAAAAAAGAAATCACAAACAAACAAACATAAAAACCCTTCAACTTTTGTGGGTTTTGAACATAATATTTTTGGAACTTATAAAACCTGGGAGAACTACATTGCATGATATTTTGGCCAAATCTGCAAAGCTATCAGATGCACCCAGAGATCAGGCTTCTGGGTGCTTTAGTACAGTTTTATCATATTAGGAAAGGTTCTCTCAATATTCCAAATTCAGTGGCAGAAGTCAGACTTTAGAGACCCAAGTAATTTCCTATCTATTGTGTAAATAATGTGGTAAGTAAGGAGAAAAATTCTGTAACACTATCTGTATTCCTGGATGTTTCTCTTGCAGAACCAATTTGTGGGGAAAGTTTACAAGAAGGTTAGTGTCTTCCTTTTTTCCCCAAGGTCACACAGAGGCCAACCTCAGTACCTGACATGCAGAGACATGGAGCAAAGCAGGCTGGCAGAATGATAAAAACATTTTGTCCTCTCAGAGAATTATAGGTCCTGGGAAACACAGTGAAATTTTCAGTTGTGACAGAAAATTTCCCTCCCACCCCACAGGAGGGATCCCGTGTTGTTTAAGGAGGAAGGGGACACCCAAAGCCCTCTGAGTGCAGTGCAGCTTCCAAAAGTATTCATGCAAACAAAATTAGCCACACTGAAAAGCAAGGCTATATGATAAATCATGACAGAACCTTTAAGTGACCAAGGACCCTGATAACAAAAGCTACTAATCTTTAAAACAGCTGAAGAAGTACCCTCCCTTGGTAGTTCACAGGGGGACCATTAGATAGGCAACAGGGACAGCAGCAAAGCCACCTGTAAATGCCCCACCCCAAAGCTCTGGAATCTTTTAAGTTTGCCCCAGCATGCAAGGAAACTAATGAAACTTCAGTTGTTATTGCACCATGTCTCTCATAAAGGCTGTGTAGTATGGCAATTCAGTACAAAAACATACAACACCTTTACTGTGTAGTTGAAGTGCTTTGCAGTTTGCATGAAACGGTGAAAGCCATCAGTTTCTTTAGTTGCTACAGTAAAAACTAGTAGTTTATCTGGGGGAGAAAAAGAAGGAACATGCATTAACAGGTTTTCAGAACACAGTTTATAACAAAATATGCACTGAACAGCACCAGATTGGTGAGGCTTTATGACTTACCTGCATCCAACTCAAGGAGAGGAGGCAAATGCTGTCGTATTAAAGGTGTGAGACATCGTCACACCAGAATTGCTATGGACAAGGGTGATGTATTTAAAACTCTATCCTCAGGAAGGGGAAGCAAAGAAATGTGGCTGCTCTATAAACAACTAGCTCAAAACATGGAAACAAAGCTGGTATGACTATTGGACAGGAAGGAATCTTCAAAACACAAAGTAACTTGCTACTTTTCAGTCTGAGCTAATCCTGTGATCTCTTATCTCAGGGCTGAATGCTACCAGAGAACTTCACCCAACCTCGGAAACTCCCCTGAAAGCAAGTGGTTCATACTCTTTGTGAAAACAAAGGGGGAAAGAACAAAAAAAACCAAAAAACAAAAAACCAACCATGGAAACAAGTCCCAAACAGGCAACATTTAGTGCTTTTAAGGCCTTGGGCAGAGACAAATGACAACAGTTTTGGTTTTTCATTCAGAGCCTCTGTAAATTATAGCAGTGCTAATTTTGTCCTCTTACTTCATGCAGGCAAACGACCGTGCAACCAATTTCCTTTTCATATTCCAGGGCTTTTGACAGAGTTCAAGTGAGGCCATGAATTCAGACTAAACAGGTTCCCAATTAAACTAATGAACACCTTGCAGCACCCTATGCGATATACTGCATACTTGAAGGAACATAACTCAAAAGCTATTGGAAAGACAGTACCCCTACCCAACACCAAATATTTAATAAGACCAGCCTGGATCCCTGAGTACATTTAAGTTCTCCAGTTTGATCTGAGTTCAAGCAACAGCTGCCCTCTAAACAGATCCCATGAGATCAATCCTCATATGAAAGTAAAATTAATCGACACTAATGAACATTCCAGATAGTGCTGGTTGCTGCTTCAATTCACAAAAAACATCCTCTGGCTTTATCTTCACCAGCACAGTATCATGTGCTGGAAGTGGTTGCTGTGACAAACATTCCTATTAACCCTTTAGCCTTTCCACCATCAGATTTAGCCACCCTCAGACAGCCGAGATGTTACCCTGAGTGTACTCAAATCAGTCACCACTTGCCATGTTGTTTTATTTAACATCATCAAAATTAAGATACAGATGATATGCTTCCCACTTTGCAGAAGAAATGCACCTTGCAAGTTACTCTTGTGATGCCCTGCAGGCAAGTATCAGGGTACTTCAAGTGTACCTCTGCTCAGTTAAGCAAAAATAATTATAGAAGCACACACATAGTTTGCAGAGCAACATAAAAAACACTTATTCTATTGAAATTCAAGTCTGTTTAAAATAGTCACAGCAGGCAAACTGTGCAGACTGGTCTCAGGAGCCTCTGGTATTTTTCCACTGAAATAAGGCTCAGATTCAGCCCTAGCCCACAGGTCACTTCCAAGAACACTCCTACCATGTCAGACAGTGGTCTGGCCAGTCCATTCGCAACAGTGGCTGTAACAGAGTACATGAGGAACAGCAAGGATAAGACAAACATGTAAGGCACTTAATCTCCTTTTTCTACCAGTTTCAGTTTACAGGTTTTTCTGACCTGGATGGACCAAAACACCTGGTCCACTTTGTGACCTCATCCTTACCTAATCACTCCTTGAGCAGAGATTACCCTTAAGCAGTGACAGAACAATGTGCCCAGCACATAAAAAACAATATTCTGTGCCTTGGGCAGGGATCCTATAGTTTTTATCTGACATTGTTCAAGTTGTTCAACTATAGACATTTCTAGCTGCCCCCCCCTCCACCATGCACAATTTTGCAGATCTCTCTCACATACTGCCACAGCTGGTTTTGTCTCCTTTTGCTCACTAGTCCTAGTATAACTACGAGCTCTACTGAACCAGACTGACACTCCTGTGGTACCATACACAGCAAAGAAGAAATTGGAAATACTCAAAACTCCTCAATCAAATCGAAAACCTCAAAATATTGGGAAAACCGTTTTAGAAGATTGAATTATTCCACCTTTTTTTCTCACTTAAGTGTTAGTAGTCTTCCGTAGGCGAGAATCAGAAGACAGTCCTATGAGTACATCTCAGAAGGGCAGGAGGACTTCCAGAGAGGATTCCAGTACAATGCACTCCCAGATCACTGACTCACACATAGACATAAGCACAGCAATAATAGTTCAATATCTTCAAAATCATTTAATCTAAAGATTATTCCATCTAAAGTAATTCTAAAGGAGTCACCACAGAAAGAACATGATATCTTAGACTATGACCAAACCAGAACTGAAGACAGAAGAGAGGATTTTTCTCTATGGAACACATTAAGTGATGATTAATTTTTTGTTCAAGCACTACATTTTCAAATTAGAGGAAAAAGCTTATCATACCAGACTGCATCACCAGACCAAGTGAATCCACTATTGAAAGTTTCCTAGGTGGCTGATCAATCGCTGACTACAACTGCAGAATTTGGTTTGGGGCAGACATATTTTACACCTACTCCTTCCTGAGGAATGCTAAGAGCAAGGATTTCAAAACATCTATACTGGACAAAATTACGTAAATGACAAAATGTGGGCTGCATTAGATTCCTCCCACGGTCACTAGGTCAAAGTAAGTATTAAATCAACATACAAGTACAGTTTGGCAAGCAAAAAATAATTTACTGGGGTTTATGGGCTATTGTTCCTCTCTGTGAATGGAACCCACAGTAATTCCACCTACACAATGCTCATGTATTTCAAAATTCACTATGCAGTCTAGTATGTTACTTGAGTTTTGTGGAACAGGAGGAAAGAGAATAATGTGCCAAATCATAAGGGATTTCAACCTGAGCCATATAAAATGAAAAAAGCTGAGCAGACAAATAATGTCATTTACATTGGCACGAAGCTGCAAAAGAACATGTATTACACTCACAGCTGCTGAAGTAATCTAAGTAGATTGTCTGAGTCAGGTTTGCAAACAGTCACAGAACAAACAGGAAACTTTTTATAAAGGTATTATTCACATTGGAAAAGTGTTTTGTTTTTTTTTAAGTATATTTACCAACGGTCAATTTTTTATTTTTTTTTTTAAATTACAGATGAAGAGGTTTAAAAGGCTCTATTTCCATGTCTCTTCTGCACCACAGGCTTTTGGATGAATGTGGTACTTAAATAATATTTAAGCACAGCAGAAATGTAATTATAGTGTTAAAGAATCCCTGTAGAATCCAAACTTCTATATAGACTATTTACAGAATCAGCCAGGTTAGAAAGGACCTCTGAGATCATGAAGTCCAACCTTTAATCCACTGCCACTGTGGTTCCCAGCCCATGGCACTGAGTGCCACATCCAGTCTCTTCTTAAATATCTCCAGGGATGGAGAATCCACTACTTCCCTGGGCAGCCCATTCCAATGCCTGATCACCCTCTCTGTAAAGAATTTTTTCTATTATCTAACCTAAACGTCCCCCAGCAGAGCCTAAGTCCATGCCCTCTTGTCTTGCTGATAACTGCCTGGGAGAAGAGACCGCCCCCCCCCCCCCCCCCCCCCCCTCGGCTACACCCTTCTTTCAGGGAGTTGTAGAGAGTGATGACAAGACACTTCCTCTTCTCCAGACTAAACACCCCCAGCTCCCTCAGCCCTTCCCCACAGGACTTGTGCTGGATCCCTTCACAGCCTCCTTGCTCTTCTCTGGACCTGCTCCAGCACCTCAATCTTCTCCCTGAACTAAGGGGCCCAGAACTGGACACAGGACTCAAGCTTTGGCCTCACCAGCACTGAGTACAGGGGCAGAATCACTTCTTGGACCTGTTGGCCACACTGTTCCTGATACAAGCCAGGATGCCATTGGCCTTCTTGGCCACCTGGGCACACTGCTGGCTCATGTTCAGCTTCCTGTCAATCCAGATTCCCAGGTCCCTTTCTGCCTGGCTGCTCTCAGCCACTTCTGTGCCCAGCCTGGAGCTCCCCATGGGGTTGTTGGGGCCAAAGTGCAGGAACCGTTGGAATCAGCCCAACTCTACAGTCTGTCCAGGTCCCTCTGCAGAGCCCTCCTGCCTTCCAGCTGATCCACACTCCCCCCCAACTTAGTGTCATCTGTGAATTTGCTAATGGTGGACTCAACTTAGTCTTTAATTTAGTAATTTAGTCTAAGGTTTTGTTTTTTTTTTTTTTGAAGGGTGTGGTGGTGGGTTTTTTTTTTATTTTGTTTGGCTTTACTTATTTTGTGTGGTATTTTTCAAGTACTCTGTATCTGACCAAAGGACAGAGAAAAACACTTTTACCTTGCCTGTACTGTGCATACAGAGACAATGCAGCGTGCATTAAATGACAGTTACACCTTGGCATGTTATAGGGGGAATTATTAACCAAATGAAGAAAGCAGCACCATTCTCTTCCAGCTAGCACAACGTCACAAAAATATTAATGTAATTCTTGTAGGACTCTGTGACTTATATTTAGATGTGACAACTTGTACCAGCTTTATTGGCAGAGTTCGACTAAGCTTAGCATGGGAGATTTTTTTCTTCCTGGGGAAGTGAGTGAATTGAATGCTTCTGACAACAAATACATCTGCTAATTTTTTAACTTTACTCAATTTGAGAAATCCATTCCATCTTTGCTACATTTAGGTTCAATCACCCCTTAGAACACCTGTCCCATTTGCATCTGGTAGCATAAACCCAAAGTGGCTCTAATGAACTCACAAGAGTATCAATGTGCAATTTGAACACAGATCCCAGGGGACTCAGTTTATCCAAGTGCTGTTTCCATTTCAGGATGTGCTCAGCTGCATCTGTGTCAGCTGCAGCCACCACCAGTGTCCCTGCTGTGCAGAGCAGGTCTGGTTCCAGGAAGGGTCCTGCTGGTGCAGAGGTTCAGTGCAGCACCAGAGCCTTTACCACAGGCTGGGGTGCACACAAACATCACATTGAGAGGTTAAGTGTGGCCCAGCATCCCCAGCAGCATTGCTGTGCCAGCTCCAGGGCTCCAGCTGTGCAGTGAAGACCTAGGCATAGCAATTACTCAGTCCCCAAGTTCCCACTGTGGCCCAGAACTCCCCAGCAAGAGAGCCACAAAATTCCCAGTCTTCACAAAAAGCCCATGATGCATTCTAGCTGTAGCTAAGGCACTGTTTCTGCTTTACCATCCACTTTGGATAACCCCCAACCTTGCCCTCTACCCAGGTCTCTACCCTAAGGAGCTCTGCTGTGTGGTCTTGCTTTCACAAAGCCTTGAGCTATCCAGATTCTTAAGTCTGACTGTCCCACGAGGGGGCAAATGTTTGCCAAGAAGCAGCAACAGCATCACCAAAATGCAAACATATATGAAACCAAGAACACAGCAGGCGGTCACAGCCTCCACACTTGCAGGGTACTGGGATGCCGCAGAGGGCATGGGCTGCCCAGCAGGGCTGGGCTTCCCAGGCACACAGCTTGCCAGAGGCATCTTGGCAGTCACTGGAGGGGATTACCAAGCTTGGCATTTATTTCCACAAGTAAAGTCAGTTTGTGTAAAAAGGAAATGCAAACCCAATGCTAAAGTTCAACAGGAAGGCACTGGGAAGAGAGAGAGAAAAAAAAAAAAAAAAAAAAAAAAATCTCTGAAGAGCTTCATGCCAGATATGAGGGTGCTGAAGTTACTAGAGTGTAATTATTCCAGACAGCTTTCCAATCACAAAACAGATGTTCTGTTTTGAAAACAAGCCTGAGAGAGTACACTTTTGGCCAAGAAAAGTATATCCAGTGACAAACAGAATTCATATTTACATGCAAATTAGAAAAACTTTAGCACTCAAGTTGTCAAAGATAACACTGCATACAGAGCACACATAAGGTACTAGGAAATCCAGTGAAGGTTTATCAAAACATCTCATTCTTTTACTTGTACTTCTGTGCTGCTACATCAGGAATCTGACTGCATCATAAATATTTATTTCCAGAAAAAAAGAAAAGACTTATAAACCAGAGCCCCTGTCTGCAGTGAATTGCCTGGCAACCTGGCAAGGTCTCAGGCAGGAAGTACCATGGAAGAGCTGCTTTAAGTAGCAGTGACCTCTCTCCTTGTACCTTGGCAAAGGAGCAGGCAAAGAACTGCAGTCATTCCTCACACACCCACGTGGTTCTTGTTTATCTTGAATGAACACTGACAGAGATTACTACATAATTTCTACCAGGGGCACAAGCCACTAGTACAGCTAAAAAGCAGCCAAAACTGAGGACTCTGCTCACAGCCACATGGGAGCCGAGATTTAGTCCCTGGATTCAACTACCGTGGATTTCTCTGGAGCGAGTTGTGAGATCAAAAGAGATCTGTGCACAGAACCACATTAAGCCATTACAACCTATCTGTATCTTAAAAACAGTGGCTATCAAACACTATTTAGGAGTAATGTCATTGTTAAACTGACCTCTTGCAATTTCAGATTTATAGTTCTAGGAGATATCCTAGAAAATGTAAAATATAGTATCTCCTGGAAGTTACTGAGATCAATAATAATGGCTGATACAAAGCCTGTTGGAAAATTTATAGGCTCAGATGTTGTTTCCTCCGTAAAACTGAGTAACATAACAGGCTGGATTCTCAATTATAAAACTGTGAATGAGCTTTTAAAGAAAATCCTGCATGAGGCTTAAGCCCACAATAGTAAAGAAAACATTCAAAAATCTGAAATTAATCACTGGATTACCCAATACTGTACGGAGCCAACATAGTCATGATAACACATTCTCTTCCCACACAGTTTTGATTATTTTATTAAGAATAATTGTTCCATATGTTTCTGAGCCACGTTGAAGCTCTGCAGGCAGCTAGAGTCATCAATGGTGTCAACAGCAACTTCCCTATTAATGTGGATTAAGGACATGTCCAAAATGCAAAGAACTGTTAAACCTACTAAAAAAGTTTATCAAAGAGCACTTTCAAAATCCAAAATTTTAGTACAACACAATCCTCCATCTGTCCCTCAAAAAAAAGACTCTGAAAAGATGTCAAACAGCTGGAGACAGAAGAAACCCATTATATACAATGTAACCATGATTATAAGTTATACCTGCAAACATACACTTGGCTAATGTAATCCAGCAGCAAATAAACCTTAAATACACAATGTGAAAAACAAACTTTAAACATATATATCTACCCCCTGCTAATTTATATGACATACATATAGTCAAATAAAGTTGTAACCCAACAGAAAAACTTCTGGTCAAATAAAACAACCAGCTTTTGGCAGAGAGAAAAGACAGGCATCCAACAGCTGTTTATTTTCCCCAGGATTCTTCAGAAATATGACATTGTGCTAAAATAGTAAACATGGTCATCTTTGGTCAGAAAATAAATGTGCATTACACTTCAGGAGGAGAAAGATGACTCTTTGACAATACTGCTTCACATTTGGAAACTGAGGTTTGAGGGTTTTTTTAAATTTTATTTAATCTGACTGTTATATTATATATTCAACTTTGCTTCATGCCTCTACTCACCCCCACTCCCAGCAAGGCAAGGCAGACTGATTTCAAAGTCCCCTTAACCATAGCCATAATCACCTTGTAAGACTGGATCTTCTGAAATTTAATAGCATGGCTGGACTGCAGTTAAAAAACAAGCTTGGAGGAGAGACAAAAAATGCTTGAAAAACTCAAGAAAGATTGGATAGGTATAAGATTTAAAATAAAAGAGGAAATAATTATTACCATCATGTTAAGAAGAGTCACTGGTTGCCAAACACCTAGTACATACTGATTTCCTATACCAACAGACATTCTTGTGTGAGAGATGGATATCTAAGAACCAATACTTCAATAAAATCTTAAAGGCAAGATTTTGAAGGTGACCTTTGTGTACAGACCCCTTCTGGAAGTTTGGTTTGTTTCCCTCTGTATCACAAACCTGGTTAATCATGGCATTGCAATACAATGTATTACTGAAAAATACAAAGAGCAACACAAACATTATTTAATTTTCAAATTAGCAGACTTGTACCTTCTCCACTTCAAACCAGGCATATTAAATTAGGACATAGTAAACAGAAGTCTGTCTTTCAATGGCTGAAGCATAGCTATTGCAGAACTAAGGTAGGTATGCAGGTATCACCTCTACCACCTGATCCTCCAAATGGTTCAACCTGCACACAAAGATTAAAAAAAAAAAATGCTGCCTTTAAACTGTTACAAACAGTTCATGATAACAACTGACATTTATGGCTATCAGGGATCACCCAATGCATGAGCTATCTGTGGATAATACTTTCTGTGCTCCTCCAGGTTATTTGTCAAATTTGATGAAGTTACAGAGCAATAGACATTCTCCTAACACTTTCCGAAGTCAGGGAACAGAACTAAAAAATGCAGAAACCTCTCTAGTCTAATTTCCCATTTTCAATTACTTTTGAATAGCTGGTACTGTTGCAACTTCCACAGCAACAGTAAACATTGCATGTTAGGACTTCTCCCTTATGTGCTGACAGAAATGCATGCTTATGTTAAGCAAGAGCTGCTCTGAATCTTCTCATAATATAGAACATATGCTAGATTAGCACTTGCTAACACACAACCCCGGGGCAGACACTAACATTTTCATTAACATTTTTTTCCTCTTTTCTACTAATTGAATTTCAACTGAAGACTTAGAAAGAGGCTTATCAATCAAGAGTCCCACTGTTGTTAAAAGATGTCTACAATCTAATTCCATTCATGAAGAGATGAACAGTTGCAACAACTGCATTTCAAAAATCTAGTTATGAAAGTGCTGAAGATTTCTCATGTCAAGAAATTCTACCATGCTTTAATACTATTTCCCTCTTCCACACGCAGACCCAAGCAGGAAGCCTGCTGAGCTGCTGCTTATTGCCTGTCTTTTATCACATCACCTCTGATGTCACAAAGATACAGCATCTGAAGTGTTTACTTGGAAATTATCAGCTTTTTAACAGAACCAGTTCTAAAAATAAATAAATAAACCACCACCCACAGACTGTATCAGTGTACTTGTTTTTCTGTATAGGCATATATATGTACACAGACTTTCACATAAAGATTAGCAGTTACTCCCAGTATTAATACACAACTTATTTAAGAAAATATTTGAAAGCTTGTTCTGTCTCAGTTCTTAATTTATTTTCTGTTAACTTAGTAGTATTGAATATACACTTAATAAGACATCAACAAGACCTATGTGTGCCTCATCAATCAACCACATCAGCCCCAGGTGCAGCACTGGCTGATGCTCAGGCCTGCACTCATTCTAAAGCAAGACTTCCACATTTTATAACTGAACAAAACCAGATACCAGCAGCAGCAGTCAAGAGTTTTTCCATCAGCCTCAGTGGAGTTGGATAAGACCTTGTTTACTGAATCAGTTATTCTGTAGTACAGCAAAGATAAGACACGTTCCTTAGTTCCCAGATATGAAAAAAATCAAAATCAGCTGTTTGTAAATTACATCATTCCCATGTATGAAGCAACTCTTCCAATAAGAGCTGCCTGAATTCCTGACAAGCAGGGAACAGATCAGGTTACAGCTGTTTATTAGTGCCCAGATAGCTATCAAACCACAAAAATCTTCTTTAGAGTGGGAGTGGATGGAGTCATGGCACAGGCTGGGTCTTGCTTGAATGCACTGATTGGATGGCCCTGCTATAAACTGTCAGCAAAGCTGCAGAGCTGAGAGCAGGACACAATTAACATCAGCTGCTTAAGTGAGAAAGTTTACTCAGCTTCTGCCTTTTTGTAGCCTTGCCCTCTTTGTCTCTCTCATAAATATGTATCTAGAGAAGAGCATGCTTTGTCTTAAGCTGCTGTTTAGCAAATCCAGCTGTTTAAACAGAAGCAGTCACACACAGTACCAGGCATTGTTAAAGTCCATTTTCTGACAGCTAATCAATACATCAATGAAACTCAGCAGCTGAACCTGGCAATAACGATTTCTCTTTAGACTTTTATTCAATAAGGAGAAATAGGAGCTGGGACTGGAGCCATTCTGAAGGCATGTAAATGCCCTTCAGCCAACACCATGGCTCTTCTTGTCAGAAAATGCTACCACCCCAGTTAGCCAGTTCATTTGAAAAAGATGCCCTAGAGCTCCACATCTGGCCCTATGTCCAGATATGGGACATGTAAAATTTCTCCAAACAGAAACAGAGACCATTCCTTTTCCAGAAAAGGAAAAAAAACATACTTCTTCAAAGATCCATCTTCCGAATGAGTAACTCAAACTTCACACACTCGAGAAACATGCAGTGCCCCACCTTGACCAATGCAAGTCTTTAAAACCATGAAATAGCACCAAGACTTCTGTCCTACTTCTAACACAAGACACGGTGACATGTTAGGTATAATGTAGATTTTAAAATATTCTTAACATCAAAGACTTGACCTAGCAACTTCAGTTATTAAGTTTATGGGTCTGGTTCTGATCTAACATGTGTACAACTGCTCTACAGTGACGTAAAATAGAATTAGTAAACTGCTTACTAGGATAGCCTAAGGAAACACTTTGTTGTATTAAAGTTTCATCTGGAAAACAAAACTAAACAAACCATTTCTACTTTTCTACTTTTTTTTGGGGGGGGGAAAGGGAAAAAAAAAAAAAAAAAAGAAAAGAAAATTACAAAACCAATTGGTATCAGATATTATTATTATTATTATTATTGGCAGAGCTGATTTCATAAGAGCCTGTAATGGGCTCACTCAGGACCTTAAGACTTATATTCACAGGTGCAGAATTAATTATCAAAGGAAAGGCACTTAAATGCCAAGCCTATTTATATTTACCATTTTTCTGTCTTTTTTCATTACAAATAATGCATGATAGCTTTAAAAATGCACTTGCAGTACTAAGATCAAAAAGGATTCTCCCCAACCACCATCATCCCTCCCCCCCCTTTTTTTTATTTCCCCATTTCTATTTTCTAAGAATATCCACAGTGGATCAACAGATTTGCAACTTGTCCAAGAAGGAACCCTGAAATACTTCCAAAGGGCAGACCATAAGAGATGGTGAGCCAACCACTAAAATAAAGAGGGGTCCTTCAGAATTATCCTATAGCTTTGAATGTAACATTTTAAGCTAAAGCAGGGTTCTACTGTTTAGCCCTGAACTCTAAAGGAAACTAGTCTGTAATTGCTTTACACTCCATTACAAAAATACTCATGTGTTTTAAAAGAAATTATAGGTAATCCACAATATCTTTAATTTTGTTTCAAGCAGAAATAGGACAAAATTCTCAAATGTCTACTGTATTATCTATCAATATTCTATTTCAACTATTACTAGGTACTTAGACTTCTGAAGTTTCAGTGCTTATATTAATTTATTATATAGAAAAATGCACACAGACACAGAAAATGAGGAAGAATAATTACTCTGATCATCAAATGAAAGATTTACTCTTTTACTTTATTTCATTTTCCTTATACTATAAATTGTGAAAGGAATTCTTTGTCCTGGAAAAAAAGTATGTGGGATAAAACAGTGACTTTACACATTTAGCCTCCTCATGACAAGTGTAATTCGTATTTTCAAAACTGAATTCACCTTAAGGAAATACACCGGGAGCAGTTCTATTAAACAACCTAAAGACACTTGTGATGTTAGGCTGTGCTTGCAAGCATATATTGCCTGACAGTTAAGTGTCATTTATTCTCTAGAGCTACAACATTCCCACACATACAGACACATTCCTGCAACTGATCTGTTTGGCCAAGTTGTGTTTTCTGTTGAGAGAGCCAAGCTGTATATTTAAATTAAGAGAGAACAAAACTATTCTTCACTTTTAAACTAGCCTGCCTTGCAACTGGTCCCTCAGAAATTACACAAACCTGACATTTTAGATTAAAATAAAAATGCCCTTATTGCGATCATACTTACTCCTCAGAAGAAGCAAATTCACTTGAACAACATGTCAAATAATTTGTTTCATACTAACAGCTCTACAGAAATGAAATATTGCTTTTGATTACACAATGTAATACTGCTAATAAAACAAATTAACTAGACAAACTAAACACTTCTGCATAAAGAGACTGAGTCACTTTTGCTTAAGTAAGCAGCAGTGACAGGAAAAAAACAAGAACTCAGACATAAGTCATGACTTTCCAGAATATGCCATCAGCATAAAGAAATCTTTGAGAAATAATCGGCTAGTTTAGGTCCTCAACAGGAACACATTTCACATCAAATCTTCCTGACTCAGAAAACCATGATGGTAATTCCACTATACCTTTACACTGCAATTTACAACATCAATTGCTGATGACAAAGGTAACAATTGTTTTACTTTTTCTTATTTTAATTAGACATGCCTTTTATAGCCAAAACTGCAATGATCATATCCAACCCTGCTGCATAACAGAGAGAAGCAATGCGACATCCACCACTGTGGTTCACCTTCACAGGATAATTATTCCTTCTACCTAAAAACGCCTTTAAAACAAAAATAAATCTTTTTTTTGGCCATTTTGTAACAGAGACTGTCACTGTGTGGCATTTAAACCAGGTGCTACTAAGAACTCAGACTGCCAAGGACAAATATTTTCAAGGGAAACATAAGTGATGGAAAAACAAACTTTCCTGCTTTGTACCTCTGCAGCTACACTCACTTACTTTTAACTAATTTCCAAAGACAAACACCCCACCCTCCCATTACATACTGTTTCATTTGTTATTCAGATTTTTATTTCAAAGCTGGAGCCTAAAGGTGTCTACATGAGTGATCACTGCCTTTACCTTCCGCTTCTGGGTAAAGTGGGTTACAGCTTCTTCACATGGTCCTTGCAAAAAGGGCACAACATTTCCAAGAAACAGAGGGCACTTTTCCCCAGTACAGGTTTATAAAGCAGTTTTAGATACTGTGGTGGCAAGCTAGGATAAAAGTAGCATCAAGAGATAAGGAAGAAACAGAAAATCAGGCAGAGAGAGGGAGGCAGGCATACAGTGCTGTACATATGTCTTCTCCTCCACCAAGCAGGCACAGTCTTTAAGTACTTCTAAGGAGTATGTCAAGATGACTGAAGGACTAAATTCCTTCGTTTGCACCAGTGTCTCAGAGGAAAGAGCCTATCAATCTTGCACTGTCACTCACAGCAACCATTTTGGCTGAGCTCCAAAGAAGTCAAGAGAAATGGCTGTATCTCCAAGTGAGTCCTCGTACAGCTAGATCAGTCAGCAATCAGTCAGCTAGATCAGAGCCAGCCAGGTTCCCTACCCTCCCAGCCCAGCTGGCTCTGGAAAGCCATCCATGCTGCTAGGGCCTCCTCCATGACAGATCCACCCCTCACATTTCAGGAATGCTTACAAACAGCAGTGAGCCATGGGGCCCACAAAAGCCACATCTGCTGTGATTTCAACACCAACACCTCAGGGCCCCAACACCTCAGGGCTGCCATGATCCAGCCAGCCAAGTCCCCACATCTGCTCCAGGCAACAGATTCAAAAGTAGCAAAGCCATTTCCCATGCCAACAGCTGATTAATAAAACATTTTAGGTAAGAACATCATTTTCATCTGTTGCCAAGAGGAGTGTCTGCTTCTAGTACAATGACAAATGTCTTCTCCATGCATCTTGGATGGCATTACAAAATGAGCAACGTGCACGCAGCAAGTACAGTGCGACAGAAACATTTAAATGCTGCTGTTTTAACACAGAAACTCTTGTATCTTCATCATACAGGAGTCACTGTTCCAAAGCTCAATGGTGCTCTTCTCTGTGACTGCTTGAAAAACAAACTTGTGGCAAAGGAGCACAGGAATGACTTCTGCAAACACAGTTTGCCATGCCAAATGCTCACTGCTCAAGTAACCACTGCTGTACAACAGGTAGTTCTCTTGCTATAGCTCTTCCAAGCCTTTCTGAGTGAAGAAGTAAAGTCTTCAGAAATAAAGATGTAGCTTGGCAGCTGGTTTCAGAGACCCTTGTTGCAGCTTATTTCTGAGGCAAGCAATGCTAATAGACTGCTCTAAAATCTGACAGACAAATTGTGTCTGCCTGCTGCTCTAAACCAAATGGTACAAAGTACCAAGAGACCAGCAATTAAAAAACAGTTCTAGAACTTGAGGCACAGTAAGGGCTGCCCCTATTTAAGCAATACAGCACAGGCTCAAGGAAAACATTTAAGGGTTAAAACTAGAATAAAAACAAGAAACACAGCAGGCAGTGTCTGGGGTCATGAAATTACTCCAGGATTGGTTTGGTTTCAACTCAGCAGAGCCCTCTACAACTCGTGCTACATGTCTACATTAAAAAGAATTTCTATCTTCCTGTGTGAACACCTATATATAAATGTATGAGAACTTTTAGCATGGTAATTTGTGTAGCATCCCTTTTATTATTTACACTGACACAGCAGTCTGTTTCTGGTTTGCTGAATCATACAGTGCTGTTTGGACTACACACTCTTTGCCTTCCACGCTTCTAAGCACAAGCAGGATTAAATAAAAATCCTTACCATGCTCACTATCCACTTATATCATCTTGAGATCCCACATCTCAAGTACACAGTTAAGGAAAAAGCATGATTTGCATCGATATGTTTGAGAAAATGTAACTGCGACAGCAATAGCTGATTTCCAAAGGAGCTTGACTTCTAATCTCACTGCCCTAATGACAAGCTCAACATTTTACTCAAAACATGCCCTCCTAGGCTGCACTCCTGAGAGACAGGGAAGACTGAAAGGTAAAGCTCACACAGCCCTGACAGACTACAAACTGCAGTGCACACAACAGCCTTCAGAGAAAACACCTGAATTGACTAAAAGAAGCAAGGCATTAAGAAAACTGGAAATGAGAAGCTCATTGAGTAGACACTGGTATTCATCAACAACTTCTTCTTATAACTTATTTTATCAACCAAGTCAGCAGTTTTCCTATCAAAATTAGAACTTGCTGAGAAACTTCTCAAAAAAAAAAAAAAAAAGCTTTTTTCTGCCCATCAGCAGAAATTAAGCTAGACGTTAAAAATAACTTGATTACACTTTTGAGTAAACAAGCCAAGAAATGAAAATATTTTAGGCTTCATGTGATGAAATACCTTCACAGGCTTAAAATGGAAATCAGAAGTACTCCGTATTAGAGCAGGAATTATTTTTGCCATAGAGTTGGACACATGAGCTTGGACACCTCCCTCTGAGGCAATTTCCTGCAACCATTCTTCTATTTCACATGAGAAAGAAAAAACTTCTTTCTACCTTTAGCTCCCTAAAGCTAAAATTACTGCAAAACACGAAAAGCAAAAAGCAAGCAAGTCTCTACGGAGCAGAAAGAGGCACTGAATCCTCCAGCTGAGTTTTTTACACCAAGTAGGAAACTTCCATCAGGGGCTGCTACTGCTTAAGAGAGGTGCCTGACGCTATTGCTTTTCCCAGCCCTGGAAAAACATCTTCATCACCACCTTGTCCCAGGGAAAGAAAAGAAAAGGGGCGGGGAGGGCTAAGAATGAGAAAGTCAGGGAGGCTCACTACCCACTAAGGATTTTTTTGCTATTTATTTTTTCTTTTTCCAAGGCCCATTATGTACCCATGACCCACCTCAGCCGGTCAAATCACTTTCAGCCAAGCGGTTCCTCTCGAGAGCAACCTGGGGTTCCCTGCCCCAGCCAGCGCCGTAACCCCCTCCTGCACTGCAGAACCTGCTCCAGCGCCCAGAGCGTCATTTTTAAAGTGCGGAGCGGAGAAGGATAGGGGGGGGAAATAAGTAATCAATCGTGAAAGCGGCGGTTTCCAGCCTCCGTAGCAGAATCGGGAGGGGTTTCCCTTCCTGGCGGATGTTACCGAGTCAGGAGGCACAAAGCCGCCGGTATCGCCCGTCCGTCAGCTCACCGCCGCCACCCTCCCCGCACCCGAACACACATCCCACGGGCAGCGGGACCGCGTAGCCAGGACCCCGCCACCGTACCCCCGGTCTCCGCGCCTTACCTGCGGGGCCGGGGCCGGGCCCGGAGCTCCGCTCCGCCGCCGCCGGCAGCGCTAGGGCCAAAAGCAGCGGCAGAAGAAGGCGCGGCGGCTGGGCGCAGCTCCACGCCATATTCCCCCTCCGCACCCTCCGGCCTGCCGCCGCTCCCCACGCCGCCAGCCCCCGAGGGCAGGGTGTGAAAAACGAGAGGAAAAAACGGTGCCCGGAGAAATAAAAAACGGTGCCGGGAGAGCCGCCGCGCCAAGGGGCACCGCTCCTACTCCTCCGCAGCGGGCAGGAGCAAAGGGCGCTGCCTCCCGCCCCAGGATTTATACGGTGGTGGGAGGACCCGGGCAGCCGGGGCACCGAGCGGCGCAACAGGAGCCGCTTGTGGCCGCCGCACCCGGGCGCACGCTGCTGCTGCCGCCGCCGCCGCCGACGGGGGAGGGGCGGGAGGCCAAGCCCCGCCCCCGCCGCCCGGGCAGCGCTGAAGTGCGCTGCGCTGCGCCTGCCACTCGCTGCGGGCGTGGGGCGGCCAGGCCGGACTGGGTTCGGCGCTCAGGGGCATGGGCCCAGCAGCGGCCTCGGGTCGAGCATCGCTGGGCACTGCGCCTTGCCTCTCGCTCCGTACCTGCTGGAGCTGTTGGAAAGGCTCCCGGCGGTGTGGCTGTGTGGGGAGTTGTACTCACCCCCCTACAAACAGCTTGCCAGTTGTTGTGTTGGCCGCCGTTTGTCCCCATAAAGGTATTCCTGAAAAATTAACGGTGTTCCAGAGACTGAGCACCTGAAGCCGTAACTCCAAGGGCCAAGAAAAGCTACCTGACCCTTTTGTCTATGAAGAGAACATCATTGGCACTGTGACCACGCTGTACACCTGCTCTGCTTGTGAAGAACACACCTGTCAGATCCTCCATCATCTTAGCATTCAGATTTCCATAAAGAAACAATAGCTTTGTGTCGTCTTAACACGGAAAACTATTACACTTTGATCATTAAAAACACTCAAAAAATCACCAAGTTACCAAAGGCAAGCATGGTGATGACATATGTGAACTGGCCGACATCCGGTCTTTCTCTTCCTGCAATATAAGAAATATTAAAACAAATACTGTAAACAATATCTTAAATGTTTAAAAGCCATGTACAATTATAAAAGCAGATGGCAGCGTATTGGAATCAGTATGGATTTACACCTTGGAAATATTATTTGAGAACCAAGGGCATAATCCAAAACAAAGATTAGTGCTGAAAGCAGGATTCATGTGTTTGGGATCCACCTATATAATCACCAAACAGACACCTCATTTTTTATCCTGAATGTCTGTATGGGCCTAACAGATGTGCTTTTTGGAGCCACAGAGGAAAGAATAAAAGGGAAGAAATAAGGGAAAACTTGACCTTGGCTACTGCAACCATAAGAACTGCATGCTTTTGTCTGGAACCCTGAGCAGAAATCAAAGCCTGCATTATGTGCCCAGATGCTTTTACGGTTAATTGGGAGAGCTCATTCTTTCTGGACCAGGCAGCACACACAGCAGGGAGGGATGTAGAGCAAATCAAAGGGAAAGACTGGGTCCTTGGTCTGAAGGCACTCAGAAAAATGGAGAAGGCCCATGACAGCAGCAGTTGGGAGGTACTGAAAATGTAAATCATGCAGTGATGAAGTTGCATTTGCTAACTATAGGAGAAACAGAAAAGACCCTCCAGTTCCTGGGCTCATGACCTACTTTCTCCTGCAATCTCTCTCAGGCACACAGAGATTCACCAAAGGAAAAATATCTATTAAATGCAGTCAGTATGACCACATTTATGCACACATCTATGAATGTGTGCACACACCTCATTTTTCCAAGAACTACACTACTGCTGCTGATGATCTTACATAGGCACATAAACTGCATCAACTGAGAGAGAGCAATGCCATGACTAGGATGATACTGAAAGTATTTCTCTCTTTCTTTTTTTTTTTTTTTTTTTTTAATTAAAAAACAAGTTGAAGAAATTTGCCTATGAAAAATATAGATGGAAAAAAATTATTATTATGCCACAGCTACAGTTTTAAGATAGAAAACAGGTAAACAAGCATTACACAAGAGGTCCACAGAGATCGAACCTCACCTCAGATCCAGAACACAACAGTAAAAGTTGAAAAAATAAGAACTCATTGAGAAGGAATTAAATCACAAGAGATATGCAGAACAAACTTAATACTGTCATCCATTAAAGAAATGGCAGATTTCTTCAGTAAAGTCTGAGGGGAATAAGACAGGACCTCTGGGCATCATTTCAGAATACCATGGAGATGATGTCACAGCTCCCATGGACGGGACAGGAAGTAGCTGAAGCTTCACCGCTGAGAAATGAGAGTAAAATCAGCAGCTGAGTGTCACGTAGGTTCACAGTGCTCTGAGGAACTACAGCTCAGCACCTCATCTCTGTCAGAAGCAGCAGCTGGCTTCAGCAGAGACAAATATGCAGGTTCTCAAGCACCACTGTTAAAGAGAAACCAACAGGCATAAAGAGGAGGGAGCATCCAAGAGAAATCATGAGAAGCATTTTGTTAGCAAAAAGTACATGGAAACAGCATAAGTGAAGAATTAAAAGAAAGAAGGCTGTAAATATGCATTAATGAAATAAAAATAAAGAGCGTGCAAAGACAGATTTCTGAGGTATGGGGAAAATAATGGGTGGAAAGTGTGATGAAACACAGCTTTTACCTAGAAGTCCAAACCCAGACTTTGACTAGAAACTGTAGTGAAATGAGGCAACCAGGTGCCACTAATTGCCAGGTAGTGGGCATGAGCTTGTGTTAAGCCCACCTGTGCCTGATTGGGGCCGGCCCCTACTGCGCATGAGGAGGATTAGGGGGCCAATAAAAGGTGAGGCTCAAACTCACAAGCTCAGCTCACTCCTGAGGAAGCCAGCAGAGAGGCTCGCCGCTTTCGGAGCAGTAGCACCGATCTAGGTTGGTCAGCCCTGAGGGCAATAGACTCGGAGCACTATTCGTGAGTTTCTGCTGGAACACCTGGTTGGACCTCGGAGCGCCGCGCCCTAGAAGAGGTTTGTCTTGTAACAAGAAACTTTTACATTTTCTTTTCATTTTCCTTGGTCTCTTGAAAGCTAGTTTGATTTTTCAAGTGTTCTTAGAAAATGCAAGCTCTGCCCCCAGAGAGAAAACAAAGCTGAAAACTACTCAAAACACTGCTTTTAAAGTGACAGATGTGGCTAAGACATCTCCTATCCCCAGAGGCTTCAGTAGGGCATTGGCCAATGGAAGGAAAAATGCTTGTGAAACTTCAGAACTGAGCTCCACCAGCTGTGCAGTGCCCAAGGGCTCTGTCTTGCCCTGCTTCCACAGACACTTGTGTTAGAAATGCTACTTTTGTCCAGAAATACCAAGTCAAGGCCTGAAATGGCAGCTGGTGTTTTAGCAGGGTCTTCAGTGCTCCTGATGCTGTTGCAAGTTGCTTCAGTGTTCGTTGTATTACTATCACAGTGTACTCAACACTTAAATACCTGAACTTCTAAGTAGGAACTAACTCGCAAATCGAAATAAAAGGTGCATGAAATTTAATGAGCATGTATGTGCGTTATACTACACAAGTTAGTTCCAGAGAAAATTTGTACAAATGTCTCAAGAAACAGTCTCACATGCTTGCTATTGTCACTGTTCCCTCCTTGCACTTTTGATTGGCTCAAGCATTTTTTTGTAAACAATAACTCCTTCCTTTTTCTCTTCAACAAAGCAATTTAGTAATGAGAAATGGCTCTCTTTGCTAATTAGGAGAGGAGGAAGGGAGAGTTCATTGCTGTTTGTTGTGGGGTTTTGAACATGAGAGCCCAGGGAGCCTTCTTGTTCTACAACTCCAGCAATAGTGAGAAAAAACAGACAGGAAACAATCAGCAACAATATCTAGGATTCAGCTGGCAGACATTTGGGCAAAATTCTACAAAACCTCTGAAGGAGATAACAATTTCCTGAACTGTTGGTAATCTCCATTCCTTCAGTGCTTAGAGAGTTCTTTCCCAGCCGCAGTAACTCCCTGGGTGTATGTGCCTATCCCTTTCTCCTTTTCCTCATGTCTTTCCTAATTGTCTGTAGGCAATTTCCATCTTCCCTAAACCACCAATAATTTTTTATTTCAAAATGTACTTAGCTGGTGCCACGTGGAATGGAAAAAGTTGTAGTTCATTTCATTGCCACTGCAATCAGAGGGAGGGAGGTTCTTTCATAGAAGCCTTTCATAGCCTTCTGAACTACAGAAGTTTCTTCTAAGAGACCTTCTTCACATCATCTAACTACTTTCCATTTCACTATCTTCAAAAACCCCACAGACTGTTCTACTGATGTGCTTCACATGTTCTTGAACTCATCTCACCCTGAGAGATCATCAGAGGTGATCACCCAGACCACAAAATCTCATATTGTGGAGCCTCACCAGAAGATCTTTTCCACACCTGCTAAACAGGAACAGTGAAGGTCACATGAACTTCCTTCCCTAATCTTGCAACACTGATATTCTTCATCATACAGTAATACAAATGAAAGAAAAATAACAAGATTGTTCTGCTAAAGCTAGGGGTCAGAATGAAGTGTCAACTATTCACCAAGAGCAGTACCCCAAGAACAGAATTTAAAAAAAAACATAATGGAAGCTGAAAATAGACACTTGTTATTATAGAACAATACTAACAGAAATTAACTTTACAAAGTAATAGAAAGCTAAAAAAAAATTCCTTTTCAGTCATAGAAAAAAGTGTTCTTCAGAGATACTTCATTTAGTTGCTTGCAGTTGTTTTAATTTGACCACAAGCCAAGGAAACATGAGAATTAAAATAAAAGGAATATGTATATTTTCTTTCAAAAATTCATCATTATGAACGAAAAGGCCCATCTGGGAATAATATGGCATAAAAAGTGTGTTACATTGCCTGAGTTAGTATGTGTATGCAAGCCTTTAATAAAGGCCTATTAAGTACTTCAACCTTAATAAGAAATCTTACATACATAGATTTCCAAGGAATCAGCATAAATGTTACTCTCACTGCCTGAAAATAGTTTCTCTTTGGTTGCCTCCCTTTAATTTATCCTCAACTTCAATAAGAACATTTCTTTGAGTTGCTGACCCAGTCTTGTCATTATGGGCAAGATCCAGACCATTGCCAAGATGTGTTGAGCACTCCTTAGAGATGCTGAGCCCCCACTGAATTCAGTGGATGCTGAGCACCTTTCACTATTGAGCTCGGAGTGAATCTTTTGGGATATTGTCCATAGTTTCTTTCCCAAGCCACCCAATCAGAAATTACTTTGTTTCATTCAGTCATTTATAATTATAGCTATAAACAGCCTATATGAGCAAAAGATTAATAGTGTTAGCAAGCATTTCCAGGGTATAATCAGCTGTCATCCCATAATTACTCAAAAGATTGAATGAGTGGCTGCAAAATTACAAGGAGGGTTACATTCCTTTACTGAGATGGAGCAGCAAGACATGAGTGCCCATGAAAAGCCACGCAAGGTTTTTCTGTGACTGGTCCTTTGGCATTTATGACATGATTGTTGTAGCATCAAGGTCCTGTCCTGCACTATAGTAGTAAGTGAGCATCATAAGAGAACAAATCCTGCTGACCTGGTCTTAAACCAGATGCTTTAGGCCTCCATCATGGCTTCTGGTGGACACAAAGTCTGACCCACTTGCTATTTGCTTTCATTGCATTCATTTTTATGAGCTCCATCTAGGCACGAGAAACTGAGAATTAAATCCTGCAGAGTCTATCTTGTAAACCCTGTTGATCAGCGTTGATCTTGTAAAGATTTCAGTCCCATCACCCAATACACTATAAAATGCTTCCCAGAGCCTCAAATGAGAGCTGTTGAAACAGACAATTAATCATAATGACTAATTTAAAGTCTTGCTTTTGTTATAGTTTAGGGATGCAGAAAAGAATATAATGGAAAAGAAACTAACATTCAAGAAAGCTGGCTGAAAGAAAAATAATTTCAAACATTTACTGAATGATTTAGAGAAACTAGTGAAAAAATGTGAATATGAAATTGTTTGAAGCCGGAAATCTATGCTAGTGTTTATGTCTATGTCACCAAACCATCATCTGAAGTAAGCCTCTGGATATTGTTACATGTGTATGATCAACAGACGAGGGGAGGCCACTATGTGTTTTACAACAGCTACCCTAAAGCCTACTTTTTTCTGTGATTTCACACAAGTCTAGTGGAGACTCTGAGAGCGGCAATTTGGGAAAACCGCTGGAGCAGAGAAGCCTGTCCCACAAGTATTCCCTTTCGGGAAGACATCAGATTTTATATTCTCTGTTACTGGAATGGCCTTGGTTGACATTTTTTTTCTCTGACCCTGCTCTGGATATTTTATGACTGTTCTGCCTGTCCACAATGATCTCATTCTCTCCAGCTGACTTGTACAAGGTAAACAGAAACTACTGTCTGACAAAACCTAATTTTGACAGGTATGTCTTTTTAGTAATTTAGTTTGATTTATAACAAGATTGCCGTTAAATTAGTCTTATTTCCTACTTCCTGTATGATCTAAATGAGGAATCCCAGATGGTCCCAGAACAACTTCTGGCTGAATTTCTGGAGTGCTGGATTAGAGAGAGAAAGAAATGAGATGGGTTGATGGTTATTTTGCTGCTGCTGAAGTGCCCTTGCACAGAGCTTCAAGTTCCTCTTTTCAGCAGGCTTTGTGTGAAAGGGTGACCACAGGAAAGGTGAGAAAAAACTAAGAGCCACAGATCTTAAATTAGTGCCTCTCTCGTTGGTCAAAAATATCATACAGCTTTGGAATAACAAACTATTTTGCCTCTTGACAAGAAAACCTTTTACTGGGAAAAAGAGGTGGCAGCCAAGAAAAACAAGGCATGGAAAGTAAAAATACTTTAAATGAACCATTAAATACAGTTACGAGGAAAGCTGAGGTAGTGTGTAAGCAGTGGCCCTGACACATGCAAGAAAGCAAGAAGATCTGAAGACTGAAACAGTACGAGAAAGGGCTTCCAAGCTTATGAGCATTTAGGAGCCAAACACTGTCTTTGAAGGTTTTGTGGTTTTTTCTCATCCTTTTCTCCATCTTGCATTGCATGTGCACATAGCTTAATTTGTTAAAAAAAGATATGAAAGGAGGTTACATTCAGATCACTACTAGAACAGTTTCTCTACAGAGCAGGGGTCACAATGGTTAACTCACACTGGTGAACTTAATCACTTCACTCAGTGACTGCAGGGCAAGTGTGAGAGTGGAGCAGACTCAGACCTTTAACACTAAAATGTCCAGGAGTCACTGAAGCAATAAAAAGGTTTTAGGTTTCAGGCTGTGTACCGTGAAAATGAAATGCATTGAATCTGGCTGCTTTTTCTCAGTGTACTTCTTAGGCCAGTGAGCAAAAGCACAGATGCCTTTTTTTAAGGCTGGGAGCTCAACTGTTCTCACCTTACATGGGAAGGGACACAGAGCAGGCAAGCTTTGAATAGCAGCATAGTTTTCGTAACTGTGATCCACTCTGCATTCAAGACACCTTGCCTATCTGCTGTTCAGGGAATGACTGAAATAAACTGAGATCTTCCAATAGTTCCTCAGGAGGGCTTTTTTCAAAAGATTTGGAAATTTAATTATTTCTTTGTACACAACTCAATAGAAGGCCAAAAAGTGGTTAGTTTGAATCTTTGGAATAATTTCTCAGAGACTGCAGTTTGGGCTCCTTTAGTTTAGATTCTTAGGAAGATTAATTCTCTAGCTAATAATTCTGATGACTTGTCAAGGTTGGCAACACCTGCCCTTGGCAGTACATCTTGCTCCTGTAGTCCAGGCTTTAGGCATATAATTTCAGAGGTGATCTGGCTGCTTTACTTCTAGATATTCCAAAGACTGTACTATTCAAGGCAACATACAGGTTGATTCCACATTAGGCAATATAATGGAATGAAATTCCTTCTTATTTGAAGAAAACTAAAAAAATCTTATTTTATGAATCAGAAGAAGGTGGCAACCTCTTCCAGAATGGGGGAGAGCATCATGATGAATAAATAGCAAGAGTCGTTGGTAACCCAGCAGTGTTTCAGAACTGTGAATAGCTGTTCATAAAATCCCTGAAAAAATAAGAAAGCGGTCAAAACTGCACATAGTTGATGAGCCTCAGTCAACATCTTCAGCTCTTTGCTCTTCCTTCATCTTTCTTCATGCTATCAAGAGGACAGCCATAGTATATAAGGCTATTACCCAAATCACTTTTGTAGGGTTTAGAGGTGTGGAAATCACAATGCTCAACCTAAGAGTATCCTCACATAAGCTGTGTAGGCTGCCCTTTTCCCATGGTATGTAAAGGAGGAGGGAAACTTGACAGGCAGAGATCCAGCTTCCCCAGGGAACTCTGAGTAAATGGCCAGGTAAAACCTATCCTGTTGTCATAGCAGAGAAAAGTAGAGTCACAAGTCCCCTTTCCTCTGTCTCTGTACCAATGTAAGAATATTCTTGCATCTGACATATTTACACATTAAGATTTTTTTTAATGTAGCCAGAAAGAAATAGGGAAAACCTTATCACCTCTATATCTGCCTCTGGCAGGGAGTACCTAGCAGATTATCACCTCTGCAAAACCTCGCTTACAGGGAAGTCTTAATAATGTGGTTGTTTCATTGTGCTTACATTCTGCCTGCTAGAATTCTGCTGAAACAAGGTTTTCAGAACTCACTGTGGTTCAGCTGTAATGCTTCCCACATGTAGTGGGGAGTATCAATATTACTTATTCCTAAATTCAGGCTCCCAGACTGGGATTTGTAAACCTGAGTCAGGAAACAAAAATCAGCAATACTGAGCATTACTCAGATTGAAAAGTCTATGTAAAAATTTGTGTTAAGCTACTAAACTGTTTCTCTCCAGGTAGATTTGATAAAATTTATAAACAAAAAATACCCTTTACACCAGTAATTTTAATTTTATTTCTCTTCAATATATCCTCACTCTCAAGATGTTGTATCTTCACTTTTTCTGTCAAAATATGCTCATAAAAGTAGCCAGACCTGTATTAGTACTGTAGCAGCTTAGTCTCAGTATGAAAGCTCTGCAGGTCAATACATATTTAATTGTCTATGTGTATAGATGCCTATCTTTAGCTCAATCCCCTTTTTTGTGTATAATCTTTTGTTATTCCAGCTGTCCATGGAGATGATTCAACAATCTCCAAGTTCACCAGTCCACTCCAACCTGGAACAATGCTCAGAAGCACCAAAAGTCCTTTCCAGACATTTGATAATTGCATTCAGCCGTGAGTGCAATATTTCCAGTCTGCATCTTTTTTCATGATCCTTTTGAATTTGCTGGTTTGTGAGTATAAGAATCAGATCCCAAGGCTGTGGATCACTAAATCTTCTCACTTTGCATGTATTTTTACACTAGCCAGTTAAAATGTTTATACCTAGACTAAACAGAGATTGAGGGATTTGTTGTATCAGGCCCCTGCAGGTTAGTGACATTTGAAAGATTTAAAGCTGTTTCCTGGTTTGGACCAGGATAGAAATAATTGTCTGTCTTGTAATTTTGCTTTTATCTAAGTCTCTTCTAAGCAGCTGTACCTGCTGAAACCAACAGCAAGTTTCTCAGTCAGTCTCTGCTTCTAGGATGGATAATACTTGATGTTTATGGTTATGGCTGGAGAATGGTCTGCAGAACCAAGGCCACTGCTTGGTTCTGAGGAACATCCTATGGTCTGCAAAGAGAAAGGGAGTAAAGGGGGTCACACCTGTGACCCTCCCTTAGGAAGGAGTGGACAAGACAGGTGACCAAAATTGGCCAGAGAATTCCACCACAAATGTGTAATACTTGGTATAAATTTGGTATAAATTTGAGGGATCATGGGGGATCAAGTCCCTTCACCTACCTCTTTGCCCTTCTTCACCTGTTCCTTTCAGCATCCTGGGAGGATCCCATCTGTTCTTCTGCCTCTGTTCCTGATCCATGCCTGCCTGAATCTATGTGTTCCTGCCTCCAGCTCCCAACTGCTGCTGACTCCAGGAGTTCAGCCTGGACTTCTCCAGGACTGTCCTGCAGCCTTGGTGGTGATACGAGAATTACTGGGGGGAAAAGAGGGGAGGAACAGGGTATCGTTTTTCTGTATATTTGTATATAAGTAATTTTTTTTTTATCGTTATGGTTCCATTAAATCTGTGTAGCTTAGTTTCCAACCCATAAATTTCTCTCCCTTATTCTCTTTCCTTTCTTTATCAGGGAGAGAAGGGGGATTAATAGAGAGCGTCTGTCATTTGGTTAATTGCCAACCCATCATTAAACATGACAAGCTGCCAGATAACATAAAAACCATGGTTTCCAGTTTTCAAAACTGTCCATGAAAGTAGATGTGAAATTGTACTGTGTGCAAGAAACTAAGAACTACTAAAAATTTTATTAGTTTCTCATCCAAAGGCAAGGACGTTTTTATTTCAACCTTGCCTCCCTTAATAGCACATCCATATTATAAAAACCTTTTGAAGTTTTTCAAGAAAAAAAATGTTTTGTGCACATCTTTCCTCAGGTGGGAACATTAAGTAATCCCAGTAGATTATTATTAGTTTATTATTGCTAGGATTTTGGTAAATTTGGTATTGTTTGACTCCAAAGGAGTGGTGTTGTGCACAGCATTCCAGTGATGATCTGCAAATGCCTACCAAGCACCACTGGTCTAGCAATCTAAATGATCATATTGAGACTATTATTAAATATTTACTGAGCCATCAGGACTCCTCAAATCACTATATAAAGTTGTTGTGAGGTATTAGTATTGCCACAGGCTATTCATGTTACCCAGTTTTAAGGGTATCACCCCCCCTAGAGATAATAGCAACAACCTCTCCAGCTTTCTAATCTAAAGAGTAGAAATCATTTGCTCCCAAATCAAAATATAATCTTTAAATTGGACCACACTTGAAGTAGCTACCAAAGCCAGAGAGAGCACTATGGTGCAATTTCCAAAGGAAATGAAGACAAGATAAAGGCAAAAAAATTGCCCTCTAAATCACAGAAGTTCAAGAAAACTCATACAGGCCAGGCTTCTGCAAAAGCCCAGTTGTGGTCTCTTTCTCTTCTTGGTACCTTGTGTATCTTTTTCCATACCAGTATCAGAAAGGATTAAGATTCTTGTTGTTTTAGGAAGAGGAGTTAATTTAATCCTGCTCTTCATATTTTCAGCCTGCTGATGATGAGGAGCCCGGCTTGCTGTGTATCAGTATGCAACAGTTCTGCTGAGAACTGTTGGAAAGAATTCTTCAGTTCTTGAACATAATCCTAGCATTTCATTCCCCTTAAGATCTAGGACTGTAATTAAAACAGCTGATGGTGCAGCTGAATATAAGTTTCCATAAACAAATGCTGTACATTTGGACTCAAGCTGCACGTAGCCCATCCGCACACTTTCCAGTCAGGCTGTTCCTCCCTGCAGCCCAGTGGGGAAGATGTTTTGGCTGTGACTTTGCTGTAGATTACTCAATCTCGGACTGGAGTAAGGAAAAAGGTGGTGGTTAAATATCTGTGATTTTCAGCCAGCACACCAAAAACCTCAAATGAGATGTACTCCTTCCCTCTTCAGCAAAGGACCAGCGCTCCCAGGCTGACCCACGAAGCCGAGCTCTGTTTGTGGTTGTGTGTGCTCTTTGCCTCCAAAAGACAGAACTTACTGCAGCACTTGAAATTTTACTGTGTTTGCTTTTCATATAGGACAGAGAAGGGATATTAGGCAGGGATTTGCTTTACAATCACCGTTTATATAATTCACTCTTTTTCTTTTTCATCCCAGAGAAAGCCTAACCTTTTTCCTGTGGAATTTCTCTTAAGTGAGTCACAGAAATCAACTGTTGCCCAGGCACTTGCAGGAAAGATGGATTTACATTTTATGTGCGTTTTTAGGAACACTGTTCTGTCACACCATACATCTCAATGGCTAAATTAGGTCATTCCTTTGCTTTTTTTTTCTTTGCATTGTAGAGGGAATCAGATGTGATTTATCAGTCTGTCATTATGGAGGAGACTTGATTCTCAGTCTGTTCATCCACTTCTAACTCTACACAGACTTCAGTCTGTGATTCCCATCATTTTGGAGAGCATGACTGGGCAGAGAAAGGCATTGACACTTTGGTAATTAAACATTTTCAAAACACCTAATTTAAATGATGAATCGATGACAGCAAGGAAGCAGCATCTCTCTGTGACATGGTCTCCCCCTAACCCAGGGAAAAATATTTGGCAATCTGCACAGATTCAGAAAACAGGTACAAGCAAATATACTCCACGTATGCTGTGCCTGAGGTAGGTGTTGACAAGTCACTGAGAATAGTTTATGAGACTGGCAACAGGACATGCAGCTACTCCACACAACACCCCCATCCTCCCCAGATGCCACAAGATTGTGCCCTATAGCAGTGCTTTAGGGGACCCTGTGCCTTTTCCCTGGTGATAGAGGAAGTGAAGACTGCTTTTAAGGAGATGATTCATGTGAACACCTTTCAGCCTTCTACAGATTTTAAACTTCTGGAATAAATTCACAGCCCTGCACAAAAACTCATTCAGGAACTGCATATGTAAACTTCTAAACCAAAGTAATCTTTTGCACGGGCTTCTGCTCCATTAGCAAGGAATTGATGGAACTTTGAAGAAACTTAGTTACTGCTCTTCAGATGCATAAATGTCAAGTAAACAGGGCACCCTCTAACTAAATCTACTACAGTCATTAATTCAAGTAATTTAGAGAATTAAATCATATAGAAAAATATGGAAGCCTTAAGCACAAAATTGCTAGATTAACAAGAACCTGTTCATAATTCTGCTATTTTTTCTTGCTTTTGGGCAGGAAAAAAGAAAAAGCTCTGTTATTTTAATGTGAAAATAGACATTTGATCAGCAGTCCTAACCAGAATATCACACTCATTGCATTCCACTTATATACCCTCATATTACAGCCAAAAACATGAGTTAGATCAAAACATTTTGGTCCTCAGCAGAGCAACCTGCTGACGTTACACTGCCAGCATGTTAACAACAACCAGCTATTAGTGGAATTGCTGTAGGAGTTGGTAGGAAGGCATTTGCAAAGCATGTATCAAGAGAGATTTACCTCAGCAGCAAAAAGGGCAGACAGCATCAGTTGTTGTGGCCAGGGTGGATATGCCATATTCTTCCTCCTAGCTGAAGCAAAAGCACTTGAATCAGTATGAATAGCTCAGGTGGAGTGGAAGGTGACAGTAGCAGGGAAGGAGTGAAGCTTCAGGAATTGCAACAGTTTTCCACATACCTTTAATCAGGCAGCACCAAAGCACAATTCCAAGTACTCATAACACGCTTTTATCCAGCCCCTCCAGGCTGCAGCTTGATTACACTGAGACTTCAAGCCCTGATATTTTTAGCATCCTTCTCTTGCTTTTTTCCACTATCAGCAGGTATATTTGCACTTTTAAATTCTCAAATTCTTGTCTTAAATGTACATTAACCAAAATTCCCCTAATTTGTACCTGGACAGAAACTGGTGTGGCTGGACCTGAGCTGAGACCCAGATTTGCAAGTAGTGCTGGGTTCCTTCCAGACCAGGCAGCTAATTGCCTTTGATTTTGCTGAGATTCAGCTTGAAGTCAAACTTACATTGCAGATCTTTACAGCTCATCACATTTTCTTGAAAAGATAAAAACTTAACTACTGCATATTCCTGTTTCAGACAGTGACTTGGAATTCTTTGATTAAAAGCTTCTGCTAAATGTCATCACATAATTACTAAAGTGCAAATCCACAGAAAACAAAAAACCAAACCAACCAAAAACAAACCAAAACCCCCCCCTGCACAAAACCAAAACCTCATGTTTGCCATAAAGATTTTGTGTTTGTAGATTAAATGGTGTTGATTAGTTGATGTTTTACTCTGGCACTGCATTGTAATAGCTTCTGTAAAGCATTCATTAGCACTGACCTTTTATAATTTCATTTTTATTACTTTTCCTTATAATGCACTTTTGCAGAAATATTTCATTCAACCAATCTTACTGCTTAGAAAGTTGAACACTGTGAATGGACCACAAAAACCATACATAAATTTAATTGATTTATTCAACAGGGATTTTACCTTTTTGTCTCTTTCTTTCTCTAACACCAAACCATTACCTATTTGTGCTTTTTTTTTTTTTGTTCTTCCTGTGGAAAAATGTGTACTGCAACACACAGGTAAGTTCTTGTTCATTTCAATGGCTGCCTTTAATTCTTGGTGCATTTAAATATTAGCTCACTACCCTCTCATGGCCTTTCCAAAGTTTGCTCAGTGGAAAAAAGAGGACAGGGCACAGTGAGCCCTTGTCTGTGTTGAACAACTTTGTTTGTATTCCTTTTCTATCCTAATCTGGCAACAAGGAGAATACAGACATAAACAGAGTGCCAGCAAACTCAGTCTCAGTCCACTGAAAGACCTATATTTTCCAGGAGCCACAAATTCTGCTTCCCAAACAAATGAGAAATTTGCTGACACAAAAAAGCAGTGTGCCTTGATTCCATTGTACAGCCATACTCAGTGACATAAAAAACAGTTTTATACAAGTTTTAAAAATTTATACAACTTGAAAAGCAGGAGTAGCTGTAGAAGTAGAAAATGACAGGATTTAGCTGCTGAAATGTAGGTATCTGGTTACACAACCTTCACAGTATTAGGTTTTCTTCAAACTCCCCAGGGCAAGCACTGCTCTGTGTCACTGCCTGGCTGGGAGAGCCGCAGGAGGCAGAGGATGAGCTGAAATATCAGATGGGGGAATTGAGAATGATAAAAAAAGTTAATAACTTAACAATATGTAAAAACTGTTCGAGTGAGCTCATTGCTGATGTACACAACAGCTCAGTTGTACAGCAGGTTATAACTAAATAGAAGGTGGACATTCAAAAAGCCCTGCTTGTGCACGTTCAGATACTCTGGGAGACTGTGCTGTTCAAACTGTGCCAGAAAAATCCCAGCCCTCAGGAGGAACTGTACACTTACACAGGAGTGACTGTACTTAGGAGCAGGAACATGTAGCCAGGACCTCAAGTACAGAACCCTGTTGCACTGACATGCTCGTTAGACAAAATACCAGCAGAACCTCAGTGTAAACCATGAAGTCAAGGCACCCCGAAGGTCTTCAGTGTTTTCAGGGTAAAACCTATGACTAAGTCATTTAAATTAGTAGGATTTTTTGTTTATCCTTTTCTTATGAATATCTTTAACTGTAGCAGTCATCATGAACTCCAGTTCCCCCAGTCTGTGTAGGAGATGCCACACAACATTTGCCAGGGTGATGGCTCTCTGGTGATGCTGTAAGGTGGCACTGAGCCCCACCACAGTGCCAGCACCATCCCCCAGATTTGTATGCAGTGCTATGACAGTGCTGCAGCATTTGACAGCTTACCTTTGAAATACACTCACATCTGTGCTCCTTGGAGTCGTGGCATAGGGTTGCACAGGAATTTTCTTGTTGCTGATTTTCTCTGCATCCTTCCCTCTCTTTAAGCTCATACAACAACGAACCGGGGGCCAGGCTGGGGACTGGAGGTGCTGAGGTCCTGGTGTGTACAGAACCAGCTCAAGGGTCTCCTCTGTGCCTGTTGCCCAGCCTTCTTACGGTTTCTGTTTGTTCCTCAGCATTGGCAATAAAAAAAAAACAAAAAAAAAACAAAAAAAAAAAACAAAAAAAAAAAAAAAAACAACAAAAGAAGCCAAAACAACCCCCCTCCTTAAAAAAAAAAAAAAAGCCAAAAAAAAAAAAAAACCAAAAAAAAAAACCAAAAAAAAAAACAACCCACCTAGGCCAGCTAAAGGTTAAATCAGCTGAGGAATGAGCAGCAAGTTAAAATTTAATAATAATTTTAAAAACCAAAACAAACCAAAAAAACAAACAAAAAAACCCCACTAAACACCACAGCCAAAGCTTGGAGCAGATTCCCAGGCCAGCCACAGCTCTCCAGCCCCCTCCAGTCTCCACAACCCTGCAGGGCTTGCAGCTCGTGTCATGGCCACACACACTGAATCTTACCTCCAGGGCTCTAAATGCACCTCAGATGGAAAGCAGCGACCTTAAACCAGCACCAAAATTAGCCTGTTTGCTTTGACATGTCCTTCTGTGATTTCTTAACAATTTTTTGTATTATGTACGGAATTATGTCAAAAATCACAGTCCAGTTCTAGTCTACACCATTTACCTAATACAACTTTAGGGACATTACACAGTATTTGTCTGTAGGTTTTTAAATTCATCATGCTTTAAGATACTTGCACACACATTTTTAAATTTTCCTAATGGCACGTAGTATTAATATTAATATTTTGCAGCTTTGGTGAGAAAGACACTTCTGGTTTTCCATATGGATGTAGGGAATACTTTGGAGATAGTGTAATCTGGAATTCTTCCACTGATATAATCAGAATGACAACCAAGGAAACCGTCTGTGAACCCTCAAGCGAGGCTTTCAGCAGTGAAAAAGTAATTGCTGTGCTAACACTGCCACCTATTGCCACTCACTGAAAAGCAGGAGACACAGTCACCAGAAATCCCTTTTCTCCCTCTAGTGTTTGTTGCAATACTTTCACATACATTTTCTTCCCACTGCTATCTGTAATAACATCGTGTTATCAAGGAGAAAATGCAAATAAACCAAAAGCAAGTGATACATCAAATGTATCTGTAGAGCTGAGGACAAAGTCTCTCCAGAACAGAATCAGCGAGGTATCCTGTCAGGGAGCTAGTACACTCCTAGAGCAATCTGATCCAGTACAAAAGCATAGCATGAAAGAGTGTGTGTTTATATAAATATATATATGTGTCAAAAAACCACATACAGAGCCCTGATCCGGCACCAAGGTATTCTCCAGTAGCTGGACTCTTCTCTCAACCCTGCACCTTTTTCTTTGTTATTCTACCCCTCTTACCTCTTGAGATTTCCTGTGGGATTTTTATATCTCATTCACCTCCTGTTTCACTAATTTTAAGATCAAATCCTACCACGTGACTGCTTTTTGCTTGACATGGCTTCTTCATCTTGTGGTGTAGCAAGTTTCCCCTCCATGTATGTTTCTTTGCTTGGGTTGTGAGAGGTTCCCATACCTGCAAGGTTATCTGCTGGGACAACTTTCCTCCCTGCATCATACTTTTACCTTTACCATTTCTCAGTTTCAGAAGATTTCTGTTACAGATTATTACCATTCATGGCATGCAATGCCCATTAGTAGTCAAAGACTTAAGCCATAAGTTCAACACATTGCCTTGAATGAAGATCTGATTTTCATTCTAGCCTTGGCATTTCCAATGAGTTACCCCTGCACCTACAGCAGTTAAGTTCAGTTTAGGAGATCCAGCTGTTTTTTCCCTGATGCACTTTTTATTTTGCAGACCCTGCTCCCACCATCAGCTGTTTGTCAAAAATAATCTCAGTAGTAAGACCAAGATAAGGTACATGAGGGATGTAGTAACTGTCCTTGCATCAACAAAAGGACAGAAGGAGGTCTTTTTATGAAATTCACTAATATTAAAATGTTTTTAGGAGACCATGTGTGTGACTATTTCATGTTTAGAAGACCATGTGATACAATATACTTTAAACTATGCTCCCTTTCTTCCTCATTCAGCAAAATTATTTTCTCTCCTCAAATCAAACAGAAAAGGATTTTTTTTTTTAACTTACAATTTTGGTTTCTGGAAAATGGAACTACTTGTGCTCCTTCTACAGAGAAACCACATATAAATTATGTTTCTGTGAAGTATACACCCTAGGATTTCATTAAGTGACTGCTTCTCCAGTGCAGCTGGAGAAAAAAACAAACTTAAAGGGGTGATACAGATGGAAAGGTCATTAACAGAACTAGAGAAATCCATCTGTAAATCTCACTGTAAAGGTTTTATGTAACGGCTCCATCTGAGATGGTATTGAACAACAGGCAGTGTGCTGGAAGTCTTCTAATGCTTTGCTGCAGGAGATCAGTGGACAACACACAGATTAATCTAATCAAAATGTTGCCATTTATTGAGAGTAGCAGTAGCCCTTTTATACACAGTCAGGCTGATAGCACAGTATAAGCATATTGCTGATTGGTATAACACATTTTTCATATGCCACAGGGTACTATCTAACTGGTTAAATACAGCTGTTTATGTGCTGTCTATATGATGCTTTCCCATCCTGTTATTCTTCTTTTCTGCTGCCAATTTTCATTTTTTCACATTTTCTTCAAAAAACTCTCCAATACTTTGCAAAGCCTGGATTTATGGGTAAGGGAATAAATCATTGTATTGCTTATAGACTGACAGATTAAAAGTTGAGAGTTCTACAGACTAGTGATTTATTATAGATGCTGCTAAGGATTCTTTCACTATGGAAAAATGAAAAAAAATGCTTATTCTGCATTTAGTACCATCAGCTTCAGCAATGAGCAAGTGAATACTGATGTCTCCAGAAGTTCTTGAAAAAATTAATAAACAAGCATTTTTCAATTTAATACCATTAGGAAAAAGTGAAAGAGATTACAAAGGTGGTAAGATATTGTTTGGTTAACTGAAGACACACCCCTTGATAGCTTTAGTTACAAAAGTTTATGAGCTGTGTAACCAGTGTCGGAGTTCTCTGGTAACTCAGTGGATGGAAATTTGCCCTAGGCCAATGCTCTCTCTGTTCTTTGATGATCTGAAGTAGTGGAAAATATAGAGGCCTAGTTTGAACTTCTTTCTCCTTGCTATGCAGCTGGATTCCTGTACTGATTCCCTTGGACTATCTAATTCTTCACTATCTAATTCTTATTAATTATGCTAACTACATAGTAAAAGAATAAACTCTAGCAATTTGGCAACTAGACACAAACAGCACAAAATCAAAAAATCCACGACAACACAAGACAACTTCATTGCTGGGTTTCAGTGTAAGCAGTGAAACAGAGTGTAACAGAGAAAGCTATGAGTAAGCAGATTCTTTTCATTACAATTTATAGAGCTGTTACTGCTTGCAACTCCAATTCTGCTTAAGATACAAGCAACATTTTTTTTTTTTTTTTTATAAAACTGACTGTTCTTGATTGTCTGCATCTTCCAATTCTTCCCTCTATGGTCTACACAGATACACGTGAATTTTTCTGTATAACTTTGCATTCAAGATTGTTGGGGCAACAGTGCTTCCAGGGCTTATGGTGAATACCTAAGCACAGCATTTTAACATAAATTTTTTAATTACTTGGAGTAATATAAATGAAATCACCAGGTTATGTCTCATTAGGCCAAGGTCCTAATTCCTTCCTTTAATTTGCATACATTATTATCAAGGGATGAATTTATGGTGCAAGATGCTTTTTTAGTACAGACAAAGGTATCACTGTTTTTGCCTTCTTAGAAAATATTATTCCATCCATTACTTAAATAGCCACAAAAACCCTTCACTCTAACACAAGTATCAGCCCATCAGTTCTTATGACAACAAAGATTTCAGGTACATAATAGGAAGAGTTCACTTATCTTTCTCTGTTTTTTACTGGCCAGGAGCAATGGATAAATCAAAAATACTGAACAAAAGGAACTTGTAGCAGAATTAGAATTCAACTGAAAATACTGGCAAGGACCTCTCCCCACAGCTGAATCCCAAGAACAACCATGTGCATGTGCTTGTGTGAAGCTGCAGTGAAACCCCTGCAAATTTATCCCTTTCTTACACATTTAAATAAAGCTATAAATTCTATGAAATAGACTTGCTGTTTCATGTGTCTCCTTTTGAAATTAAACTCTTCTGTTAATCCAGCACCCTCACTCAGGCAGATGTAAAATCTGTGAAAACAATGGACTAAATGAAGGGGGAAGAGGACTGGAGAAACTGAAAATTAAGTAACTAGCTTTTCCTTGCCTCAGGAAAACACACACTCATGCACCAAGAAATTACTAATGGATTATTAAACAGGAGCAACCACAGGTATTTGTATTTCCTGTCTCCTCTAAAATAACTGTTGGTGAAAATCAGTCTTAAGTTTCAAAACAACTGAAGTTATAAAACCAAGTTATGCTAAGGGAGCCAGGTTTGACACCAGATTTATCAATAGATTAATACAATTTTTCAAGGATTTCTGATAGTTCTGTTAACTTACTTTGTTATAAGTTGAGAACAGCAGAACATGAACACCAAGGCAAAACTACCAAAGTATACACAGGAAAAGATCCTAATAAAAGGACCCTTTTATTAGGCCCACAGCTTCTATTAATGCATATAGAAAGTATCATCTTTTTTAGGAATTAAAGTAATTGTAAGTAATAATTTTATAATTCTGTATATTTATAATTCCAAAATGTTGCTATACGTTTCTATAAGTTACAGTATTGATCTGTACAGGAAAAGGCTTCTTATTGGAACAGAACAAATAATTTCATCAGATTACAAAACGAAACCACAAAAACATAAAACTTTTAGTTTATAGAAATATAACTGCAAGTACAAGATGTACATTTCTCACATTCTTATTGTAGCTCCGCAATCCGGTGGTGCGTTGGGAGATTTATGTTCCTCTTCTATATTAAATGTTACAGATTTCATTGCCAAATTCTTACTCACCAGAATGTTCAAAAAACATGAAGTCCTGAGAAGTAAACAAAAAGCAAAAAAACCAAATACTTCTTAAACATGGCTCTTAGTTCAGAGATCTCCTGGTTGTTTTGCAAGATACTCAATCCACCTTCCTCTTGGGAACTTCAAATGATGAGAGGAAGGTGGACACACCCTCCATCCCGCCATCACTTGAGTGTATCAGAATAGGACACCCACAAAGAGAGGAAAGGGTGCTGAAAGACCTGAATTGAAACTTTAAATTATCACTAGCTGAAGCTATGCTTGCTTTACTCAGGATTCCTGCCCTGCTTTTGTTTGACCTGACTCAGTCCATTCAATTTGCCTTCAAACTGCAGTCCACCATTATGGTCAATATCTTTAGTTTACATCTAGGGGGCCCTTTTTCTGTGCATATGGAACCACAGGTACACACACAGCTAAGAAAAACCTGGTCTGTGCACAAGGCTGGTGAGAAAAACTCAAGCTGCTTCCCATGCCCACATCCCTGCTTCCTTCCCTTCTGCAGCCCAGTAAGCACAGAACCAGTGCACCTTTTGGAATGGTACCTGATGCTGATTTGCACAGGTAAGTACTAACACAAATGTGTCCCACACAGTCCTCAAAGAGCTGAATTGCAGTGTTTGGGAGCAGAATCTGGGAGCATCTAAAAAGTGCTGTATAAAGTTAGACATGCTTTGCCTCCATTGAAGTCCCTCCCATTGGAAATTACTCCTCTGAAAGCATTTAATCCTGCTCTGCTCAGTGCTTAACATATTTCCAAGAAGAAGAGTCAGAAGGAACTGGCTGGAGCAATCAGATGTCCAGTTCACCAGCTCAGCAAGCTGCTCTGGCTTTGGATGGGTCCCTCGGCTATTGCTGACCTGCACATTTCTCCTTTCACCATCCACACAAAAATGCCCATCTCTGCTAATGTGTCTGTCTGGAGACTTCCCATTACAGGATTTTTCAGTCTCATCACATGTAAAGCTCTCCTTAAATAGAGTTTGCACTTCATGTAGCCTAGAATAAGCTTACTATCTGAAGTAATTCTTTGTTTTAGACAAGCAGTTCAAACAACCTGTTGCTCACATGAAGGAGCTCAGAGTCAAATCCTTTACCAGCACAATTTGAACATGGAGATGAAAAAGTCAATTAAAGTATTAGAGAATGACAGACTTACGATAAGGAAGCAAGCACCGAGCAGGACAGCTTTCATTTTTACATCAAGGTCCATTGGGAATGTGATTCCAAAATTATCTGCACCTGTAAAGACTTCTTTCACAAGCCCAGTCCACTGCTTAGAAATCCTCCCAATAGTAGCAGTCTCATCCAAAGACTTCACCTGGTTTTATATGAAATTTAAAAAGCAACATCAAATGTGCAATTCATATGACCAAATGCTTTTCATGATAGATCCATTTGAAAGCTTCAAATTGTGATATCTGAATTACTGCAGTCACTGAATGCAACTGTTTGTACCTAAAGGTACAAGCAACTTACAGCTGTAAGTAGCATAGACACAAACAATTCTAAATCTGACTGCAGAGTTCAGTGCTTTAATGGTGTTGGAAGACATCTCCTACATGCACAGGAAAACACTTTGCTGGAAAAGTGTTGTCTTTTAGCTAAGAGAGTGAATTAGTTTCTCCTGCCATGCATCAGGAACTGCTCAAGTGAAAATTAAACAAATCACATTCCTAAGCAAAGATCAGCTCATTGTTAACATTACGTGTCCTAAAGTTAGATTCAGTCTTCGAGGTCATGTGAAAGACTAGTCCCCAAAATAAAATTATACTAAATTTGCTTTAGCAACTATTTGCAACATCATTTTAAATATCGAGTGCATCTATGACTTAATGTGTATGAAAATAATGACACATTAATCGCTATTATTTTAAAGTGAAAGTTTTAGCTCTTCCGTCATTCAAGTCTATGTTTTAGGTCTGTTATCTTGATTTACATGGTCATTGAATGATTTTTAAATTATTAAATGAATGGTTGTAGGAAAAAATTTTAATAAATACACAATACAGGTGTGAAAGGTATTTTTTTAGGTCCTAACATAATGGTTTCAAAAAGATTTTGCTGCTAAATATTTCAGTTAAGAGATTTGTGTGCAGTCACAGGGAATCAGTCTCACTGGTCACTGATGGGTGTCTTTAAGACATCATTTTGGGATGTTTGTCTGGCTTACCTAGAGTAATTATCTAGAGAAGTAAGTTGATTATACTAGAATTAAAAGGGTATGTACTAATTACTTATAAGTTCAGCTGGCAGGTAATAATCAACAAAGTACTATCTGGAAGAAGATACATACAAACAATATTTAGCATTGCATACCTCGAAATGAACGTCCTCACAGCAGCGGCAGACAACACATGGGCCAATAATTTTCAGTATATCCTTTCTGTTCTCATCTTGAATGGTAAACTTTGGCAGACAGATATGCCAGTTCTGGACAACGTAACCAACTGTTGTTCCTGGAGGTGCCTGGACTTCCAGCTTCACAGGAAAAAGAAAACCTCCACATGAATGTTCAAGCTTTGATATGCTTGTTAGACAAAATCCACACTAGTGCACACTAACCAAACACAACTTCTACAATCATCTAGCTTTCCAATGCATGAAAAACTGAGTTTTCAGAAAACTGCACACAAAATGAAGACCTCACATGTAAAGTTTACCTTCATTTAAAACAAAAAGATACTCCTAAGGCTGTGGAGCACACAAGCTATGCGTACACAGTATACAGATGAAAGTCTAGTGAAAGAAAGGCTGTGAGCATCCTGAAAGCATTCAGTGAAAATATTTCAGGATGTAGCTACTACACTTCCCTCAGTAAAAGCTCTGAAGAGGCTCAGATTTGACATTTCAGAAGTTGCATCACCCCATAATTAATATTTAGAAAGCTCATCATTTCATGCATTGAACTTCACTGCAGCTCTCCTAGCAGTAAAGTGAAAACTGCTATTTTATGAAAATCACTTCCTAACTCTTACATTACAAGTCCCTCTCCAGCACAGATTTCAGCACTAGTCACAAGTTCCCTTCATGCTGCTGAATGTATTTTTCAATACCATACTCAGAAGTGGTCAGAGTGACTTGAAGTGTTGCAGCACATTTGCTTCTTCCTAAACCAAGGGCTCCACACACAAATCCCAAAGATCTCTCCCCACACAATTCACAGGCAAAACCTGACTTGCTCCCTCTCACCTCTGGATTCAAGAGAACCCCATTTTAAAACTGCACAGGTGAAGGAAGGTGGTGAGAGGGAGGAACTCACCTCCTGTAGGCAGCAGGGAAAGCAGCAGAAGGAGCAGCGGCAGGGTCTCTGCAGGGTTATCACCTCATGGCCCAGGTTGTCTATAATCCGGATGGTGAAGGCTCGTGATGGCCCAAAGCAATTCCTGGTACAGCAGTCATTTTCCTCTACCGCAAAGTACACCCTCTGCCCCAGCACATTCTTGATTTCATATTTGTTGTTTGTTACAAAGCCACTCAAAACTGAAAAATAGGACCAGAACTGTTTAATTTCTGAGGTGTTTCTGGTCAGAAACATCACCACACTAACTCTAAAGCTACTTTTTTGGGAAGGCAGACCTCACTTCAAGTCTGCCAGAGGCAGTTACTGGGAAAGGAAAGTGGTGAGGAAGGTCACTTGAACAGAGAAGCTTGATGGAGAACTTCATAAAGGAGAAGCCACCATGATAATGGCAATGCTGAAAGAGCACAGAGATGTCCATCAGTCCCCTCACATCAGTCACAGGCAACTGCTGCCACAGCAAGCACCACAGTTATCAATAACACAGCAAGGAAAAACCCAGAGAGAAGCTGAAGACATGAGAAAGAAACTTGTGAATTTGGGGGGTGAAGGAAGAAAAGGGCTCTAGAGAACACAAATGCATTCAGAATGAGAAGGCCACAAAAAAAGCCTTGCAGTCAAGTGAACAGCAGCATAAATAGAAAAGAAAAGCAAGGACAGAAATTTTTATTAATTTCCCCAGCAAATCAAAGTCCTCTTTGAAGCATTATGGAGAGAAAAAGCAGGAGTATTAGGTATCAGCCAAGATAATGGTCCATTTTATTTCTACTATTTGAAAGACTCATAACATGACTGATATTCTTGAAGTGAAAGGAATGAACGTAGCAGATGGAAAGGAATTCAGGTTGCTTAAACAGCAGGATGTTCTGGAAATGCAATTGGAGCTACATGTCAATCTATGGAATTAGATGGAGAAAGAGAGGACACAAAAGAACATCTTTAAGTAGGGAAGAGGATCAAGTAGAAATCTTATGAATGAACAGCATGGGAAATATGTAACTTCAGCCATAACTAGCTAACTAGATTATTCAGCCACATTGCTGCATATCTTTTAAGACACAGAACCTATTTAAAATCTGCTGCCCTCCTATTTTTTTCCTTCCTCCCCTCCACAACTTTTTGCAGGAACTTAGACAACAAAAGTAGGAAAGAGAAAGGGAACAATATACTTTAAATACATAGTGTTAAAGAAAACTTAGATTTTACTGTTCTTGGAATTATTAGTTTTAAACATTTCTCTGCTATAAATAATTTGCACTTACTCTCAAGAAGTTCAGTTTGCTGATGAATTAATATCTGGTCAATCTGTTTGTGGTTGAAAGATTACACAGAATAAACAGTTAACACATTGTAACTAAGGGAAATCTTGTTTCAAGAAGCATTGCTGTTTCATTTCAGAATGCAGATTTATGGGTCAATACATTGTCTACAGACAGATCATCTACCAGCAAAGCTGTAGAAATAGCTCAGCTCCCCCCAGTCCTGTCCCCTGTCAGTCTGCCAGAAGAATGTTTCAGAGCACCAGAGCAGGTGGCAGAAGTTGTACCCAAGCTGTTCTGGTTACAAGGACACGGGGCTAATGTGCCTCCTGTGCTCCTTTCAGGACACAAGGCAGCCCAGCTACAGAGCCTGACCCAGATGCTTATATTAGGAGTTTGGATGGACAAACCTGGGAAATAGCAATTTCAGAGCAGAAGGTCAGCTACTTCTCAGCTCTGAGCGAAACACAGCAAAAAGTCAGCCTCTCCTCACTGTTATGGTTTTGTTGTTTTTTTTTTCTTTCCAAGCAATTTGCAACCCGACAGCAATACATCAGTGTTAGGCCTTTATATTTACTCCCAGTGATGAGAGGAACTGTAATTTTACAGTACAAGGACATATGCTGTAAAGTAAAAATAATTCTTATTTTGCTATTAGCATTCTCTCTGTTGTGAAGTCTGATAGCACCTCTCCTAAAAAAGTCATGAAGAGGTGTGACAAAAGCACCATGCAGAAAATTAAGCACCTATAATGTGCTACAGTTGCCCATAATGTAGCACAATAATGTATTGTATCCACCTTACCACATCCCATTACATCTCACAGAGCAGCTTCAGAAAGAGGAAGGATGTAAGCTAGCCCTGTGTTCCCAACCCTTTAGCATCCCACCTGGTAGAAGAGAATGCCATGAAATGCAGCAGCCTGAACAGATACCTCCCTGCTGGAAGATGCATCAATCACATTACAAAAAGCTTCACTAAGCAGCCCCAGAGGAGCAACCCATGCAGCTGCAACAAAGGCAGATACTTTTTTTAGCTCTTTCACAGATGCAGGTTTCTTAACCTGTTCTCTGGGGAAGGAGGGAGGGAAGAAGGGTGCAGGGTACCTGAGTGAGGTATTCCAGTCCGGGAGGACAGTTGGGAAGAGAAGGAGGGACAGGCATCCAGATTGTCCTTTCATTCATGATGGGCTGGTTCTGGATGGGTGGAACAGCAAATCCAGCTGGGACTCCCATGGCCTGTGGCTGGAAACCATAGCTCCCCACATCTGAGAAACCTGGTGTGGTAGAAGACATGCAGTTGTGAAACTTTGATGATGGAAAATAATTGTCCCGTGGATCTTCAGAAGATTAATTTGTTCACTATTTTGAACTGTGAAGATCCTTATACCTATGAAGACTACAGCTTTTGTGAAGGAATTTAAACTGGATTGGGATCCTAAACAAAATAATAAATAGATAAATGTTAGATTCTTTAATACAGCAGAAGTTTTATTCATACGAAGGTAAGCAAATAAAAAATTAGGAAAAAATAAACAAAGGTTGTTTCTAAGTAAAGAAGACAGAACACCTTAAAATACACTGGCATTTACAAGTTGTCAGTTGAATAAATGAGGAATTGTTAGATATTACACATTATGATTTAGTGAAAAAAAGAAATTTGTTGCCAGAACATGAGAAGCTATTTAGGGGTACTGAATTTTGATTATGGAACAGAAAATGAGACAGAAGAGGAGAAAAGCAAAGGAGCAAAAATGTAAGTTTTTTGCAAAGTACATGCCACATGCAAAGTACAGCAACAGCTGTCACACATTAATAGCTTTGCATTACTATCACCTCCCCCCAAAAAATTCCCTACACTGACCACTGAGAAACAACCAACATTTTTAATTCCTGCCACTGACGTTACTGCTCAGCACATACTAACATGCAGCACAAGAAGGAAGAAAATTTTCAGCAAAACAGAAATTAACAGAAACTCTACAGAATTAACAGCATAAAAGTAAATCAGAGGCTTTCAGCCTCATAAAACCTTCTATTTGCCATGTTTATTCCCTAATGGTACAAGCAGATTGGTACCCAAGCGACCTACCTTGATAAGTCCCAGGTCCCTGCTGTGAGTAGCCATAGGGGATTTGATTTCCTGGTGCAAAGTTAGCGTTGTAAAATTCAGGTGCTGGTGGAGGCGTATGTGCTGAAAGAAGGGGATATAAGCCAAGTATTGCTCATCTACTTTTACCCCTCCTGGAAAGACCCCCAACATTGCCTTTTCCAGAGAAGACGCATAACCGAACTAAGCAGCTTTTTTTCTGTAGAGCAAAACCCACATAACAATCTTGCACTTATGCACAGTATCTGTATTAAATATCAGTATAACTGAAAAGAGTTCAGATCCTTAAAACATGCAGAATAAAGGGAGGTTTTGTACCTGACATCATGAAGATGTCACAGAATCATTTAGCAGAGAAGGGTCCTCTGCAGGTCACCCAGCCCAACCCCTGCTCAAGCAGGACCAGGTCACTCTCTGCCTAGACCAGAGGTGCCTTTGTTTATGTATATTTAGAAGGAGGCTTTAATTCAAAGAATCACCAGGGAATTTACAGGCTGCCCTCCTGTACAGAACAGACTGGCAATGAGCCATTCTCCATTATATGAAGCATTTTCTTCCGATTTCTTCAAGTTAGGATTATACTAATGCCTCTCCAGCAGAATGGGAGTTACAGATTTAAAAGCATTCACCAAGTTTAGTTTGCAAGCAGAAATAACTTGAATTTCAAGATTATTTATTTCATTTCAGAAATCAAGATCTGAAAATGTAATCAATATGTTATGTGCATGACTGTTCTAAAATGTAATTTCAATGTAAAATGTTCATACATATTTAATAAAATTAGAAGATAAACTAATAGCTAAGCTAATATTGCTTGAACACCTCAGAATGACCTGTTAGCTTTTATATTACCAAAATATGGCATTGTGCTTATATGTTACTCACCTTGCATTGCTGTGTATCTGCTTGTAATTGTTCTGCAAAACAAGATATGTATTTTTTTAAAATATATGCTTTTATACAAGATTTACTCTGAATTCTCTAATTATTATTGGTAAAAGATACTTGACTATCTAACCTGTATGGAAAAGCTGAATTTCAAATACAAGAAAAAGTGACTTCAAAACATCTCAACATCCTCCTAGGCAGTGCCTTCATCACAAAATAAACTGGAATTATGTATTGCTGTATTCATGCTTTGAGTCCCCTGAAACAATCCTCGACTCAGAAGAAAGCATCAAGATGTGCAGAATTTTTTTTCTCTGCACAATAATAAAGGGTGGGCTTGCACAGGTGTGTGGGTTTCTACAGCAGAATATCATGAGTGAGAAGGGATGTTTGCCTTTTTCTTTCTACTCTTCCAGGGTTGTCAAAAAGAGTTTAAAAAAAAAAGCAAAAAGAACCAGCATCAACCTCCAGACATACTCCTTTGAGTCCCTGGGATAATCAGAGAAGCAAGACAATGGCAGCAATTTCTTTTAAAAACAGAGGTCCAAAATAGTCAGGAGATCCGTAAATGGAAGTAGAAAAAAGAATGGCACAGGAGCTCCCATTTATAAGATCAAAAGTTTTAAAATAAAAAAATATATAGTTATTCTTTCAAAAAAAAAAAAAAAAAATGCAGTTCAAGTGAAAGCAGTAATATATTTTGTCTGTTATGGTTCATTTCAAAGTTGGGAATTAAACTGAAAGTGAAAGCAGCTCCTGCTTTTCACTCCCAGAGTAAGAGCAGATGCACAGGACAATATCAAATGGTTCCAGGATGAGAGGGCATCTAGATCACTTTCCAACTCATACATAACATCCCCTTTGTTTAATAAACTGACTCTAAAGTGTCTGTTTTTTTCTATTTGACTAACTTTACTAGGAAAACCATCATCCTGTTTTATGCACTTTAGTTGGATTTTGGTTCCCATATGAATACAGGTTAAAAAAAATCCTTTAAAATTATACATCTTATTTAAAAATCTGAAAGAACACATTCAAACTACATAATGTAAACCTTGTTCTTTCAGCTGATGTATAGTGACAAGTTTCATATCTGACAATATTAAAACATGTTAACAAAAATACCACCTTGTAAAAATAGCACAAGGTAAAGATTAATAAAAATTTCATTATTTAAACTAGCAAGAGGTAAGCTTTTGAGTTTTTACCGTGAGATGTTCCAGCTACCTGAACATCAGTGAAATACTTAAAATTACAACTGAACCCTTTGATAAAGGGAGAGTAAAGACATAATCATATGACTTATTTAAAAGAAAGGCTTTATAGTAGCCCAATTTTTTTTTCTCCCTACCATACATATAAACCCCTGCACAATCTAGGATTTAGAAAATGTTGATATTCTGTATAGCTAGAAAAGCAGCCTTTACAAAATCCACCTCCCACTTCATCAGACATGATGCTAAAGAGAATAGTTAAGATCATTTCTTTTATTAAAATTTTATTAAAGTTGTCTCTTTTCTCCTATTGTTTTTTATCTAGACTCCTTCTACCATCTCCAGTTCAGTCACCAAGTTATGTCATGCCCTGCTTTGAATCTGAATAATTTATAAGGAATATGAAATAACATAAAATTCTGAAATAGCAAAGGAATGAGGAGCAAAACCTAACTTTCCAAACCTTTGTATTACACAATATATTTTTAAGCAACATTGTTACGCATGAGGAAATTCCCACCCCATTTAAGAAAGGAAACAGTCGTAACAGGAAGACCACTCGGAAAGGCATTGGTTCCAGCTTCCTTGTGCTGCAGCAAGCAACAATTTGAAGCCTACAAAAGAGGGAGAATGCAATTTCTTTGTTCTTTGTAACGGAGTTAAAATTCCACAGGGGAAAAAAAAAAAAAAAAAAAAAAAAAGCTGGGTGCGGTGTTTCAGAAGTAGCAGCTGTGCAGCTGTGTGTCTTTGCATGCAAGACACATTTCTAAGAATAAAAAGCTTTACAAGACCCTAATCAATGTGATCTAACTTTGAATTTAGGTTGGCTTTAAGCAGAGGAATGGACCAAATGACCTCCACAAGTTATCCTTTCCAACATAAAATATGCTAGGAATATAAGGGCTTTTCATAATTTGTTACATTACCTGAGGTATTTGCTGGTCAACCATTCACCAAAATCTCACAGCTGGAGTTTGAAGGGTGAGCAGAAGGTGGGGACCAGGCTCCAACTCCAAGCACCTCACCCTTCCCTGGGGCTATTTTGGGTTAGGATTATACAAGGGAGCCTGGGCCAAGAAAAGGTGCCAAGTTTTTGGCCTTTCCTGATAGATTCTGGTAGTAACTCAGAGCTCAGGGTCCCCTCCCCCCAAGGGAGTATAGATCAGATATAAATAACTTCTCTTCTCTGGAGGAGAGGACATACTTGGGTTCAGGTTTACTCAAGGGATAGCAGAAGTGATTTTGCCAACAGCACTGGGGGAACAGGGAGCTCTTCATGCAAGGCACTTTCTGGTAATGACCAATCCTTAGGAAATACAGTCTGTGCATGGGCTGAAGTGCCCCTGCTGCACCTGTACACTGGAAATTGGAAATGCTTGAACCCTCCAGTCTGGCTCCCTACCTCAGCCACTGCAACCCAGAGAGGGAACACAAGGAAAAAGAACTGCCCTGTCCTTACCCTCACCCCGAAATGGGGTTAGCAAGCTGACAGCACACCCACCCACACACCTCATTTGCTGTACTGCTCACAAGAGAAAGGGTTCATACCAGATGTCTTCTTCATATTGTGTCCCTCTATGTTGTACTGCCTAGAACACATATTGCCACCCTTCCTATCCATCCACAGAAGTTCCCAGCCTGTTTCCCTGTGCTCTCAGAAGTAGCAGTCAACTGCTGTGATAGCCTAAACCCTCTCACCCAGCTCTAGCACACCCAATCAATTCCTCACTTCTCCCTTACTTTCATGAATCATTACTCAAATAGGTATCATGGAAGCAACACTCAGAGGCATCCAGGCACCCAGGTACAGTGGTTTTGCTTCTCCAGGAGTCTCAAGCTCAGGCACTTAAGGACAGCCAAAATCTTTTGGAAAGGAAATTAAGAAGATACTGGTGCCAAAGGAAGTCATAATGCAACTATTCTAGACATCAGCAAGGAAATAACATCCCCACATTTTTCCTTCTTAAGGAGTGGCAGAATGTCCATACTTCATTTCAGTCATTTTCTTATTTTCAGGACTGCATTTGATGCATGTCAGTAGATACACTGCAATGCTTTAGGAAGGTCTTAGTCAGTTAACTACAGAGCATCTGGTTTTTATCAGGAAAACAGTATACTAGCATGACTTTCAGTTTCGTTTCCTACCCATCTCACTAAAATACTGCCAAGAGCACATTAAAATAAGCTTCCAAGCACAAACATCACTCATGGTACCAAATGAATACTAAGCCAAGACCTTTCCCACAAGGTTTATGACTAACAAAATAGACTTGGAAGGCTAAATGCCTGTGAGGCATGATTAGTTCACCCAAGCTAGCTTTGTGGCACTATTTCTGATCAGCACAATATATTAGACTATTCAACCATGGGATTTTAACCTTGTTTGCTGGAGAAACAGTATACTTAGAAATAATCTAGATGATCTATTCAAGTGGGCTATTTTCTACTAAAGCTAACAAAATAGCCTTCAGAGAAAGAATGCCATGAACTGCAAGCTGACACAAAATTGTTTTGTTCTGATGCAGTAAGGTAGCCTCTCCCCTTCCATAGACATCTCTCCTGAAACCTGGGAGTCCCTACAGCTGAGAGCCATAAACCCAGGACACGGTCTGGGTACCCAGCCTCGCTGAGAGGAGGGGACACCTCTAACATTGCCTCCCTTCACTACTGGGTACCGGAGCTGCCCTGGAGGGCTCTGCCGCGACCTCCTCGGCAGCAAGACCTGCCCTGGCACCAGCACTGGCAAGACACCTGCTTTGCCACCTCTAGTGCCTCCTGGTAAAGAGAGACATTTTCTAACTAAATGCACAATCCCAAACTGCAAAAATCCAACTCTTCTAATCATCGGCTCCTTTTCACGGCCCTTCTAATCAAGCAGCACCCCTGTCATGGAAAACGAAGATAACTGAATAAAGAAAGGAAATCACATACAACACAGAATACCCCGTTCCCGACGCCGAAATTGTATCCTGCAGGGAAACCCGCTGCCAGCCGCCCCCTCCCCGGGGTTGCTCTCCGCCGGTAGCTCCTGGCCCGGCCCGGCCCGGCCCGGCCCAGTCTGGCGCTGCTGCGCTGGGCGGAGGCTGCTCGGGGCCGCCCCAGAGGCGGGGTCGGGGGGGGAGAGGGCTGTGGTGGGGGCTGCAGGAGGAACACGGCTGGGGCTGAGCCCAGGAACCCAGCTCCGATGCTCCCGCAGCCTTTCCGCCACAAAGGGCTCCGCCCCAGCGCTGGGGACTCGTGTAGCCGCTTGTCTTTCGCTAGGGCGCTGGAACAGAAAGTCAAATATTTGCTTAAAATGAAGTGCTGCAGTTTTTCTAGAACGTTTTCTTGCAAAGCCGGAACTTTAAGGTAGCAATGACTCTCTAGATGTAACTCATACTACTAAAATAGCCCCAGTGTTCTCCCATTGGGCAGGTATGACAGTACAAACTTGCCCATGTAACTATTGATTTTTATATGTATACTGAATGATTATTCACAGTAAAGTAAAATCCTAAAAAAAACACATATTGGATTGCCTATAATCTCTATACTACCAACTTCTCTTGTCTGGAAATGTTTCCATTGTAACAAAAGGTTTCCACCGCAATCTAAATGTTAGCAAAGACAGCTGGTTTCTGCAAAATGCCTGCCAATGGAAAAAACTTAAGACCCTTCACTTGGTGCTTACCCTGGATGCACTATTTTTGAGAGATTTCATAAAAACGCACGTGATTTAAGGAAATTATTTCCTTATACTTGGTTCATTCTAATATACGATGCCACATTAATACTTACTGGTATGATATTTGTATGATCTAATTCAAGATACTAGAGCAATACAAATAGTGCCGTGTGTTCATATTGCTTGGTTTTACATGTGAAAAGGTCCAAAGTTTCTGAAAGTTTCTGATAACTTTTACAACCATTTTTATGTCCAAAACATTTGCTTCTAGATAGTGCGAAACAATCTTGCAAAAAGGGATAGTTTCATGGTGCAGAATACAGACATACACAATCTCATGATCATAAGAACTCAGGTAAGGAATGGGGAATAAGTAAGAACTTACTTATTCTTTTAGTAAAAAATTTAACCATAGGAGGTGAAGCCCAAGAAGGGGCAGACAACAGTTTCATTTTATAACAGACAGTATACAAACATATTTTGTGCATGGTCCCAAATTTACTGTACTTTTTCCATCTCTGAACCTCTGAACTTGGAATATAATTCATAGAATATTATAGAATGTATTCACCCCCTCCATCCATCAGATGATTTGGGCAACACAATATTCCAGCAGTACCATAAATGTTTCATTTATGATATGAAGTATACTGGGCTTTTTCAGCAATTATACTTTTAGTAAGACATTAATTTCTAATTTTTAGCCAAAGGATACCTGATTGCGTAACTACAGGTGATAACTTGTATGTTCACCTTGAGAGGGAAACAAATGGTATCTGACGCAGAATTACCTTGCTTATAAGGCACATCTCAGGGAAAACGATGTATTCATATGAACGCCACAGCAACAGGAACAAGAACAAATAAATACTGAACTCTTTGGAGAAAAAGGCTCTTGGAACAACTTGGCTTGTGTCCTTTTTACAGTCTTGGTGAACTAACCTTCAGCCTCCTTTCTTATACATTCACCTAGTCCATACTGGGGCTGCTGGTGTTCATGTACATCTCTGCAAACTAATCTGCACCTAATCTAAACCAGAAAATCACAGTAACTTGTGCATGTACAAATCCCAAGACTGGGAATTAAATTTGAATATTGATTAAACAACACCAACAAAAAAACAAACAAAAAAAAAGCCCCAAACCCCAAAAAATTAGTAAGTGCAGGTCACTGTAGCCTTACATACTCTGCAACCTTTCACTTCTAGCTCCCAAAATAAGGTCTCAGTATTTCAATTAAACTGCCAATAGATAAATAAACAAACAAAAAAGGAAAAAAACCCAACACAGCACCAACCCTTAAAAAACCCACAACTATAAGTTTCCTTAGGTACATAAGAATATAATCTTAAGCTGACTAGCATTTTTCCACGTCTGCATTGAGTCCACTAAGAGGATTAATACCAAACACCAAGAACTATGTTTAAAGAATTAGGTATAGACTTATTTTGACATGGTTGGGAAATTGGAAATACGTGGTAGCATGAGATACCTTTTAAACAGAAATGAAACAGCTGTATTTAGCTTAGTTCAGACTTTAGAAATTTAAATTCCACTACGCAGCAAACATGATTTTTTCTTCGTAGGGATGAATGTTATTTCTTATACAAGTATATCTTCATCTTAACAAAGAGAACAGAAGTAGCAGTATCTTTTCCTTTTAGGCATCTATCAGTAGGAATCTATGCACTTGGAGTGGCAGCAAAAAGATGCCATGGTTCACACAATACAAAGGAAATTACTTGTTCTTGGTCTAACAAACAATGCTCCCCTTCTTTTCTTTTCCAACTAGGATCAGTGGTATTATGACTGGCAGACAGTGCTTTTCTGTTGGATCAGTGGGTTGAAATGCTCAGTACCATTTTATTTTCCCCAGTGAGCAGAACTGATCAGTGCCACCAAGGAACCCCTTAATTTGGGAAAGTTGGAATTGCTTGAAAAGCTGGGTGCTGCAGCCTTCTCAAAAAATGCAGCTTCCATGAACAGAAAAATTAGGCTATTATTCCATCCCAGGAGACCTGGAAATGGGGAAAAGAAAAACTGAATATCAAATACCAGAAACATTTTGGTGAATAGAAGAGGAAACAGAGATCGTGACCGTGCAAGAGATTGCAATATTGGCTTCTCTGGTCTGTACAGGCTTTGCTGTCAAAGGCCACACAGTTTACATAAAATGAACTCTTAAATGATAGAATTTTCATAATATTGAGAACTTCCTGGGAGAGTTCAGGTTTTAAAAGGCTAATTCTAGACCTTCCACCACCCCCAGTTATTCACATTTTAGGAATCTTACAATAAATTCTATTCCTTTTTTCCATGTGTGCTACTTTTCTATCCAAACAAGCAGCAGTTTTGAAAGCAGACAGACAAATAATGTCATGTTCCAAAAGGCAAAAATTTCCATTTTAATAAAACATAAGGACCACCCCTAGTGTGTCAGACAGGATGTACATCTAATAAAAGGCAGTTTAAATCCAAACATTTTTTAAAAGTAGATAAACTGCTATTATTATTTCTTTGATGTGGAACTGAGGTAAATGGATTCCATTGCACTCAGAGTTGACAGGCATCTGACATCTCCCAAGTCCCAGTGTAGCTCTTTTGGTTCAGTAATTAGGTCTTCACTAAGATAATAAAAAATGTATTCATGAAACCAGAAGAGGCAGCTAACACGTTATCTCTGTGTTAAAGATTTGTGGTAACAGGACTGTTGGCTTATTTCAGTTCATTTAACAATTTCAAATCAGTCTTGAAGTCTGCAGTCTGATAAGTGAGTTTTAGGTTCTCCTTTGAAAGGGTAAAAGTCTTTAGGATTGTCATATCTTTTGCTAATTCAGCATCAATTGGTAGGAACGTACAGTCAAAATTTTCAAAACCCTTAAAGAAGCTGTCCATATATTTTGATATATACTGACCAGTAACATGTCATATCAGGCTGCCATTAACAATTTTAACAGGAAAAGCAATTGCCACAGTGAACTGTCAGCCATCATCATCAGTCTTTCATCAAGATATTTTAACAAAAGGGGAAAAAAACCCTAAGCAACAAGAGGAAAACTACAAAGTATTCAATTTGGCTACTGAAGGTTTATATGTCAAATCAATTTCTTAAACGAGAAGGAGGATAAATGCAGTTTTACTGCTGCCAGTCTTAGATGGTTTTGTGTGTCAGCACTGCAGATGCACTGGCATAATCTGCTTTGGGGTCAGAAACTTAGATATAGAGAGGAAAAGAACAACCTGATGTAAAGAAATAGGCTACTTAGGATTTACTGTGATGCTTAGAGTTTAAAATGCAGCTTGTGTAAATCCTGTTTTCTGCTAAGGGGATACTGAGACTGAAAATAAGTAGTTTATAGATAACATTTTCTATCAGTATGATTTCATTCCTAAAAAGCTTAATTAATACAATACACCAGGAAAGCCAATTTAGGCCAATTCTACACCCCCCATCCTGCAGACGTGCAGTTCAGTTCTTTGTGTTGACGTCAGCACTGCAGATTTCCAGGCTGCTTAGAGTCATCTGCAATTGGGGTTGGAGGGTTTGATTCATTTGGGACCTTTGTTCATGTGTTTGGGGAATTTTTAAAAATTTTTTTATTTTTGAAAGTCAAGTTCTTCTGTTTAGGCATTGTTGCTGGCAAGATTAGATCATCCAGCAGCCAGGAAGATTTGTGAAGTCTCCTCTCCTTCCCTTACCTTTCCCCAGCAGCAAGGAATGTGTATGGATGGGATTCACTGGCCAAAGTCCTAGAGCTGCTGGTGCTGTGCTGTTACAAAATTGTAATTGCATAAAGCAATTACATTGCATTATGTTCGGACACTGGGGCCTTGAATTGATACCTCCCCTTTTAAAAGGTAAATAAAATGAAAATGCCAGTAAGCATTAGCCTATTGCCATAGTATTACAGAGGGTATCTCTGGCTGGAGGGGAGGAGCCCTCTCTGCTTCCTTTGCCCATCCCTCCAGAGCCCCCACTGCCTGGCCCCAATCCTGTACTAGCACAACAAAGGATACCCAACAGTACCCAGGCCCACAACTGCTTTTGTTTATACTAGCAATGGATTTGAATTCAGAGTTATGAAAAAAACAATACCTTTTAACTTTACTGTTATTGATTATGCACCCTAGCCTTGTCAGGGGGCTGCTGATGAAGGAGAAGCTGTCAATGGGGCTGTTTCTGATCACATGTGATACACCCTAGCACTGCTTTTATCAGCCTGAGGATGAATAGTACAATACCTAAACGCAAAACAGGCTAAGGAGGAGATGCTATGAAAAAACAGTAATATCCAAGTTAACTCATTTTGTAATAAACTTGTCTGACAAAAATATACTGGTGAGACTAAGGCTTTCATTAAGTAAGATAGTTAAAAAGTAAAGGTTAAAAAAAGGCCTTCTAGGTTTGCAAGAATTTATGAGATGAATTCACAGCTCAATTAAGAATCAGACCAAAGAAATCCTGCACCAGGCACTGCTTCTCAGACTGTAGAATTTGGGGAGGTTCAGAAACTAGGAAAGGGAAAACATAGAAAATGGAAAAGAGAGAAGATCTACATCAGATGTAAACCCAATTCACTATTAGGACCTAGCCACCAATGTCAGGAATAATAAATTCCTATCTTGTCCAAATTACCTTGGTTGTAGACAAATTACACACAGAGAAATTGCTCCTTAAAGCAGTGACATCACCCTCAGGCCAGGTCCATTGTCTAGAAATCCTGAGCACAGCTTTCAAGAGATTCACACTTAGCCCTATTATTCCTTAAATCAAGTTTGTCAGATTTGCTACTCACAGCCCAGGAGATTATTTCTCTCTGGTTGCTGTACAATCTGGTATTATAAATTGTATTGCTATGCAACTCTTGACTCAATTGCCTCATGTAACTGAGCTGCTGACTGTGGAGATGCCCTTTCCTCTTAACAGCATCTCAGAGCTGGCATGGCAAAAGCAGAATAAAGTCACCAGGCCTGCACAAGGACAGGTCCTGGTGGGACCTCCCGGCCCAAGGCTCCAGTGTCTCTCCCAGCAGCAGCAGAAGGCACAGCTGGAGGGAGGCACAGCTGGAGGGAGGCACAGCTGGAGCCAGCCCTGTTGAGACCCTCACTGCTCCTCCTGCATTGCTGCTGCAGTGTCCCCACCCTCTGGCCCTGGGGAACACCCACTCTGCCCTGGACTTGCAGCTTTTCCAAGGTGGATGGCATGTGGGCCTACAAGGCTATGCAGGTAGACTCTGCAGGTTTCTGGAGCCAATAAGCTCCTTAAGCAGATCTTCAAAGTTGAGGTAAAAGCCTTTTTCACACTGGTATTGACAGTTACTCTACAGGGTTTTCTTTCAGTGATCTTTCCCAGAATTTCAAAGCTTGTGATTTCTGCCTAAGTGGTTATGTATAAGCATTAATCAGTATTTCCTATGGCTTCAGAACTGGAGCATGTTTTATACCATTTACTAGTTATTTTCTCAGACTTAATAATAACAAATACTTGCAGGTAGAGCTGAGTACAATTACTCTGGACTCATGTGGCAAAAGGCCCTAACGGCCTGATCCAAAGGTTATCCTTTATTTCACTGAGCTCAGAATGAAGCCCTGTGGTTTTAAGGCTTCACTGTAGTGCTGGAACCTCTAAACCTTTCTACACCAAACAAGAGTGCAGTTAAGATGCTGCTGCTTTATGATCAACAGACTGAGCAACCTATTTACAAAATCTCATTTCCAGCACAGTGTGGAAGAAAAGAGCAGTCTGACATCTTTGAACAGGTTATTGGTTTTTACTTCATCTGCTATGATATAGCTCCTTCAAGAAGGCTTCCATTTCTTTTTTTTTTTTTTTTTTTTTTTTTTACAGTTAAGTGATTTAGAGCAAAAAGTTCACCAAGAAAGTTAACAGATATTTGTAGCAGTAAATATATCTGGTGCCAACCATATCAGTGCTGCATCTCTGCAGATTTTCTCAAAACATTTTCTCTTCTTCTATCTTCTATCACTGATCATCTATCAGTGACAGTCCCGAAGTATAACATGAAAGAATTATAGCTTGAGCAAACCAGCCTTAATGCATTAGATAACTGTGACTTCAGCAAGCAAATATTAATTTGTAATGAAGATCTATATTAATTTTTCAACTGAGCACATATTTGTAAAGACCATATTCAATTTCACAGCTAGATGAAAGAATTAATTTATTTTTGACAGAAATATCTTGTTCTCCTTGTGTTTTCCTCTGCCCTCTGCTCATGGTCACAGCTGAACTCTAACACTGTGCTTCCTGTAACATGTTACACCCAGTACTGGCAAGAGAGGAACCAGCAAGAGATTGAAAAAAATGGGAGAAATCATTTTATGAGACCGCCTATATAATCAGGTTAGGGCATAGGTATGCTTTTTTCCCCTGGTCATATAACCTGATCTCTATGATAACAGTCTCCCAGCCCACATGCCCGTGGAAACCACATGCATCCTCACCCATTGGAGAAGGTAAGTTTTCCGTTAAAAATAAAACCAAAAATTAGGAGACCATGCCTAGTCCCACAGTTTCCAGCCACTACAGCTAAAAGCAAACAGTCACAGAAGCTTTTGTGGATCACACACCTGCTCCTGATCCTGGTGTCACCCTTGCAGGCAGGCTCAATGCCATGCACCAGTGGGTGTTTAACTGCCCTTGCTGAACAAAGCCTCCCCCAAAGACACACCCGATCTGTTTACACAGGCATTTCTCTTTGCACTCCTCCCAAGCTCTAGCTTTTGTGTCTCCTGTCCTTACCTTACTGTCCTGAGCCTTTCCTATTGTTTTCTCTTTCAGGACTTGCAGGTATTGAGCAAAGCAAGAAGAGAAGGCACTCATCCCAGCTTTCCTCAGCAGCAAGAAGAGCACCAGTTCTCACTGTTTGTGTGATTGACAGTGGTTGTACGTTGGGATCTCTTTTTCTAATGTAAAAATTCAGTAATGTAAACAGAGCACTTAACTGGTGTTGGCACAGAGTAAAAAAGTCCATCAAATTAATATCTTAAAGTAGAAAAGCACATCAAGCTAGTGAGTCCCTGTTGAAATGAATTACAGGAAGGATTTTCCTTTAATATCACCCAGCAGCCCGAAGAAAAACATCATTATTAGACATATTATGACTGGCCTATAGAAACCTAAAGATGTAAAATGTGTGGTCTGTGCTTCCTTATTTTCCAGCCACACATACCAAAGTGCAAATTTTGCTCAACTTACTTATTTCTCATGAATGAGAATATGGAAAGGAGGAAAGAATGCAAGTCTATGCAATACAGTAAATTTATATTAAAACCAAGATCAGCAGACCAGCTCTGTAAGTACCAGTGCTGCCCAGCTTCACAGCTGAGCTGAAAACCCAGTCCAGCAACATGAACTTCAGATATGCCTTTTCAGTAACCACTGAGACCTGAGGGTCACTGGACTGAATAGTCCTGTGTACATTAATACAGAAGGTTTACTATGAAACCTGCAGCTATCAAGTAGGTCTGCTGGGTATCAATGCAGATGAGGTCAGGAGCTGGATCCCTGTAGCAATGCTGCAAGAACTGTTTATACACCTTTGCCAGAAGAAAGTGATAACAGGAATAGGGGTGAGAAGTCTCTGTATAGTTTTTGCAAAAAGAGATAGCAGAATAAGATCTAATCATGGACTGAGATGATTTTCAATGGCAATGTAGGAGATACACAACAATGTGAAGTCACCTTCAGGTCTCATTTTCACAGTAGTAAGAACTCAGGGTCATTTGAAATAAAGGAGTGAGCACACTTTGGAGGCAAGTCACCAGGCTCACAACAGTCTCTGACCTTTCTTTTGTAAAAGGTTAGTGGGCTTTTTAAAGCATAATAATACTAACAAGTTAAGAAAGAAAGCAGAAAGTTGTATCTAATTTGGGCTGCCTCACTACAAAAAGTAGCAATTAATGTCTTAAAAATTGTTCAAATGACTTTATTTCAGAGGAATGAAATGATAAAATTCTGACAAATCATTAATAAGATGCTGACCTGTGGCAGGTGCTAATAGAGAACTCCAATAATGATTTACCATTAAGGTAGCTATTCCCAAGAGGAATCAAATTTAGAAAAACATCTAGGATTTTAGAAAAAAAGAACTCCTTTTACAGGATATGGGACAATTTTCCCTAAGGAACTAAAGCCCCCATAGAAGAGCCATTTTTAGGGAGGAAAAAAAGCACATTTAAAAACCTAAAATTGATCTTTGCATTAAATCAGCATCTAGCAGTCTATCAGAGAATATACCATTCTAACTAAAATAAGCCAATTCAACTACAAGAAGAGTCCTTACCTTACTGTCCTGAGCCTTTCCTATTGTTTCCTCTTTCAGGACTTGCAGGTATTGAGCAAAGCAAGAAGAGAAGGCACTCATCCCAGCTTTCCTCAGCAGCAAGAAGAGCACCAGTTCTCTTGTAATAATTGCATATTATTTTTTTCCAAACAGGTATGACACAGACAGCTCCATTAGAAAATGCGCATAATGCATCATTTCTAAATTTGCCTAATCTTAAAACATCATAATTGAAACATTAGATATTTTTCCAGTATACACAAAGTCTAAAAAGAGAAGTATTTTTGCATTCACCAAATTATTGAATGACCAAAAATCTTGGAACGTACAGAGATGCTGTGTTACCACTGTCTTACAAAAAGTGGTTGACTTTCCCATGGACAAACCACCTCTTTCCCAGGTAGTAGTTTTGTCTGGTTTTGTGGTACTATAGGAGGTTTCCCTCCCACTGCCCCAAGATGGAGCATATTGATGGACAATGATGATATGACATAGGGGCAAAATTATTCTACCCATAGAAAACCTCCACATTTCTAAGGACCTCACTGCAAAGCAATCTCCTTTAGACACAGCTCTGTGTACACAGAAGGTGCATAGTCCTGGGGCTGGGGCTTCTCCTCTGTTCACAAAAAAATAGGTTTTGCGTGACAAGAAGATCTCACTTTGTGGTAGACTGGATTCTGCCCATGCATCTACCAGATCTGATCAAACACCAATCATCAATAATTCAGCTGTAAATTGAAGGCAATAAAGATATCCCAGCATCATGAGACAAACACTTAAAATCAGACAAAATTAAATCCTCTGGTTAAGGTAGAAACCAGTTAACAGAGGTTAAAGGATTGTTGATCTTTAATCAGCTTCTTGGGTACAGTTTGTGATCTGTGGAAAACTGAATATCACAATAATGAACTTTTGCTGCCATCTACTGAACACAAGAATTATGTGCTGCACAGCTTTACAAATTGCTGGTGATCAAGCGTGAAGCTATTTGCTTGGCTGGATTAAGTAAAATTTCTGTCTCATTAGAAAAATCATGTTTCTTTCTAGATGTTCAGGCCATGAATCTACTTTAGGGAATATCTGTCCCTGTTTGGGGAATACTGAATTCCTAGCCCATGGGGGAGTTGTGAAAGGTGTGGTTTGGTATGTAGCTCCCCTACACATTGAAACACATTGCTATTAATAAGAAGTATTATTTAGAGCTGTAGGTTTTTTTAAATCTTAGTGCACATTAGCTTTTCTTTAGTGATATCATGCAAACCTCCATCATCTTTTCTGAGGATAAATACCTGCCACGTGGCAGCTTCCAATTGAAAATGTGCTGGCATTGGCACTGAATTTTTGGCAGGATGTAGAATGGTAGGACCAAGGTCAAGCAGACTGCTGAGAAAATTCTAGCAAGCAAGAGCTGTAACAGCACCACTGCTTTGTTTTATTCAGGGACCGAAGCTGTTCGTGTATGCTCCAGGAGTGGCTGCTGGAGAGCATTCAAACATGCTCAAGCATTACACTTTAAAAGAAAAAAACAAATAAAAAAACCCCAAACCAAACCAACAAACAAACAAACCCCCAAAAAACCGCCCAGTTCTACTAGCAACAAAGTCACTAAGTGCAAGAAAGACAGTACTATCGTCCAGTTGCAAAATATTAAAAATATATATGCATATATTGCTTACTTAACAAGGTATGTATGTGGGCACTCTCCAGCCAAATTCATCCCTGCTGGTAAATAAATCCCTATTTTGTACTGATTTATTGACTTCAATGGTGGTTGGACACATTTGTTACCGAGATGTCTTTGGCTTGTTAAAGGTCAGAAGAAGGCTGGGATCTGCAGGGGAGGAGCAGGTAGCTGGGAAGCCTGGGGGTGGCAGGGGGCACTGCCTTCCCCTGGGGGTTTGGACACACACAATGCAACGCCAGTGCAAGAACATGGTTTGGCATGAGACCCAGGACTGCTGGCTACAAAAATTGTCACTTCTGTCTAAGATGGCAAAGCGATTTCAATACATAAATGAATATAAAAATCTTTTTCTGTTAATCTGCATTAGAGTAGCCAGGGGTGGAAGGGCTGAATTTAATAGAATGACACCAACGTGAAACTCGTGAGGAGAGTGAACTGGCATCAGTTTGCTGGATTCTGCAAAGCTACAGTTTCCACACGGGGGAGCTTCTTGCCCACGGAGCTCACAGCTCCTGCGCGGGATGCTTCCCCTCGGGAGAGGAGACAGGAGGGGTTCCCTGACAACTCCTGCGGATCGCTGCCTGCTCCCACTGCCCAGGGGCAGAGCCAGGAGTGAAATGGTTAACGAGAAACCATTGTCAGAGTTTGTTAACCACACTTATTTTCAAGACAGATGTAAATCTGTATCAATACTAAAACATGGTGTACAATCCAAAGCACACTGTTTAAATCTATAAGCATTCCTGAGGGAATTTCTCTATGGGAACATAAATCGTGACTTCCTGACTTCACTGTGTTTGAATTCGTATCCAGGAACATTAATTTAAAATTAGTCTAAATATTTGTTGAGAATTAATCACCTGATAAATTTAGTTCTTTTTAATTTTTATGAATTATTCATTATCTCCTCTCCTTTCTGTTATGTGTTATTTACAAGACCTGGATTAGTAGTTCATGCTAAAGAAACCCAGCATTCACAGTGAGCTGCAAAGTACTCCCCTTGGAAACTTGACCAATGACTGTGATAGCATTTGGTTTTACCCCCAGCATTGTATGGTAATGATTTTCTTCTTGAGGACTCATTTTTAAGAGAGGCATAAGCAAGTTCATACAGCAAATATTTTACAACAAAGCTTTTTCTGTTTGTCTTGTATATGTATTATGGATAGCCTGACATAGGAAGATTGTATTAGTGAAAGCCTTCTTTCACTAATGTTTGGGAACAGTAGGAAGAGCTGTGACTGCAGGAATTAACAGCTAAGTAAAACTGCTATCTGAAGTAGAGAAAACTTCTATCGCACAGTCCTGTTACAGGAAATACCTGAGATTGCCAAAGGAAAAGAATAATTCTACTCTAGGGCAGCCTCCTGCAAAGCTGAATGAAAAGTTATAAACCACCAGCTATTAGTAAGAGGAACAAAAGAACTGAGTGGATGGGAGCAAGAATTCTCAACACCAGACAGTTCAAACCCAAAGTGATTTGTGTGTCCCTTGCACACAGAGGACCATCTCTCAAATGTTATGTCCTGCATTCAGTAAAGGCAGCTCAAGACCAGATTTTCTGAAAAGAGCTTATGTTTCCAAGTCTAGTGTACTGGAAACCTAATTTCTGGCTGCCATTTAAACAAATCTTTACCATAAAATTAATTTACTAGAAAATATCCCTTCCCTTCTTTCAGCTCAGTGAAACAGATAACAACTTGAACTTCCCATTGGGTGATGTTTGTATATTTGTTACTTTCAATCTCAGTTTGTTACCAGTAATTAAATAACAAATCAGAAAATTACTTCTAAAATTATGAAAAAGCAAAAACACCCTCACATGGTTACTAACTGGTACTGCCACTTGCAAAACATCAAAGGTTTCTCTAAACATAGATTCCATCAGTGATGCTCCAAGCCTTCATCTAATCTTTCATGATTTCCCATGCAGGAACATCAAAAGAGAAAGCAGAGAATAGCACTGTTCTAAAGCAGCAGCTCTCTGTGTGAAAAGAATGTGTTTAGCTACAGCACACAGAAAATAAGTGAGAAATTATTATTTACATGAGGCATATTTTAATAAACATCATCATTAGCTCCCTTTCTTTTCCTGTAAGGAACAGGGATTTGTGCAGCTCAAAATCATGTCGAAAGCTCAAGGGATTTCTGGAAGAAAATGAAAAAGAATTAGGAAGTATCTAACATATAAGTCTTCAAAGCAAGACGATCAATTTATTTTCATTTTTACTTACTGAAACACAGTGCATATTTTATTGCTTCTGTCATCTTGTTATAATCCATCCAAAGAGTTTTCAAAGAACATTAAGTCCTACAAATAAACAAACTTTAAACAGTAAAGAAGGTACAAAAATGCAACAATTACTATCAAAACTCTTACTTATAGGCCTTTTTTTTTTTTTTTTTTTTTTTTTCCACAAAGTAATTAGATTACTCTATTACTTCTATTACTCTGCCATGGAGCAACATGCTTTCTAGAGTACATAATTTGACAATTTAAGTGTCACAAGAGTTATATTTCTAACCTTATTAAAGCAAAATATCTGGATTTTTGTTATTCTTTTAAAGCAAACACTTTCCAGTAAATCATTTAAACAGTTTTGTCTTTTTGTTTTATATTCTCTGATGTGTCACAGATGATTTTGAAACCATTGCATGTGAAAATTATCACAATGCTGTTGGAAAAAAATGTACACAGCAAACTTCAATTTGTAATTTTAGAAAACATCTATCTTAACGTCAGCCTTACCCCAGCAGTGAGTTTTCTTCTTTTTATACAATTCTTCTCTTGGGAATATCTTCACAAGGAAATTTTTATAGGAAATTTAATGTGACCTGAAGATCACACATGCAGCACTTGCAGAACTATTGGAGTGGCACTTACCATTTGAAATTGCCATTAGAAATAACATAACTTCTGTTTTGGTTCATATACCCATTCGAACATAGCAGATAAGTCATTCAGGTGAGTCTGGTAGGTTTGACACATATGTTGGTATTTGATCCTACCATTCAAGATCCTGATTTGCATGTGGAATACGGTTTAAACAGTTTCATATAACAAAATAAAAATTTTAGGAACCGAAAGAAGCTAAAAAAAATTAAAAACCAACAAAAGTAGCCATAAAAATTAAAATCTTTTCAATTAACTTTTCTTTTATATAGAAAGCTTGGTTTTCCACTACATTTATGCCTCTGCAGGGTCCCAGCTGATAGCAATGCCCCCTTCAATCCCAACCTGTAGGCCCACATCTATAGATCTACCTTTTGGGTTTGCACACTTACAATGAGGAAACAAGCACCAATCATCACTGCCTTGATCCTCACATCAAGATCTACAGGGACCTCAATCCCAAAGTTGGCAGTGTTGGTAAAGACATTGTTTACAAATCCAGACCAATACTTGGAAATTTTGCCAATCGTTGACATCTCATTGAGAGTTTTTACCTGCACAGATAAAAAATAGGAGTAAACCTAAATGTAAGTACATCAAGCACACACTGGTTATGTCTCCACAAAATTAATGACTGCACCCTGACACACAGAGTGTGCTGTAGTTGTCAGGTTCTTCTTTTATTCTTATCATGGAGATGCTCTATTAGTGTCACATCTGCCTTTAGGAGTGGCACACAAGACGAAGTCTCAAGTTTGGGAACATCAGTATCATTAGAGCTGAAAGAAAACTGAAGGAAATCAACTATGAAAGTTTATACAGCTTCTCTTCTCCCTTCACAATAATTTTCTCTCTTGTGTTTCTGATATGCTCCGGGCCACAGCAGCACCATTGCTGTTGTGGACTACTGTTCCCTACAGCTGAGAGGTATGTTCTGGATCATGTAGCCACCTGCATGTTTCTCACAGCATACTGAAATTTGGGACTGTGAAGAATTCTGGTTAAAGAGTTAATCACCACAGAAGATCTTTTATGATCTCTTAACTAAGGCAAAGCTTTTTGTTTGCAACAAAAAGCTCTGTCCAGAGTTTCTTTCAGCATATCCCATTCTTCCTCTTATCCCTTAAATATCTCAATAGCTGTTCAGAATTATTTTTCTCCTGATGAATGTTGTCAAATGGGTGTAGACACATTGGACACTAATCCTGCCTGTGGCTCTCACTCTGAGAGTAGTGAAGGCAGCAGAATCAGTGCCACAAGCTTCAGGGGACTGTGTCAGTAACAGTAAATGCATGTGGGATGGAGCCCTGAGCCTCTAAATATCAGTGGCTGAGTGCTCCTGCACTGGAGAGGACCAGGACCTTCTCTTAGTGATGTGTTTATTTCCTTGAAGGAATTGCCACTCTTGTCCAGAAAATATCTGTAGGAATCTGAGTGTACAAGTCAGAAACCCCAATGCACATTCTTGTACTTCTGTTCCCTAATTGTAGCAACACACATAATATTTTTAAGAGTGGGATAACAGGATTTTTGAGTGAGAAATTTATTAAAAGTAGTAAAACTTTCAAATTCTCAGCACTCATAGAAACATACCTCAAAGTCAACGTCTTCAAAACAGCCACAAGTTGTGTAAGGGCCAATTATTTTTAGTACATCTTCTTTACTTTCGTTCTGTATTGTAAACTTTGGCCGAAAAGGGTCCCAGTTCTGCAAAACATACCCAGCTATTGTACCCGGGGGGGACTGAACTTCTAACTAGCAAACAAAAGAAAAGAAAACAGAACAAATGATATAAAGTAATTTTATATTAGTGCATTTGCCCAGAAGAGTATAGTGTTTCTATAATGACTAAATATTTATCTATTGAATATAATTATATATAATTTTACCAACCTGTCAATTGAAAATTACAAGGTGGTCTAATTGCATTTTTAAATATAGTGGGCAATATGAAGCTCAAAAGTTGCACTTGAAGATAACATCTTACATGTAAGATTTTATAAAAACCACACCTTGGGAAAATTTTTTCTTACTGTAATCAGTGAGTACCGTATAAGCTTTTTTTATACAGTAGCTGTGCTACCAAAGGACTTTTTTTTTTAAATCCCGATGCAATACTGACAAAGTAGTAGATGAGTTGAAAAACAAGAATGATGTCTGAATAAAGGAGAGACAAAAATAAGGAGAAAATATCTGAAAATTTGTAGGATCTGCATTTTTCACTCTAAGCAGCTTATTTCCAAGTTCTGCAATGTCCCAGAGATAGATGACCTCAAAGAGGTAGAGTTATGGAGCAAAGCATTGGCTTCCTCAGAGACTGCTTCCCAGTCCTATCCACACACACTAATGGTCTCGAGGGATTTTCCATCCCTCATGCTCTGGGAGTAGGGTGGAGTCTGCGTCAGGGCAAGTGCTCGTGGGGGTGTTACCTGGCTGGAGAGACATCTGCATGGCCAGACACAAAGGTTTTCTTTGGGATTGTAGGAAAGTGAGTTCCCATGGAAGGAAAGAGGCATACTGGGAATATAACTCATCAGAAGGGCCTTGCTTATCACTTGGTACTTGTTACGCAGTCCCCCAGGCTCAGAGGTGGAGGCAAATTCCTTCCTGCCACGCCCACAGGGCTGCACAAGGCTTCATTAAAGCTGCCCAAGATGCTGGGACAAAAGGCAATTAGGATTCCCTCACCTCTTGCAGGAAGCAGGGGAAGCAGCAGCTGTTGCATCTCAGGGGTCTGTTCACTGTTATCACTTCCCGGCCTGTGTTATCAGCAATTCTTATGGTGAAAGACCTTACAGGTGAACACAAGTTCCGATCAAAGCAACCATTTTCTTCTACTGCAAAGTAAACTCGTTGCCCCAAATGGTTTTTTATCTCATATTTGCTGGAGGTCTTTGTGCCAAGTATGGCTAGTAAAGCAAAACAAGTAGAACATTACTTTGGTATTATACATGTATAATATGTATAAACATATTTTAAAATTCTATGGGACTGCTTTAAAATCGTTTTTGATTAGTGACAAGAAGATAATACACAATTACAAGAAAATAATAATGTCAGGTCTGTATTTTGAAGGAACGTTGAGTTCTAAGGCTTTGATTTGCTGTATGATAAGGTGCACGTCACAAAACAGAACTCAGATCCTGTGGTTTGATTTGGGCTTTTTCTTAACCATCTGTGAAAAGCAGCAAAATGAGGCTGTCCCACTTCAGTGACAAAACTTCCACCCAGCAAGGTGTCCAAGAATCAGGAAGAAGAATCAGGCTGTCCAAGAATCAGGCTGAAAACATTTTGAATGGGAGAAATGCATTAAAAATATTTTACTTTCTGAACTAAATATTTGTTCAGTACTTTGAAATTTTGACAAGCTATAAATAGAAACTCTTTGGCATAATTTTGGGTCTTCTGATCTTCCTTTCTTTATTTGCTTTGTTCCTCATAGCATGTTAATTACTGGTAAATACAAAATTTTTTTCCATGGATTATAAAGATGGTTAAACTTTAATAACGTATCGACAGAGAGGTTTCTGAGAAGAGTATTTAGGACTGGTGTAGGGGTTATTCACTGTAATCTTTCTCTTCCCATTGGTTTGTTCTGGAAGAGGCATAAAGAAAGCAAATTTTCACCACACTAAGTCCACTTTGCAAGCCTGTGAAGAGGTCAATGGGAGGCTTCATAATGCCTTCAGCAAGCTGGGGGCAAGACTTGGAATCCTTTTGGACATCCCTGTGTACTAGCACAGTTAAAGAGTGACAAAAATTGCACCATACCTTCAAGAAGCTCCACTTGCTGATGAATAATTATCTGGTCCAGCTGTTAAAAAGAAATAAACAAGATGGTGAGTGTTGGAAAGGTCTACGGCTGCCAGTGAACACCTGTCTGGTTTTTTTGCTTTTCTCCTTGTTATTAGGTTCCCTTTCCTTTCAGAGGTGCAAAGCTTGGTGCCTGAAGGTTATCCCAAGTGATGCTTTAGATACCCCTCTGAAATGATGACAGCAAAGTGTGATGTTGGGTGCTGTGCTCATGTAATTCACCCACACATCCGAAGAAACAATCTTTGTCCAGGGAATTAGGAAGACAACAGCAAAAGAAAGATGTAGGTGAGAAACAGGACCCATTTCTTACTCTTGTTTCTCCTTCTTGGTCTTGGCAGAGGGGAAGCCCATTACCCCAAAGCCAGGCCTGGTGCTGGACAGGAGGCAGCACAGGAGGGAGAGTTTGGGCTCAGATTAAAAACTTGGAGTAGATGCATCCTAAGGGCCCCAGATGAAGCAGCCCAGCAGGGCTTTTGGGTGATGCTTTAATGCTCTGATCTCTGGCAACAGGAGCCCTGCACCCTAAATCTGGCACATGGCCATGTCAGGATGCCAGAATGAGAAGAAAAAAACAAAAACAGCTCCCCGGAGAACCTCTCGGCTGGCTGAAACTGTCTTCCCTTGTGAGCTGGTTACAAAAATCAGGAGAAAAACCGTTTGCCATAATACTTCACTTTGATGTGCTTATTGTCCCTCTGACGTTATTCTTTTTTAAAGAACAGCCATTAGTGTTACAAAACCAGCAAGACTTAATTTCAGTCTACCTTTCAGTTTTATGTGATAGTTTCAGTTTTGCTAATCTCTTTTCCTTAAATTCCTGACAGGCAAACGCTTGGCGCAGGATTTTGCCATTACTCACAGCTGCAGACAGAAAGCACACAATGTCCTTCTGAGACCAGCATGTCACAGGTCTCCAGCATCTGTATATTTTACAACTGATAAATCTTGCCTGGTACATATTCAAACTGTTGCAGTCCTTTTTCAATTCTATTCCCCTCCTGCAGCTAGTTCAGGCTGCAAAGCTTCAAAGAGAAACTTCTTTATCCCTTTCATTAAACTCCAAAATGTGCATGCCAGTTATTGAAACAATAAAAAAATACTTGGATTTTAAAATTTTCTTCCAAGAATATTTGCTGCTTTTTGTTTAGGTTTCATGAGCAATGTGAACTCCTGGAGCTTGTGGGAAGTGTTCTGCTGATGAAGAAGGAATAAACAAGTCAAAGATGGTAGGGTTATTTTCGTATTTTAGTAGTGATTTTAATAGGGATTTCTTTGCCCCACACAGACTTTTCCAGGGAAAAGAAAATTAATGAGCCTGAACTGTTAAAAGCTTTGAGTGATTTTGGTCTGTGTATTGGTTTACCGTGAACAATAAACAATGTTGAGACAATGTGGCAGCCCCACTTGTTAAGCTTGTTTTGCCTTTCCCTGCTTTCTGCAAGGCAGCTATTCTGATGCCTGTTTTATTGAGAAACTTGTGGATTAAGGGAATTCTGCAGTTGCATTTGAAAGTGTCTAAATCTCTTCGGTTTGCAGGGGTCTGAGCCATCTTCAGTTTATATGTTATATATGTGTTAAAGTTCCTTCTACACTGGTAATCCTCAGAATTCAGTTTTGTGGGCATTAAATTTATATCTGATCAGTCTAACCGGCTATAAACTGAGAAGCTTATGAGAAGATTTGTTAAGACTGAATAATGGCAAAACATATTGTTGAATTACTTAGAAAATTCTTCTCTGAGGTCTCTGCTTATTCCTGCTCTGGGTAGAGGCTCCCTCTAATTTTGTGATGGGCACCAGCCAGTTCCTCAAACTGTGTCTGTAAAGATAATCATGAGGTTTGAGTAACATGTTTTGTAGGAAATAAAGTGTTACTTTTGTGATAATGATAGGAAGCATGGTATCATTTTGCCAGAAGAGATACAGTTTATTGCCCTTCTCTGGTGCTCCTTGAGCTGCTTATTGCCTCGCTCCTCAGCCTGACTGACTCCAGGTGTTTTATTTGCAGAGTGAAATATTGCAGTCAGGCCCTAAAATGCATGGCAGATGTTTTCTTTCCCTGTCATCCAGCACTATATGCTGTGTCCTTGAGCTGCTGCTTAGAATAAGACTCTAGGGATCTCCGAGATTCACTAAATCTGTATCTTTGTTTCAGAGTCAAACACACCAGGGTCTTATTAGGAAATATATTCAGCCTTCTCAAATCTATAATCCCAGAACCCCATTTCTATTTTTTATCCTGTTTTTATTCACAGCCACTTTCTATACAATCTTTCTTCTGGTAATATCATTCTACAAATTAAATGTCTCTTTTCCCCACAGGCTATTTACTCTTCTAGGGGTGAGACCCGTCACAGTTTTCTCGCTCTGGTAGCATTTAGTTAGTCTAAAGATTAAATTCTCACAGCCTTGCTTTAAAACAAGTTCCCAATTCCTCAGAGCCTTCCAGTAGCAACTGCCTGTTCCCATTTCAAGTTGGGCCCACCTTACCCCAGTACACACACTACTAAAATAATGCACAGTATTCCAGTCTTCCCAATGGCATCAAAATTTACCAGTTCTGCTAGAAACCTCTTCATTAATTTGAGATTTTGTCCATCAGGATAAATCCCAAGGGATGACCAAGGCAGCTGTGAATCTCACATTCATTATGCAGGCAGCTTTCTCCTGGCCAGCTGGATCTCCTTGCTGCTCCAATCTATCCTGCACAAGCTTGTTTCATCAGTCACACAGCCAGCACAGCTTCAGCACCACACACCAAAATGCTCTGCAAGGCATGGAGATGCTGTGGGTCCATGCCACTGATCAGCACTGCACTCATGCTTTCCACTCTTCAGACTGCAGAGAAAGTTAAAAAGAATTGACAAGGGCTGCAGTACAGACTCATGGTTACTGGGCTGAGGACAAGCATCAATGAAGTCTCAAGTTCTAGTTCTGACAGCCACTTGCTCTTTTGTCTTTATGTCGGATGTAAAGCTTCTAGAAAATGGAGTAATAGAATTTGCTTGCTCACTGTGTATGAGTAAATCTGAGGTATAATTCATGTTCATACAGGAGACTGAATGTGTAACCTGCCAAGTATTCACTATCTCAATCGCTTTTAGACTAAAAAATGAAGCTCCCACAGTCAGTAAGCAAATGCTCATGTAATTGACAACACACATCATTTTGTGCATGAAGTGAAAATCATAACTCCACATGAAAGATTTTTCTGAAGTCTCCCCCTTTCATTAGCTATCTAAACATCTTAGCTCCAAATATAAAATACATTTTACTTCTGCTTCTGTACAAACCTACCAGAAATGTATATTTAAAATACAGACCTGGAGCAAAATAAACATTCCCCAGAACCACTATAACACAGGAGAGGTGTGTGTATCAGAATCACAACATGACTACATGGGGGCCTGACCCTGTCCTTGCCCATACCAGGCAGGGGTTATGAAGTGTTATTCAGTGTATATAAGAGTGGCAGAATCCAGTCACCTGTGAAGTGCTAACTGGAGTCAGTGTCAAAGCACCAGCAGCAGTGACCCTCAAGGTAAAAAAATATAGATGACACTTCTGGAGCAGAACTGTGGGGCATCACCAGCCTGAGCTCCAGGAGCTGAGGGGTTTCATGGAGCAAGATGGGCAGCTGAATGTTTATCCTCATAGGACAGGTTATAAGGAGGTGACAATTCTTTCACTTACTGCCTGTTTTAGTCTTTTAGAAATCAACTTCAGATTGATAGTCCTGAGAGTGATCTCTAAAGGAGCTGGAAGGAAACTGAGGGGACAATGAGAGGGGTAATACCATGACCTAGAAAAAGTTTGAGAGGTAAGAAAACTGATTTTGATGTAAGGAGAGCATTTGCACAACAAATGAATTTGTGTAGAAATGAATGGCAGCAATGAAGAGAGGATTTGTCATTCCTATGTTCCTTAACTCACAGTACTATTAAAAAAAAAAAAAAAAAAAAAGCCTTTCCACCTTCCCTCCCCCAAGAAAACACCCAAGCAAACCCACTCCCCAAGGTACCAAAGTCTACAAGGAAAACAATGCAATTCTAACATTTCGAAAGATTCAGGACCTGGTTCAGGTACTCCAGTCCAGGTGGCAAGCTATGAGTGTGGGCTGTTTGCTTCCAGAGACTCTTTGGTTCAACAGGCTTATTCTGTTCAGGAAGGTCAGAAGAACCAGGGAGGTAATCCTTAAAGATTGGCTTTGGTTTTCCCTGAGACTCTGCAGGAAGAGAAGAAAATAAACCAGATATGAACAGAGGCAAATAGCAGCTAACTGCTTAGGTCAAACCTGAAACAAAAATGTCACATTCTGCCTGTGACTATGTAGCACTTTTGGTCAGATCAGGAGGCAGAATCTGAAACAAATTCTGATGGCCACACACTTGGAACATGATGGTTCATTTTATAAAGCAGTGTTGAAGTACATGAAGTGGCATCACTTTAGATGAAACCAAGCAAGGAGATGTGGTCTTGGAGTGTACCTGATCTGCTCTGACATCTTGCTAGCACTGCCTGTGGGACAAGAATGGAGGTGGCCTGGCATCACACACAAGGTGGCCACAAGCTCCTCAGCACAGGCTGCTCAGCTCTGCTCCCCATGAGCTGCCCTGCCTGCTAATGTGCCCTGAGCTACTGAGGGGCTGCTGCTAGCAAGATGCTTCCTAGCATCTGGAGGGCATGCATATTTTCCCTTAATTAGAGATAACCTTTCCAGGGATCTCGGATTCCCCAAGCTGGATGTTACAGCCCTGGTATCAAAGTCTACAGCCTCTTACAGCATTAAAGATAACTCATTATTATCTTAATTAAAAGATCAGATGTTTTTAAGCTGTGTTTTCTGGTCTGCTACTGCACACACGTCCTTTAGGACACAGTGATCGTTGCCTTGGCCAGTGCTTTGAAGGCAATGAGAGGATTTGCTGTTAGAAGCACTGTGTGCCCACACCCCTTCAGACACACAGACACCATCTCCCCAGGGCACTAACCACGTTTGCCTTTTCAGTCTCAACAAACTCCTATTGCCTTTGCTAAAAGCATCTTTCCACAGCCTTCAGGAGTGCTGGCTCTGCCCAAAAAGAACAAGCTGAACCTCTGGCATAGAAATGGCAGCTCCTCATATTATGCTGAGCCCCTGTGCTTCAGCAGTGAAGCAGTCTCCAGACTGATTATTTCTATCTCATGTATGACTACACTGAGGCATGACTCATGTATGACTACACTGATAGGGTTTGAGGTCCAGAAGGAATTTTGGCTCTAAATCTGAATCTCTCTCTTGCTGTTGTGGGTTTAGATCTGATCCTTTAGCATTATTTGAACTTGCTGTGGCTGATTCATCGTTTAATCATATTTTCAGCTTAATTTATCTTTGCTGCCACTGCTTTCTTTCAAAGTCTGAGGCCACAGGAAGAAGTAGTAACCCCTTTGAATTTGTAGCTGGCTTTTAAAAATGTATAACTGTGTAATAAATATTTTATATACTTCTGTGCATCATTTTACCTCACAGGGTTCTGTTACTGCCATAACTCTTTTTGTTACATGAAATGCCATGAAGAGGCCCAGTGTTAGTGTTATTCTTGAAAAATAAGGAGAAAAAAGACAACAAATTGCAGCTCTACCTGTCAAATTTTAAGCTATACAGAAATCAAACAGTAAATACATTAAATATTGATGGCAATCCATGGTACTCCGACACTTTGTCTCTTTTAATGGATGTTTCTCATTTCATTTATGGTATGGGAAAACTATAAGTTATTGTATGATATAGTGAGAGTTATGTGTGATCATAATTTGGAGACTTGATTGTTCCTAGAAGAAGGGTATTATACATTTATTTAATTATGAGAACCCAGTGACACAACAGGACTATTTTGCTGCTTCCAGTAAAAAACACACATTAAAAATATACAAAACCAGATCTCTTATATGGCTAAAGGTAAGAAAAAATACATGCCTCTCAGGGTAAAAAATATATTAAAAAAGTACAACAATGCTGTAAAACCTGTTTACTGCTGTATAACTTGTAGTGCTATAAATGCAGAATATCCCGAGTGTTATTTCATGAGGAAAGAGAGGGGTAAACATTTGGCAAACATGAACAGACATTGTTGAAACTTCGTGGGCTCACGTCTGCCTGTGTATGTCACAATATGGTGACCCCTGTGTAATTACATTCATGTTCAGATAAAACACATTCATGTTCTTCTACTTAGTTTAAGCATCTAAAAGCATGGAAAGAATAATTTTGAAGGTTTCTTAGATCAGTGTACTGCAATGTTTTTCTGTAATCCTGAGTACTCAACTGGCTGCAGCTGAAAGGCAACATGTAACAAAAATAAATCCAGATAGGAGTGATCTGATCAGATTTATTTTTCAGATATTAATTTTTTCTTCTGTGGTTATATGAGGACTCTGGCCACTTTTGAAAGTGAAAAGCATTTGCTGATTTGGTATTTTCAAAGTGGCATAGGAAAGCAGCGTGCAAACACAGTAGTACCCTTGGCTCAGCACTTGCCCTTCCCACGTATTCTATACTGAAAGGTTTAAGCGCAGAGGTACAAACACTAAATTTTCTGATTGAATGGAGATGCTAACATTTTTTAACGTATTTTATTCAAATAATATTCCAGTATAGATTTTAGTCTCCGTGGGAGCCTCTTGAACACTGAAAAACTAAAGAAAGCCAAAACAACTGTGCTTTGGCTGGCGTGGTTTTAGCCTGAAACTCTAATTTCATCAGACTGCTGATTGCTGGAAATGTACAAGACTGTAGTTTTCTGTAAACATGATCTAAAAATACAGACTATAGATGCACTTACCTTGAGAGGCCATGAAGCTTCCTGAGTTACTTCTTCAAAGGAAGCCAGGTTAAAAGAAAAGGCTTTTCTTGTTGCAGCAAAGAAAAAAAGAGCACAGCATGCACAAAACTTCAGAAGGTGTCTGTGTACTTCATATCAGCTTACAAAGAACTGGAGGAAATGTTTTGCCTTTCTCATGTTCCAGAACACTGCATTTTATGTCAACGGACAACAGGGGGAGATGATGCTAACAAACAAGAAAAACATTATTCAAGTCGTTTGCACCAATAGTAAAAGGAAAGGGTTTTGCGAATACAAAGAGGCAAAACTTCAATGTGCCCACTGGCTAACTGATCACATTACACCTAGAATTCAGCTTTATTTTGTATGTATACATTCTGATGTTCCACAAATTCTCTCTCTATAATTCAATATTTATGTTTTCTTTTATCGGGGTATCCAGTAAAGACAGAGGAGATAATCTGCATTTCCCTACTGCTGCCCCCAGTCCACATTTACCATGCACAATGCAGAAAAAGCTGGTTGGATTTCTCACTGTATTCTGTCCACATAGCATTAGCCTCCCTATAAGGGATGTGATGCCTGCACCCAGACCCAGAAAATGAGCCTGTAAGCCCCCCCTTACACTCCCCCTCTTTCACGGGGCTCTGCTGATCCCTGCAGGGCTGTGCTTTGCTGATCCCACAGAGTGGCTGTGCTTTGCTCCAGGCAAGCACCATCCATACCAAAACATGTAATCACCAGCATAGCACTGAGAGGAAAGGCGGAGGAGAGAGAGAGTAACCTTGACTTACCAGCTCATATTTCTGCCTCAAGTGCCCAAGTCACCATGGAGATCAACACGCACACAGGATCTGCAGACAGATATGATGCACAGCTGTAAAAATGGCAGAGCCTATGCACTGAGCCAGGCAAGGCAGAGTGAGGTGCTGGAGACCATTTTCTGTTCTCACTCCTGCTGACAAGCCCTACTGATTTGATACATCTTTTAGAAGTATGTTCAAGAAGATTTAATTCCAAAGCTTACAGCTAAGGAAGATGCTTATGAGGATCTCTGAAGGAAAAATATGCAACAAATGCCTCTAAAAAAACAGTAAAAGATCGGGAAGATTATTATTTTAACTAGTCCACATAAAGGCCCTGGGTTTAACTATGAAAGAAGTGAAAACAGGATGTGGTGGCAACACAGCCTGGCTCAGCAGCTGAAACCCCTGAAAACACCATGTGTGGAGGGAAGGCAGCCCAGAGACTAAAACTTTGGTTGCTGAAAAGTGGGCACTAAACAATCCTCTGGACTGGCAAGAAGATTGACACAACTTGGATGAGATGGCACCCACCTCCATTTAAATCTGAATAAAGACTTATTTTAGACTCCAGAAAATCAAACCAAAGAAAAATCCCGATTCTGTTGATGCAGAAAGCAAGAGGAAGAAAAGTGTGCCTAAAAATAGACAAGGCACATATTTGCAGAAAGATGATGTTTCAAACATTTATAAAAATCATTTTTGAGAAGGCCAACAGCTCGCTCACTGGCCTGGAGGAACCCATGGCCACTGACACAGGCTGCCTGTTCTGTACTCAGTTACTCTAACACAGGACCGGCCCCAGTCACTCCCACAAGCATCTGCAGGCTCTGGGATGGGACAGGACATGCTGGCAGTGCTGGGACCTGTGGCACTGTGGCTGCCAGGCAAAAGCCACCAAGGTGGCACCAGCAGTTCTACTCATCTGCAGAGGACAGGTTTTATTATCCTCCCACTTCTGAAATAAACATTTTCCTGAAGCAGTTCTCCCCCAAAGAACTAGTTTTCTGACACTACTTGCAAAACTGCAGTAAATAACTAATAGAAAAATATAAAACTGGGCTTGAAGTATATTTTGTGGTTTTCCATTTCTTTCACAATTATCTGTATCTTTCAAAATGTCCCCTCTTATCTGATTCTTGTTCTTTGATTCTGAAGCAATAATTTCAGTAGATGACACCATAGATTTCTGCAGGATTTGTAAACAATAGTCTTGTATTGGCATAGGTCTTAACAAATAAAACTCTTTATTTAATAGTTTCTTTAATCTTAGTACTTGGCTTTTTTATTATTATTTTTAAACCAGTACTCACACATTGGTCAAAATCATTCCATCCTGTGCTGTAAAGATTATAAAAGTGATGGGCAACCCTCAGAAAAAGCAAGGTAGAATGGATCCAATAAAATCAATGTGACTAGCTTGGCTGAAGGAGTTTATAAATCTAGACTCTTTGTTTTTCTTTAAAGAAAATTTATGTTGTGTCTTTTCTATAATTTCCACTACTCCAAAAGCACAGGGAGCCAGCCCTGCTAAACTGATATAAATGTAATTGTAGTTAATGATTACTACACAAACTACAGTAGCATGTAGAAAACCTGTTTAAGACATCATTATCCCAAAACACAGATTTTCCCCCAGAAAGCATATAGAATTAGTCAACCAAGTGGATTAGTAAAGCAAAGATACCTTACCTGCTTTCCTGGAGCCTAATAACTCCTCTACAGGTACCACAGCCACAGTGTGGCAATAGTTTCACAAAAAACACCTTCACTAGTGGCCAGAGGACCAAGAGTAAAACAGGAGACAACAGCATAGTATTGAAAAAAGCTGTTTGTCCTGCTCCCTGCTGCTCGGAAAACTGCTCTATGAATCTGGTGCAAGACATATACCCTCATATTTGGATTGGTAAAAACAACACTAATTTTTCCCCAGTGCATCACTATTGGTCCCCCCTGGGTAAGCAGGAACTGCCTCTCCTTGTCCCTACAGTCTAGACAGTTCATGAGAGACCTCATCTCCTCCCTGCCCACCCTTACTGAGGTCCCAGCAGCCAAGGCCATGCTGTGACACCCAGGCAGGTTAAGGAGACCATGCAGGCACCATGAACCCCAAACCCCATTCAGCAATGCCTGAGCTTCTCTGCTACTAAGAGGGGTGATCACTAACACTTATCTCCCTTTTAAGTTTCCTTTCCTCAAAGCATCATTTATCACCAGCATTAACACGCATTATTATTGTAATTTTCTTAAGAGGAAATTATACATCTGTCCTCCCTTTCCTATGCTTGCATTTAAGCACAGAGAGAAGCACTGAGTAGGAGCCTATGAGACTGTGACCCTGTGCAATAAGGAGCTCTGTGCTCCGTTTCTTACCCAGCATTTCTTTCCACGCTGGGAAAAAAAAGAAAAAAAAAAAAAAAAAAAAAATCAATTTCTTAAATCAGCTACCATATAGTATGGATCTCACCTTGAACTTTGGTTTGTGAGGTGTCTTGCTTCAGCTCATGCCTCCAGGAACTCCTCCCCTCAGAAGGCATCTGCAATCACGTTGCAGTGAGTGCTGCCGGCACACGGAGCACGCACGGTGCTGCGCTACCAGCGCCTCTCATTGCTGTGGATGGCAGGTTTAGCAGAGCTCTGACACAAGGTGACTGTTGGGTAGGAATTAATAGAAAAAATGCAGCCTTTAAAATAACACCTGTTCAGCCATCCACTCTTTATTTTGCATATAGCTAAGCTCAGAGAAATGAGATCAAAATAGCAATAAAAATAAAAAATAAAAAAAAAATTAAAATAATTTAAATAATATAAAAATAATAAAAATAAATAATAAAAAAAGATTGTAAAAAAAAGATCAAGAAACATCAAGAAAGAAATCTTTCAAGCACTTGCATTTCAAAATGGTACGTAGGCACTCCCTATGTACCAGAAATTTTAGTGCTACCCCCAAGCAAGTAGTTTTATGGGTCAGAGCCTAAATATAGGTGTCAGCAAAATGCAGCAATCAGCTGGAAATTCATAAACCAGCTTCCATACCCCATTTCACACTCTAGATGGAGAAGGCTTTGGGGGGATTTTGTTCAGTTGGTTATTTTGGGGGCAGAAGAGGTTGATTGGTGGTTTTCTCAGGGTTTTTTGGAAGTGGATTTTGTTATGTTGCTTTTCTATTCAGTAGGTTGCTTCTTTTTTGGTTTGGTTTGGTTTATTATTTTTTAAAATAACCTATAAATATTGTTCTAATGAAAATACCACACCGCAATGGGCTGTGGGCGTGGCTGCTCAGCACTGCCTCAGCACAGTTCTGAAACAGCTTCATGAAATGATTAGTCCAAAGTACTGCATTCAATCCCAAATCAAAATATTTCAATTTGTATCATATTAAACAGATTTTAGGATAAAGGAAGAGTAAGTGTGACCATGAAGAAGTTGATTTCTATAAGCTGACCAATGTGGTTTATGCAAAAATAAAGCCAGAAAGAAGCAAGTGTGCCAGACCTGAAGGTATCCAGCACAAACCCTGGACCCAAACCTTCTTTTTGTCCATAAAGAAATTTTTAAAATTGGTCTCTCACCTCTGAGTGGATTTGCTCTAACTGATGAGCACTCTGAGGAAATTTTTTTATATCTATCCTGAAGCTGTTCTGCTCCTGATAAATATCCTTTAATATTCATTAGGTTTGAGTGTCAGAGAGAATTTCATAGCTCTCTGGCAAGAGCACTATGGAGGTACACACAAAGTTCACTAACTCTGCAGTGAAAATTAAGATATTTTATGATTTTTTAATGTTTGCTTTAGTACACAGTACTGTGATTAATCTATTTTGAGAAGCTGAAGTAAATTTTACCTGATTTTAGTTTTATTTTGGATAGAAATCATTTGCCAGTTTCAACTGAAATTCACAAACCATCTCAGCTTCTCTTTGCTTATTAAGCACAAACTCAGCAGTAAGGAAACTTCACCTTGCCCTTCCTTACGTGAAACCAAATCCCCCTGAACACTTTTTAGGCTGAAAGCAAACAGAAGGCATTCTTCCTGGGAAGTCATAAGCTGCCACAAGACTAACAAAATTGTAACTGCTCAGCATCCTCAAACAATTAGATCTAGTCTCTAATTAAGTGTTGCCATTGAACCCAGTGCTAAAATGAGATCAAGTACTCAAGCAATATACACTCCTGTATTAATAAAATTATTTCGGTCTTCTAGTACCCTGAATGACAGAGGTTTTGGATACAAATGCTATTAACACTCTTGGTGGTGATGCAGCACTTCTTTGCTGGACTTAAGTAAAATTAGAATAATTGTGCTATGCTATAGAAGAAAAATTGGTACTTCTCATAGTTACCTCTCCTTTTCCCTTTCTCTGCTCTTTGAAACATCTAAATTGGAAGAAAGTGTACTGGAAAGGCAGAGTATCAGAAAACACTAAGTATAACACCGGTATATTTCAGTATATTTTCCTTCTGTAAAAATAACTGAAATTGAGATCAACATTTGCATCATGTGACACCTACAGTCTGATCTCTCTTGCCAAGACACTGCCAGCTCCAGCCACGTCCACATTAGCTGCCAGCACAGGGCACCAGCAACACATCTGTAGGAAAGGGAAGAGGCACTGAGGACTCACCCGTGCTCTGTGGCTCTGGGTTTTGCTTTGGCTCTTGTGTGGCACTCACTGGAAAGCTGTTGGTGGCCCCCAGTGTGCTGCTGGAGGATGCCTTCCCATATAGTCCCACTCAGCAGGAATCAGTCTGCACACTCCAGGACTGCTCTGAAACTGCACTTAAGCACAACAAGCTGGGATGAACAGGAGATTTCCTTAAAAAACTCTTTATGAACTAAAGCACTAACATAGACATATCCAGCTGACCCCAGTATTTGCTTCTAGATGCCACTTTCCATCCATGAAATGCATTTCATTAAGGTACAATAACATTTTTTGGCAGTCATTACAGAGTCTGCCCAAGGATTAAGTTTTGCTACTTCCTTCTCTGGAAAATATAAACTAACATTACTAGAGACATTCTAGTAGACTACTGAAAGGATGTTAATTACTGAAAGAAGTTAATTCCAGCAACTGAGTGAACAGTTTTGTGCTCATTTAGATCATAGGAGGTGAACAGTCCTGACACTCCCATGAGGCCTATTGTTATTCCAGGATTATCAGCTGAAGTCCTCATCTTCATAAAGTCACGACTCAATATTCCAATTCTAAATTCAAACTAAATAGAATGTATTTTTCACTTTTCGAAGCAAGAAAAAGGAGAGAGATGGATAAGACAGGCACAAGATTTAATGACACAATGGTAACTCTATTAGGACATCAAAATTAATTTCAGTTTCCCTGAGGTATTTATTTTAATTAACAAATTCATGATCCAGCTCTATTAATTAGCACACTGAAAAAATAACGTTTCAGATGAGCTTAATTCTAATAAAGCTTTTCATCCCCTGAAAAAATAATAAAAGGAATTAAGGAACACAATCCAATTTGGTTTCTACGTTTAGTAGCAATGTTTAGGAATTCTAGGCAATAATGCAGCACAAATATTAATAATTTAGTTTAATATGTAAATGTTTTGGGTTTGCACTTACTGCATTTCAGACATTCTACCTATTGAGTCACAGAAAGTTAGGGGCTGGAAGAAACCTCAAAAGATCATTGTTTCCATCCCCCTGCCAGTGCAGGGTCACCTACAGGAGATCACACAGGGACACTGCCAGGTGGGTTTTGAATGTCTCCAGAGAAGGAGACTCTACAACCTGCTTGGGCAGCCTGTTTCAGGGCTCTGTCACCCTGACAAAAAGAAAAACAACAAAAAAAACCCAACAAAAAACCCCAAAAAACAAAAAAAACCCCAACCAAACAAAAAAACCCACCAGCTAAGAAAAGTAATTCTTACAGAATACCATGTAATTTTATTTTTCATATTAATTCCTGCTATTAAAACTGATAAACAACAGGGATAACATATGGAAAAAAATCCTTATCCACTGCTGATTTTCAAACAAACCCACACAACAGCAGTTACCTGTTAGCATCCCAACTGGGTCAAATAAAACTGTCAGGGTGTATCTGTGATACGCAGCTGCACAGCTGGAGTTTTGTGCCTTGGTTTGGCTGGACCACCCACTGATCACCAAGTGGCTACTATACTACTGGTCAAATCACCCATATTTTTAGACATACTAATTCATTAGTCTGCTCAAAACAGATCTGGGAAATTGATTTGATTTTTTTCCCCTAGGTTTGTTTTATGTTCTTTTCTCCTTCTATCACAGTTCACTTGTGAAAAATCACATCATTTTCCTTTTGGTTTTGATTCACAAAAGCAACAAATTTAAATTCCTGCAAAGCACTTTTCAGATTCCCTGTTGCATGAAGCAAAAGAGAGAAGAAAACATTAACAAACTGCCAAAAGTTGAGGTTAGCAAAAAAACTGGAGAAAACGTCTGCGCAGATGAAAATGTATTGCTAACCATAATTCCAGAATTCCTTGTCATATAAAGCCAGCCTTCTTCTGTGACCTAGCACTATCTGTAAAACACGTGAGAGCAAACAAGAACATTAGGAAGTTATGCCTGCATGACTTTTCCAAGTAGTATTTCTTGATGGCCTTTTTCTTAAATATTTCAAAGTAAAAAGGCTGACTATTTTCAACGCTTTACCAAAGAACAAAAATCACGGCAGTTATTATGTAAGAGAAAAAAGTAACATTAGTAGGGTACAAAGAGTTGAGATATGTAAACACAGAGGTTACTATGGAAAACCCATGTGAACAGCACTTACGTTTTTCTGCCCTCTCTTGCTGCAGTCCCACTCTCCTCAAGCACTTGCAGCAGGGAATGGCAGGAGCTGCTCTATGCCCATAACAAGATGCTCTGATGGTTCAAGTTGGTCCTGCTGTCCCATTATCTCATCTCCCTTAGGTCTGACTGGGACTGCTGTTTATCCCATGAGATCCCTAAGGAGCAGGTGCCTCTATGCAGGAAAATGTCAGATATTCTCTCTAATGATACTGAGCACATGGAGAGTCTGTTATCTCAAACAACAACTTTTTGCCAGAGTATCTAAAGACCTCAGCTAAGTTTGCTTTATTTGTATTTTCAACTCCTTTCCATCTCCATGTGGTACACCAAGGAAGCCTAATTAGCAGAATCTTTCACATACCTGTGGTTTTTCCTCAGACATCTAATAGCAAACATTCTGTGTATTTATTTGGAACACCGTGTGTCCATTTTGAACCCTTTGGCCCAGGTATGTTAAAAGAAAAGTGTGTTGTCTTTTCTGAAGGCTTACACAATATGTTTAGCAGTTTACTCAGAAGAAACATTAGTTAATAGAAACAACAGTTAATGGAAGAGAAAAAATATCTCAAGAAAAGAGGACAGCACTTTCACAGATTCATTGCTGTAACAATTTATCTTCTTAGAACAATTTTAATTGTGGATGGCTGAGACCATGGAATCAGTCAATCCTTATTCATCCTCTTATTTTTGAATGAGGGTTCCAACATCTCAGGATTGAGATTTTTGCTGGATTAGGGATTGCCACGTATGGAATAATTAGTTTTCTAAAAAAAAAAAAAAAAGATATTTCCTTAATGGGAGGCATAAATAAATGTCTAATAATAAACTAAATGGCATCTTAATTTCCCTGTGATTGCCAGCTCTCATATTTATTGTGTATAGGGTAAAAGTACAGAACTCCAGGATTGATGGGAAGTTAAAAGGAGATTCCCCACCTGCTAAACACGCACACCATTTTCAGTTGATAATTACATTCATTTACTCTAATACTTACAGTATGAATACAGTAGGCAGACAGAGGAAGAGTTAGCATTCCAAAACCAGAAAATGTAATGAATCAGAGCAGCAAGAAATGAGAATAATCAAATATTGGATTCAATTTTGCTCTCATTTACTCCAATATAATAGTTTATTCTGGTGACTGGCATGCGATTGCGGCCTCTTCTGTATTTTTTTAACACAGAATTATGCATTTTATAGACTCTAACAGTTGGTTAATGGTTACTTAATCTGGCATTTACAGAGACATTAGGAAAGATGGCATTATTTGCAATCTTATTTCCCTCATAGTGAAATGCAGACTCCATACAGCTGTACAATGAGGATTACTAGAACTGCTAGAAATGAAGGCCTCCTGGGAAAAAAATATCAATAGCATAGTTTAACTACATGAACCATAATTGCATTATTAGCTGTGCTGTGCACTACCACAGGAAAGCTAATGACATGATTCTGGAGAAGCTTTATAGATTATGGAAAACTATATAACCTCTTGCACTCCCCTTGACAACACAACTCATGTGAGGTCCTTGCTATGAGGGGAAGGCAAACTGCCTTGTAAGTCTTGTCATGGATTTTTAGCTTTTACCATATATATATGCCTATGGACCAGTAGCTGAAATAACAAACACTTTTTTAACCTTAGCTTAGGCAAATTTAGCAATGAATTAAGTCCCAATCCAACAAACAAACAGGAGTGATGAAGAAGAGGCACTCCCTACTCCAGACACACACAGGCTGTCTCTGAGTCGTAGCAAGAGGATTGCTACCATAAGCTGTCAGTGAAATGAAATGTCTCTTTTTTTCAAAGTGTGCTGACTGCTAAAACAATTTGCCTACAGTTTAGTAGTGGGGTTCCAGCTTAAAAGCAGAAGACCAAAATAATTTTCATTATTTCAATATTACATTCTGGCAATGTCTAATAGCTGTTCCCACTAAATCACACTCACCTTATCCCTGTATTTTCCCCTACCACCCAGTCCCCAGATTGCACAGATGTACATATATGAAAACCACAATTTTTAATTCTTGCAGAAAGAGAAAAAATGTGTAATCAAGATTATTAAATCTTGAAATACAAATGATCCAAGACACAATCCTGAAATGATCCTGGGAGACATCACATCATCTACATCACATTAAACACAACCAGCTTCAACAACAAGCTTACACACATTTGTTCTTTGGTTAGTTAGTGACCTGCAGTAGCCAATACACTTTTTTTTTTTCTTACTTTATGTGTGCACACATAGGCACCTATAGACCTGTCTTGACTCCAGTTCACCACCATTCAAGGATCAGCCACATCTCTTTTTTTTCATTGGGAAGGTTTCAAAGTGAATTTTCCATGGGAACTGAAAGAGAACCACCCCACAGCTCAAAGGTGGGCCTGATCCATTTCACCCACTTTAGGCCTTCATCACACTGCAGGGAGCAACCCAGGGCACTGCCTGGGAAGTTCCTCTGCAGGTTCAGGGTGTCTTCACCTCATTGACACCATGAGACCACAAAGGACCTCAGAGTTCAAGGGGGAAGACTTGCCTTCGACTTCTCCCTGGATGTGGTGAAGCAGGAAAAAATCCTCAATCAAAAAAAGAGCACTAATTTACTAGCAAACTGTCCTGTCATTATTTGCACATTATCTTTTGTATAACTTACTGCTGAGGCGACGTAAGACTGGTGTGGTAGCATCTAGTGATGCGTTACACCCACTCTGCTTGTAAAGATGAGCTTGCTGAAGGAGCCACCTACCTGCTACATGAAATCCTGTAACACGGGAATTCCTAAACGGGCATAGAGCCGTGATGGGTCCGGGATACCGTGGGGAAAGGTCTGAAAAACAGCTGAGAAACTATGGAAAACAACCGGGTCCCGAGGAAACCTGGGTGCCTCCAGGTTTACAGTTTTCCACTGTCAAATTCTGCTGGTTTTCCCTACGTGTGGTAAAGCGGTGCCATCAAGTGGCGGTTCCTGCACTTGCAGAGCAGGCGCTGCCCGGCGGGGCGGGCTCGGGGGTCCAGCCCTGCGCTCGACTCTCTCCTATGGGAATGAATTCCACTGCCGCTCCTCACGCCATCACATCACCCGAAAAAACTTTTGATCCTAATTGCTTTGGATGGCTAAAAAGGAGGAGATTTAAAGCACCTAAATTAGCAGCACCTGACCTCTTTATTGAGAAAAGCCGGCCTGATTTTGCTTCTGCAATTCTAATTCTACGAAGAGAAAGTAAACACAGAAACATTCCTCTCGATGCTACTGTACATACTCCCTGACAAACCATAGGGGGCATTCTGTTACCGTGATTTGGTCTTCTAATTTATCAATTTAGAATGATGCTCTGTTATTGTCATATTTCTGCTCTCAAAAGCTCTATAGTTACACTGACTCAAGAAATAATACAGAAGACTATGTTGTACATTTTCTGCGGTTTCAAAATTCCTTTTCAGGACATCCAAAGAACAGGATATGCACCTTTTATTATCTCCTGCAACTTGATTTAAATCCATTTATATGCTCTGAAATGTCCAGATTAACCAGTGAAGTGCCAAAAATCTATTGTTGAGTGAATGTAAAAATAAAAAAAAGGGACTAATCTTTAGGAAGAGATGAGGAAGGCAATACATCTTTAGATTCCTGGGTTCTGCATATTTCCCTGTTGAATGGAAAAGAAATGAAGCTGCAGGATTGATGGGAGAGGGTAGGGTGGCCCTGGTCCAGCTCTGGTCCACCTGTGTCTTCGCACAGCACATCACATCACATCACACACACACAGGAGAACCTGCAATCTGCTGCAGGCAGTGAACTGACTTTGGCTTTGACACCAAATCTCAGCCGGTCTCCTGCTCCCCTGCTGTGTTTTGTGTAAATACCCACCAGGCATCCAGCAAAAGCCCCAGGGACCAATGGCAGGTCCTGGGGTGCCACCGTGCAGGAGCATTTAAGCAAAACACACATTTGTTTCTACAACTCCAGTGATTTAAAACATCACTACCCCAGTTCACCACTCATAATGGCTGTCTCATGAGGACAAGTTTGTAAAATGGTAGTTTCCCTCAATGTTTTTTTGAGTCTGCACTCCAGTTTACCAGCACAGCTCACACAGCCAAGTGACAGGGCCTGCAGAGGGAGGGTTAATGTGCTTATCATTACAGCTGCTTTTGAAGCCCAATTTAATAATCTTTGCATGCTTTCTGCAGAGGCAGTGTTGGAGGATCTCATAAAGAGCAGAATTAAATGCACACTCAAAAGTGGCTCACAATTTTTGTTTACAGGGAGTACCTTAACAGCAGCAAGAAGGAAGCCTTTCAAATATAAAATTCACTGTGACATTGCCCAAATTCAGGTAAAAAAGCAGGTACTAATAAGCAACTTCAGTGTTAAATAAAATCTTATTTAAAAATTTAATTTAACAGGAAAAGGTTAGTAGAACAACAGATCCACATCTGTAACTGATTTTCCCTAAATTAAGAAATACAGAAAAAGTAAAACAGGCAGATTTTGTAGATTGTTAAATGATAAGTATTTAGACCACTTAAGAATGAATGCCACCTCCTGGGAGTAAGCTTTGATACCCTATACAGCAGCAAAAAATCACCACAGTTTATTGTTCAAATAAAGATTTTCAGAAACAAAATACAAAAGAAACTGACAAAATCAAAAATTCTAAATTGTAAAATGGCAACTCACTTGCATCCTGCATGGGGGGGAAAACAGAATAGCAGCCATTTTTGTTACAAATCTTTAGGAAAATCCAACCTTTTAGTATTCATAAACTCACTTCTAATTATAGACTGGCATCCTGAGGAGAGAAAAAGGAGACCATAATGAGAATGGCAGAAATATTTTGTAGCAAAATATGCTTTTCTGAACAACTCCAAGAACAAACTAACCATTTGCTGCTATGAGGGTTTCCCCAGGTAAGAGCTGTACCATATCTTTTCACTTTTGAAAAAGGTAGGTTGCTTCATACAATCCAATTTCTTTCTTATTCCTTTGAGTACAAAGACCCCTCAAATGCATAAAGGATGTGCTGACACATTTTAGTCCATCTCCCATGTAACACTTCTGCCACCAAATGCTTGCAAAAAGCCTCTGCTGAAGGAAGGAAAGCTGATTGTGTCTTTCTAACAGCAAACACTGCCTGATAACTCTGATCAAAGTAAGGTGTGACTGCTTACTGACTGCCATTCCTACGTGCTATCTCACAACACAAGGCACTAACACTGTACTGAAAATGCAGCAGAAGACAACTTAAGGTATAGGAAGGGAGCCAGCTCAAGGAGCATCAGGAAAACGCTTGTTGATTTGCACGGAGAAGTGACTGAGCACTCAGTCTGAACTCACAAGAGTTCAGTGCTCTTGACACCTACAAAAACATTATCAAGAGAAAGAAAGGGAGATGGGGCCATCTAATTGTATAATATTAGAAGAATACTTGTATAATTACAGAGCTACAGTGACAGCTGCTTTCAGTGTCCGCTAACACACGCTGCAGGTGGTAATTTATCCATAGGTTTCTCATCCATCTGAATGGAAGTCAGCAGGGGGTGGCCTCTTGGCATTCCATATAATGGCAGACACTTTAAGCAAATAAAATGTGCCAGGTCCCCATTTTAATTTGAGGGAACTGATATGGGCTCCCCTATTGCTAAGTGTCAATTTTAGGGCTGTATTCTTTATCGTTAGAGATGCCACAGGACAAACAGGAGATGAGCAGGGAACTCAAGTTCCTTGGACTGTTTATTACAGCTCTGAGTTCTAGAAATTTCCCTTAAGACGTATTCTGTATCGAGAGCATTTTACAGGAGATGGTAAAGGACAATCTGTGCCATTTAAAATTCAGGAATCTAAAATACCAGCAAATGTGAAGACAACTGTTGGTAGTTTAAATAATAACACATACCTACAAAAGCCTTCTTTGTTATTTTATTTATACCTCAATTATGTCGCTTATAAAAACACAGTTAGGAAAGAAGGGCATATCTCAGTGCATATCCTTTCACCTCCTTCATGCATATGAGTATACAAAATTCACCTCAGGGTCAGAAATCAAACGGTTATTAAGGCTTCAGAAGGAACATCACACATGCAGTGCTCTGTGGTGTCTCACAATACAGCCTCTTCATCTCTTCAGTTACTATCCACTCTTTATTAACAAGCAGTGAGCTCAAAACAGAGCAAAGCTTTAATCCTATACTTCTTTTGAGCAGGGTGGTGTGCTATACTCAACTGCTTATAGCCTTCTCTTAGTTGTATCCACATACCATACACTTAAAGAGGTATTTGCTTTCTTTTTATTTCCATTTAAGAGCATACGTTTTCATGTTTTCCATAGTGTATTTTAATGACTTGTTGAGCAATGCTAGCAGAGGCAAAGTGCCTTGGTCTTACCATGCTTGGGGAGCTGCCAGAGTTTCCAGCAGTAACAAAAAGCAGTTGCAGCCGTGCCCGATATTCCTGATGCCGTTAGGAAAAGCTGGCAGGTTCACTTTGTCACTTTTGCAGCTGGGTGGCATTTAGGTGTTGTGCTTCATGTTCTCACAGCACTAACTTGTAGCACAGAAAAGCACAAAACTATCATTTTAATTGGAGAAATCATAGGTATCATTCTTGCCACTCTATATTACATAAAGTTAATGAACTTTGGGAGATAGACTTGAACACATCCTCACGATCAGCCCAATTCATTATAGACTGTATGCCTCATTTACATGGGCTCCTAGTTTATCTTACTGGGGATGGGGAATATGCATCCTCTGCTCTCAGCTCACCCTTTTTCCTATACACTCAAATTATTACTTCTGAGAGAGAAGCTGAAGCAAGAGAAGAAACAAAACAAGCATAAAAAGAATATATACATACTCAAACCTGCACTGTGTTCAAGATAGGACTGCTAAATATGAAGGAAGTATAAATTAAGGTTTTGAAAAGCTGTACCTTTTTTTTTTGTTTGTTTTTTGTTTTGATAATTTACTTACATATTTGTTATGGATAGAGTGAAGCAGCTTTTCCTACTGTCCACCAGCAATCTCCTCTGGAGCTGCTCTCCATCAGACCACCTAAAGGAGGATTCCCACCTTGTAGCTTTTAGTTCTTGTTTCTCTGCCCCCCTATCCCTTAGAGATCAGCTTGATTTAAAAAGAAAATAATCACAGATGGTTTAAAGTTAAAATTAGATTGAAGGAAAAGGGAGAATCTAAAAAAAAAAATTACAGAAAAATCTCTATTCCCTACACAGCTTTGTCTTAACAATCATTTCCAACAGTTGACTAAGGAACTCTCCCCTTCATACTACCTCCTCCTTTTACTTGCTGTCCTGTATATATGACATGCTATTTCTGAATACTTGAGCATTTTTATGTAACATACCCGAGACTGTCATTGCTAGACACTTCTTTAGACCTCTAAGGCCATTTCAGAGTCAGAAAGAAGGCTTTCTTTATCTGTTGCTTTTCCTTGGAGCTGTCAACCAGGCCACCAAAAAACTCTAATGCTTTATCATTTCTTATGTTTCTTTACCTCACATTTATCTTTTGTCTATGAAGCCAGTAAGCAGCAAAGACTTTGCAGCTTTCATAATTTCTATGAATGCTTCTTAAATGTAGGCATTTAGAAAAAGCAACTGTGTTGTAGCTCACAGCTCCAAGGGATTTTTTTTTTTTTTTTTTTTTTTTTTTATTTTTATTTTTATTTTTTTTTTTAGCAGAGCAATTCCAGAGAAGCAGACATGTACAAAGTGAGAAAACCTCAGGTAATTTCACAGGCTCTTTCATCAGAAAGCTTGACTCAAGTCCATTGCATTACAGAATAAGAAAAGATAGCTGTAGCTATCTTGACCATGAACTACTCCTTGAAAATTTTGTGAAGATGGTGATTAGAACATGCAGGTCCTGATGAGAATATGTACCTACCAAGTAGTTCACATGCTAACTAAAGCTGACAACACAGCCAGTAAAGTGTTTCATTCCTAAAAGCAAGGATGATTTCTGTCTAGGTTTGTTAACTCCTCCACAAATGTTAAAGAGCATATTAATTTTTTTCCTAAAAATACAAACAAAAAAGCAAAACGTGCTGTGTTCTAATCTGCACATGCATGTGTAGTACCTTTCTCCTCAGCAACTATTAATACATGAAAGAACGGAAAATTGTAATTGAAAGCATCAAAATACCCATATATGTTATGGATCACATCCCTCTGTTATACAGATGACAAAAACTGCAAAACCAAGAAGCATTAAATGACCTTGAGCTGTTGCCCCAACTCCAAAGGTATATGAAAGATGAACAACTTGTCATGTAATGGGATAAAACTACCCCCTGCAGGAAAAAGGAATACAGCCTTCAGTACAGCCTTCAGAAAGAGAGCACAGCCTGAAACTGTTTTACTGTGCCCAAGCAGGAGGGGACTTGGGATGATGCAGGGAGTGAGTGCCATGCAGACCATGCTTTACACCAGAAATGCCCTGCTAAGACCAGAAGCATAGTGAGGATCAATTATTGTCAGTAGAATTACGTCTCCATTTTAAGCATTTTGGACTTTAAATCTTACTTTCCCCGTAATTATTTATGGCACACTTTTTGCCTGGAAATCCAAGTGTTAGATTAAGTCTGTTTACTGTTCACATTCCAAAACACTGCTTACACCAGGGCTGTGGCGTTTTGTAATCATCTGCCAAAGAGGGAGACAACAGGGATTGCAACAGAAGCAAGCTGAGGTTTTTTTCACATGTAGAATCAGTAACACTAAAAATACAGGTCACAGATCCAAGAAAAACACAAGAAATACTGTGGCAATACCTAAAGGTCAGCTGCTGTTGAGCACTCCCTCATCCTGAAGGTGACCCAAACAGACACACTCACATAGGTTGAAGATTTCAGCACACCTTGACTTGCACTAAACTTGCCAGTGAGGCAGCATCAGCTTTTGTATTCTCAAAAATTTATCTACCTGCCCACTCTTGCCCCCCTTGCGTGTTTTATGCAGAAATCAGAATATGAGAATATTACTTGGCTATAAGATAGTGGGTGGATAAAAGTAAAAAAAAAAAAAAAAATTAAAATGGATGATGTGAATAATTAAAACCATTTCTCTATCTACTGAAGGAACAGAAACCACAAAGATGAAAGTGAGGTCGCTTGTTTTATGAGTTGCCCAGCCAATCAATACCATCCCTCAGCAGCAACTGTATAAACACATCCCCTCAGCAAAGCCTTTGTAGAGCCACCTGCACCCTGATCCAGACTGAACCTCGGTGACATTTTAAACATTCTCATGAGAAATTTTCTTCGATCAGTGAATACAACACACTGCAAAGCTGAGCAAATTGCTGGAACATATGCAGTGGGAATTTAGGGTTTTCAAGCAGCACTTTAAGATATTTTGGGTTTGGTTTTGTTTATGTTTTTTTCTAGTCAATGCTTTGTTTTAACATTTGAAACTCCCATATTCATTTCCATTCCTCTTCTGACTGGATTTGTCAAAACTTTTGCATACCTTGCAGTTTGAGTCACAACAGGCCAATTCTACAACCACCGTAAATCCAGTGGAAGGAGGTGGATTCAATCTAGCTGAAGATTTAGGCCACTGAATTTTAAAATTAAAAAAAAAAAAAAAAAAAAAAAAAAAAAGCATCTTGAGCAGTTATTATTGAGCTATCAGTTTTTTGGGGGGTTTTTGGTAATGTTTCAGAGTCATATGGGTGAACTGTCACTGCAGTAAGCAGGGGGTTATACACACAATTCTCATTAAAAGTAGTATTTTTCTTGGGATTTTGCAATGCCTGTGCCAATCTAATCAGTCCTAACTTTCATGCTTCTGCGTGCACAAGCCAGAAGGGATAGGACTTAAGGAAGGTGAAGTAAAATTACTGTGGAAAAAACCCCCACTATCACTAAACTTCACAAACCCCAAAGCAATGAGCCACAATACTTTAAATTTCACACAGAATTCAAGGCAGCCATTACCTTATCCTGTCTGCTTTTAGTCTCCAGGTTTGCCCTATGAAGTCTTCCCTTTAATATAAAGATAAGCTTTAATATAAGAGGCCTATTGTGAAAAATCTATTTAAAAGCCTATCTTTAATATAAACTTCTGCCAAAAGAAAATTTATTTATTAAAGATACTATTTACTTTTCCATTTAGGCCTGAAATCAGCAGGTGTTCTTCCATTTCTTTAATGACAGAAAAACAATAACCCACAACCATTTAATGTTTGAGCATAAAAGGCAAAGTCATATTGCATCCCAGTTTCCTCCTATCTTTCCAGAGCACTGCTTAATTTTGCAGCTCCATTCCCACAGAGTGCAGCAGTTGTCTAGAATCAAGGTAATTCAGTGCACAAAGGAAGAATAGAAACAAGGGAAGTTGCAAGAGTGAAAAAGAAGTATTTTCGCTTAGCATTTTTATTTTCCTTCTCTGATCAGTCACACACATGAGAAAAATGGTGCCATGGATTCAGCAATACTTAAACTTTTTCTTCCTGCAAAACACTGGCAGATTTCTCATCAAAACTTTTACAATTGGCACATATGCTCTGTTCTCAGATAAAGAGAATTGCCTTGCATAGGTGGTTTGCCATACTTGGTCTTTACCTTGGTGACATTACAATAGCTATAGTGACACTGGGACATAAAAGGGGCAGAAACCCAAAAAGAGAACACAGGTAGATCAACCATATTTTCACATGAAACTTCCAGTATTTCTTTCCCCCAGCTCAATCAAGAGAGAGCATTCATCACAAACTCTTCTTTTTGTCATTAAGACCAGGAGAAGGAAAAAAAACCCAAAACCCAAGTAGAACCAAACTGTGAAAGCATTAATTCAGAATCAACTTTGGCAAAGTAGTCCAAATTTCTCCACCCTCCTTGAAAGTGAAATAAGCAAAAGAGTTTGACTTAGAAACTGTAGATGAAATCCATTGGTACGAGCACAGTATTTGATAAAACATCTTTTGCTTCCTTAAAAAGTGCAATTTGAATGAAATTGAAATATTTAAACCAATTGCTTTCACAAAGTGACAAACACTGTATCCCATAAATCTTCATGGGAAGTCTTAAAGGAGAAAAGGCTCCAGTCTGACTGGTTAAGTATCCCTGTGAGCCTGGCAGTAACCAGCTCTATAATTCCTTGGTAGATATGTCAAAAAAACCAAACCAAAACACAAAAACAAAACAACCAATCAAAACAAAACAAAAATAAAAAACCAAAAACAAACAAAAGAACCCAAACCCAAAGCAAAACCAAAAAAAAAGAAAAAAGAGAAAACAAACAAATGAAACACACTATAGGAATAACATGCAAAATCTCCTCATAAAGCAGTCATTATCTGCTTCTGTGCACTCCCCAGAACAGAATAGCATTACTAGAAGCAGAGGCTAAGCAAATTCTTCAAATTCTATCTTCCTTCAGACCTTACCAAAAGTATAATACAATATAATACTTCTTTTTTCTTCTATCTTGAAACAGCTTAGTCTTTACAACAGCTAACTTTACAACAGCTTTTTCTAGCTTGGGAATCTTTGTTCCAATAGACATCTCTTGGCATCAGATTTTGTATTCACCCATTCAGAGATCTCACCATCACATCCAGAGAACCTGGGTTGGTTTGGTGTCAGGTTAGGTAGCAGAAGCATTGCAGAGACTCAAGGGAAGTGTTTTCCTGCAAAAACTGTTGTTAACTTTCCACTGTATAGCTGAGAATTCTGTCCAAAATCTTATATTCTTTTAATGAAATAAACATCAGGAAAAAGAACTAAAAAATTTTAAAACTGGAACGAATTCAAAGATACTGCTGCTAGAATTGCACACTGCACAGTACAGAAACGTGGCTTAAACAATCACATCCCACTGTACTATAAAATCATTGTGAAAAAAGCACCATTTTCTGTCACCTTGCCTGACAAGCTTTACGTATTTTATTTGTATGCAAGTCAATGGCAGTTTATTGTGTCCCAGGGGATGAAGTATTAATGATCATTTGCTCCCTGCTGTGTGGCCTGTCATAATTTGGCAGTCAGACTGACAGAAGGAACAACCAATCAGTCTGTTCAGACTTGCCTGACAGCGGCCACTCAGCCCATTTTAACCAAGGTCCTTTGCCAAATCCTTAGGTACTGTTCCATAAAAAAAAATGCTATTTTTGATAGCATCTGCTAGATAGAAGCAGATTAAATAAACCATATATTTCTTTTGTGTAGCAGTCAGACTCCTGTCTCAGCAGGTGTTTTCTGGGAAAAAAAGGACTTCCAATCTGAAAGCCCATTTTGGTCAGCAAGAATCAATCTCTAAAACATTTGACAATTTGTTATATCAATATCTTAACGTGGTGAATTCCTTGCAACATGTAAGAACTAAATTCGGTTCTGACAAGTAAATAGAAGGCAGATTTTTTTTTTAATTATAATTGAAAGTCAAATGTCAAAAAACCCCACAGGTTTGTACAATGTGATGTCATTCATTTCTCTCTTCTCTGCAATGCTGCCTGTTTCATTTTACCTTAAGACTTGGAGAAAAACACAGATAGAGACAGTTGTTACCAGCCCTGACACACAAATAACCTTATATTTTATTGGTAATTTTATACCCCCAGTACATACAGCTCCATAGTAGATAGATGAACTATCAGCTATTAAAAAAAGTTTCAAGAAAATTATTTCTGAGTGTTTGCCAAGCAGAAGGAAGTGATTAGCAGCTGTCGGGATCGACAGCCAGTAGTGATGCCTGCCCCACACCCTCACGAAAAGCTGTTTCATTCCAAGCAACAGCATTTTATTCTTCTTCACACAGAAACAATATTGAGTCCTGATATCCTTGGAGTCAGCTTGAAAGCAAAATCCTGACAGGAGCAATCATGGTGAAAAAAAGCATATTGGAGGGAGGGAAACTCTAACAAAAAAATAATATGTATACACATCCATGACAGGTGCACATCAGCTTGAGACAAAGCTGTGCCTCCTGGGTGACAGATAGGCTGTGACAAGGTGCCACACGCCTGACGGACCCTACCTGAAGGAAGCAGCACCAGCAGTTACCTTCACCTGGGGAGCTTCTGAGACCTAATGAGAGTTAATATCACTCAGGTGTTGCAGCTATAACATTTTGATGTAAATTAAATAGATACATTGCATCCAAGACATTTGTGTAAATGGAGTAAGAAAGGAAAAGATACTTGTTTGCTGCCTGCTGTTCTTTATATGCAAATCTTAGTGTATTACACAGCAACATACTTGCCTTCCATAGCCACATAAATGTTTTACTGTTTCATGAGATGTTTGCAATAAATGTGATGGATGATGATTTTTTTTTCATAATTGCCTATTAGAAATACACTATTTTAGTGACAAATCCTTGAGGGATATCTCAGTTTCAAGACTGAAGAGAATGAGAGGTACCTGTACCAGGAACTGGGTGTTGCTGCTAACAAATGTCAAAATGCACATTCAATCTGCTGGTTAATTTTACTCATACATTTCTTTAAGCTTGTTAGCATCTTTTCCAGCTTTACCGAGTTTTGCATTTCAATCAGATACAAAGATGTATAAAAATACTGCTACTGTACCTTAGGGCAGGCAAATAGCTTTAAGCTACACACACAAATTGTCACAAGGGTGAATAGCTATAATTATATTGGAGTGCATCCAAGAAATCAGCTATTCTGTTTATACTTCTTGCCTCTTTGAATTTATGTGCACTTCAAGCAAACATACTGTAAACTGATTTTAATACTCAAAGTGTTGACCTTCGTATTGAAGCTTGTTGACTATTTTTCATACCACTGGTGTTTTTCTGGAAAAGGTAAGAATGTCTGGGCAAAAAATTTCTAGCAGGAAAACTCCTGAACCATTTGTAAATAAGATTGGACATCACTAATAGCACTTTAAAATGCAAGAACATTAAAGATCTTTGGTTTACAGTTTTAAATCAAAATTCTGTCCCGAGTAATTCTGAAATTGGCAGAGATGTAGGAGCAGAAATAAGCCCGTTCTATTATTTTCATACCCACGGTAATTTTGAAATGCGAGGTAGCAGTAGGATTCCTGCAGCATGGGCCACATCAGAATGTGGAGACAGCTGCATGAATGCTTAGAGGCCATACATGGATTTGCACTTACTAGTGGCTCTTGTAATGGGTTTGTCAGAGGTTTGGCTCCATTGTTTACATTAGCTCTCTCCACATATATTAAGAAAGTGGCAGGAAAGCAGGACTATTGCTGTTGGCTTGAAGAATATGAATTATTGTACTAGGAGGATATGCAACTATATCCCTTCTAGTTACACCCTGTTTACATAAAATTGAAGTAGCGCACATAGGAAACTATAAACAACATTCAGAACCTGCTTCCAGTTATGGGTTTGCCTTGGATTTTACTGGGACTTAGTGCTTTGGTTTTTCCAATGTTAGGACACAAACAATGAGAACTCCTTATTGCACCACTTGGAGATCTAGCAGACAAAATTGTTTAGGAACTTATTTTCAATGAAAAAGCAACATTTACTCTTCAGCAGTGTCCACAAAAACATCAGCAATCTATCAAGGAAATCAATTGACAAGTATAATACTCAATAAATATGCAAATAATCACATAGAACAGAAAAATCTTCAACAATGTTAAATTACAAGAAAGTAATTCCATATCATTTATCAAGCTTTTCAAATACATCTATGCGTCAATTAGCTATTTCTAGTTAAATTATGTAAAACAAAAATAGCAGTTGTAAGATATTAAACGAATGAAACCAAAATCAGGACTTTCACATCTGTGAATGATTAGTCACAAATTTCCATAACAATATTTTTTTTTCTTCTAGGTTAATTCAATTAAGAGGAAATTTGTTCAATTTTTTGCCAAATAAATTAGATTTAACATATTAACTTGGGAAGACATCAGAGGAAATTTACTGGGTTCATTAGGCTTAGGAAATTAAGTTACAGAAAATTGTGCTTCCTTGTAATAGATTTAAGCAGTAATATTTAGCAGACTGCCAAAGATACACATTTCTCATACAAATAGATATCTTATGACCTGAAAAAGCCACCACTTCCTCACAGCACCTGTAGCCATGATATTGCAATGGAAACATTGTTCCTGCTTGCAAGAGCTTCTAAACCATCTAGAGAATCTAAACGAGTGGAAGAAAATGCCAACTGCATCCACAAAAATGAACCATTTTCCCATTATCTGGGGCAATGGTAAGTGGGGATACCCTAAGGACCCAGAATATTTGGGGAATACATGCTGAGGAGCACAGTAGCAAGACATTGGAGACCGGTTGAGTGGGTTTGTTGGGCCTTGGTCAGCTGTGCTGGTCCTTGGCAGTGACCCCTGAGCTCCCAGGGCCATCTGGCACCTGCCCCCTGGGCTCACCAGTGGCCAGAGGGGAGAGGAACAGCCCAGGCTTGGTATGGCTTTCTGAATCAACAGCAAGATTTACCCACAAAACTCCCATGGTAGCTAACACCACGCAAATCCACAGGCTGAGAGGTGTTCTGGTAGGCTGCAGGTGTGACCAGGAAATGTTGCATGCACAACCCTTTACAAAAGGGGTCCTAAAACCATACTTACAAACATCTTCTAGTTACAAGTTAACCAAAGTGTTCATTATATAACACTAGTCCATTCTTTCCTCATTTGTGAATACCTTATCTCCTATTGAAAAAGAACATCAAGAAATGAGAATGGGTAGGAAGTAATATTCTTGCCTTTTAAAGAGGTTCAAGACCAAAACCTTTTCCAAGAAAGTAGAGGAGGAGCCCTGGCCTTCCCATGGGCATATCCACGGCTTCAACAGCTCGGACCAATTCCTACTCTGAATGAGCCCAGGGAGTCCACTATCCTAGTAACCCATGGTCATTAAAAGTCTATCCAGATACAGCAGAGCAGAGTCCACAGAACATCCTCAGTCTTAACTGCCTAAATTCACACCTCCAGCTTCAGCACCCAGTGCTGGCACTGGACTAGGATGAGACATATTTGCGTTCAGAGGAAAAGAATTAAAAAAGAAAAACAAAGAAAAAACACCAGCTCCCAGTAACTGAGGGGCTTTATAGCAGGCCTTGTCTGTGGATTTCTCATAGCAAGGTAGAGACAGACTTTCAGCAAAGAGGAACAGAGCAAGGCAGATCTGTCTCCAGTGGTACCCACCACACTTGGGCCAGAATTTGTGAACAGACTCAAGATCTCCATTCCTCTCTTCCAGGAATACATCAAATTCCATAACTGGAGTTCTTACTTCTTCCCTTCCCTATCCCTTCCTTTCTCCAGACAAATTGTCTTTTGCTCTTATTGCTCTCCCAGTTAGCTAGTAGATAATTTGATTTGCAGAAGAACACACAGAGGACTCCTAAAGTGGCTTATTTCAATCTACTAGTGGTGTCAAAATAACACTCCAAGGGGCAAGCTCAGCTCCCAGAAGTTTTGGTTTAAATGTAATCCCCACAAGTATTAAGGCAAATAGCACTACATTGGATGTGCATAAGACAATTTCTAAAGAAGTGATGCAAACTCTGGGTTTAAATTATTTATTGTTAATAACAAATAGTAATTTGGTGAATGAAACATCCAGGTATGTCATACTGGCATACAGATAGAACAGCAGAAATGTGTTACGTGAGGACTTTTTTTTCCTCATCTTCCCCAGCAGTATTTTTAAATATTTTGGTTTTATTTTTACTCCTCTTTACATCACTATCTTCAACCATAGGCTGCCAGATGTAACTAATGAATTATTTGGTGATACCTAGGAGTGCTCGCTTAAGGAAATGGACAGAAGTGGCTGGGGTTTTCCAGCATTCTTTCAAATTCTGGAATTGAGTATTAGTTTTTGAGAATAAGTAAGATGTTACTAAGGCTATGGCAAAGCAGTAGATTTTCCCTGGCAATTCTAGGCTCAACTCAGGTATATTCCAAAGGTATGCTTTTTTAAAAATATTATTACTGTGGATTGACTGTATGGCTTTGATGCACGCCCATGTAGTAAAAAAAAAAAAAGATTGTGGTTTTAGATTGATAACATAGCAAAAGCAAGTGGCACAATAGAATAGAATCTTCTAGGAAGACAGACAGCTAAGACAGTAGAGGTGAAGCCCAAACTACAGAAATACTTTCTTTCTGCCATATTTATCTAAAAATATTCAAAAGAGTCAAGATAGCACAAGCTGCTTTGCAATAAGAACTAGTATACTCCTACTAGTATATCCTAGGATATTTGACAATCCTTGGACAAGAGTAGCCAAAATGGATCTTTCTTTTCTGATGCTGCTGCTATCGCCTACTCTTCTTGTCCCATGTCTAATGATCCACTCCTCTACTTGAAAATGACCCAGGTCTAGAACAAGTACCTGGATGATGTACAAGTACCGTAAGGATCTGTATAATTCCTTAGTGACTTGTGCTTGGATAACAAATGACTGCCAAAGATAATCACAAAAGGGAGGAGAAAGGAACCCAGCAACAGGGGGGATGTGTGGGGCATGTATGTGCATTTCTAAAGCTGGGGCACATTTTGGAGCTGGGCAGGTAGAAACAATTAACCTGGAAAATGGCCTTAGTAAGTTGTGCTGGGTGTTCAATGGGCTGTTTGACCAGCAGTTCCATTCTCACCCACTGCAAGGGGAACAAACCACTTTATGCTTCTCTTATCCCAGCCAAGAGGTAACTTTTCTATACCTCAAGATTCTCAGTAAAGAGGTCTATTATTTTTTAGCTAAAAAAAACTCACAAGGAGGAGTATGCTAACAAGTGCCAGTTGCATCTCTGACTTTTGTAAAAGGCTTGCTTGAAACTACTTAAAATACCAACTTCAGCTAATATAAAATACAAGCTCTTCAGCACTTACTCCTTGTACAGCTGGGGCTTTGACCCTTGTGCACCGCATATATGTATATAGTCCATGAAAAAAAAAATTCATAAGATATGCTATCATATGAATTTCTTTTTTGTTACTCCTTGTAGAATTGGTGGTCAGTTAGGGAAAAAAGCAAGACCTCCTAGACATTTTAGGGGTTTCCTAGAATATATATTGCAGTCTATAAAACCACTCTTAATGTTTGATGAACTCACAAGTGACCATCTGGAAATTATCAAAATTCTCAGAAACTAGAAAATACATTCACAATGTGGTTTCATTATCCCCCACATTCCCATATCACCTCCTATATTTTGAAAGACAGAACCACTCATTTATTTATTTTTAAAATACTTGAGCAGAAGATTAAACTCCTATAGAGGATGACTAGAATAAGAATATACCAGACCAAACCAGACAACAGTGCTTTTCTATTCTTGGCCAGGCCCTCCCCCTTCCTGGTACCATGTCCCTATTATACAAACAAATGCCACTGTCCCCATGCACTCAGGTACAGGCTGTCTCACAAGGCACTGTCATCCCTGGAGTGCTCAATTTGACAGTTTGCCCATGCAACTCAAATATTCTCTGGCCTAATGAAGGCTTTGCTTTTTCTCTCTCTAATTATCACCTCTTTATTGACATGCATTTGGAGGTCTGATTCAACTTCCCCACTCCAGTGCTGTGCTAAACATTTTCTTTTCCTTTTTTTTTTTTTTTTTTCCAGATATACAAAATATCTGGTATTATTGCAAAACATGGGCAGAAATGGTGAAAAGTGTAATTTCAGTTTGGAGCTGTCTTTTACTGGAATAAAAAAGGCCCAATAGTTTTCACACAATTACTTTAGGCCTGTGGGGATTGATTCATTAAAAAAAAACAACTTTGTGGCTTCCATGATTTGATGCCAGTAGAATCATTAAAATAAAATGTCTTATATTTCTTAATATGAGAGTTCTCATTAACATGATACATCCACTATTACCATATTCATCTCAAATTTGGTGCCAACAATTTCCGGAGTGACTTCCCATATAAAAAGGGTGATTGGAGAACTAATAATTGAGACAGACATTAAGAAAGACAATTTGATTATTAATAACCAATCCCAGTGCCTTCCTGTGGTAGCTTGAACATGAATTGATTTTTTCTACCTGTAACATTTATTTTATTATGAAACTTTGAAAATCAATCACGAAAAGTCTAAGCAGTTACTGTAGGTCAAAGCCAATGGAAAAAAGTTTTTCATTAGTACTTTTATTTTACTGTTTAAAGGAAGACTACATATTCCAGGTAGTGCACATAGAGTAGCTGAGCTTAAGAAACTATCTCAAGGTTCTGTAAATTTTTAACAGTGCCCTTTATAAATGTTTCAGAGGCTATAGAAATGAGACAGGCCTATAAGAAGTTTAATGGGTCCCCGTTTAGCCATTTGTAATGGGGATTTAACTGCTTTGTTTGTGAGCTTCAGCCAAGAAAACAGATTACCTTCATCAAGTACTAATACACCAGAGTCAATCTGAACTCTGCTCAGCTATGGAAAGGTATCAGGGGATGTCAGTAAGTATTATAAACACTAATCGAGCAAACCTGTCAGCTGCTTTATAAAAAAATTATATCTAAATCCAAGCTCCAAGTTCAACACCGCTCTTCCACATCCAAAGCTTTTAAAAAAGTGATTGATCATCAGAGACACATTTCAAAATTTAAAATATTCTAGTCATAATTGAAACCCTTACAGGGAAAGTGATGCTCTCTGAACACCAGCAAGCTAAAGGCACATGTTAATGAGTAACAAAATAATAATTTCAAGCCCTCCAAAATGAACGCCATTTCCATCATAAAAATTTTCTTCCCATATGCAGCATGTCCAGTTTACAAGAATGAAGCTCTTACCCACATAAGGTAGAATCCCAGCTCAGCTCATCTAGGACATCCAGACCCTACAGGGCAAGTCCAAACAAAAGACTAATTGCCATGATCTCACGTGAGTGACTCTGCTGATGTCAAATCTTAAAGGCAGTATACAGGAATGAAAAATGAAGGTAGGCCCCAACCTTCCTTCATTATTTAATTGCACAAAGAGGACACCAAACCTTTGCTCTTCCATGCCCTGGCAGAGTCAGAGCTAGATGCAAAGGTGGGGTGGGAGTGACTGCTGCATCGATTTCCTTTGCTCCACAGAGCAGGGCACAATGAGTAGAAACAGGAGAAACTGAGTCAGTGCTCTTCACAGGACTTCTCTTCAAGGAGAAATCATGCCATCTTTGCCTTTGTCTTCTGAACTAAATGGAATTGTCATTTCTCCTTCAAAACCCCTTTTTTCCTTAAAGCAAACAGAGGAATGATATACAGGCAGAAGTCTTTTCCTAGAGTAGCTAATACATTTGGGATGAGAGGGAAGCTCAGCACCAGCTGACTCTCGTGGGCATCGAGCTGCTGCAAAACCTGTGCCAGGTAGGACTGCTGGGGCAGCCTTTTAGCTGAGGAACTTCTGGGGCTCAGGCTCAGCCCATCAAGGAACACAATCTAGCAAAATACTAACGGGTCTGCTTAACTTCATTAACTTTAGAAGCTGGTGACCATGCCTGTTAGACCAAGGATAACACCACAGTACTTTGGAAGGTGGAGCTCAGCCCCCAGAATTGCACAATATCACTGTCTGATGCATGATTAGAGCTTCCCCCTCTCTAGAGTTTTCAATCTGGTACCTTTTATGAGCACTAAAAAAAGAAAAATGTGAGAAGTAATATCTCACGTGCTTTAGCCTTTATTTTCATCTCCTTGCCTGGAGCAACAATTTCCTAAATATTTATAATAGCAATTTTGTGTTTCTAAAGCTGAAACTCTCTTCTCAAAAAGTTTGGGAAGCTTTATCATGTCGTGTAACTGTTATACTTTCTACATATTGTGTGCTTGATAGTAAATATTCCTATGATGAAACGTGTATAGTGAAGGCAATATTATGAGTTACATGTGATTGGCATATGGGAAAATATAAACTGACTACTATTTGCATAAGACAGCATTAAGAGGATTTATTTTATGTTTATTCAACAAATGTTTCCTAAAAGGTTTTTCTCCATACCAAGCAATTTAATTTTCTTTTTAATGTTATTCTCAATGGTTATAAACTTAATTAGCTTCTTAAGCTTCACATTTATTTGCATTTGAGATAAATGTAATCTGTTCTTGGTATAACTTTTTAAAATCAAAATATGGACTAAAAAGGTGCAAGCTTGATTAGTGGAACAGATACTCTAGCAAGTAATCATAGCAATGAGATGTTAATTGGTGTCTGGGTGGTCCTATTCATAGCAACAATAGGCATAATAACACCCGGTGTCCTCTCCTGTTCAACAGTATTTTGCCTTCTCATTTATCATACTGACAATTATATTGTTCTCAAATTTCCTGCCTGTCTTAACAACAGAAAGGTATGTAAAATGAGTCAGGCACCTGTGATATTTTGAGGCAGATTATATCAGAAGGAATGTGATGTAGTTTACCACAACTTCTGTGTGTTTTCACAAAGTAAAAAAAAAATTTAAAAATTGGGGTTTTGTTTTGTCTCCTGAAAATCTTGCTCAGTGTATTTTCCATCACAGACCTAGCGACTGCATCAGTACTTCACCCCAGAAGAAATCAGGGTGTGTTCCAAGAGCAGTCCTACAGCCCTTCAAAATGCATGCAGTAAAAGACAACACTTAGGGCTTGACACAGCAATATTCACCCACCACCTCATCATTTGTACTTTTGCTCCTCTTTTACCATTCATATCATTACCATCAGACATGCTTTAACTGAACTGAAAGATACTCATTGCTGAGTTTTTCTCGTTACAGGCTCAGTTACCAGGACTCTTACATTTAAGTGGTTTTGAATTAGATGTCAAATAACCATCCGTGCCTTAAAGCATAAGCACATAGGCAGTGCAGACCTTTGCACTTAGGTTCTGCCCAGTTTGGTGGGATCAACAGCAGAATCATTTGTTCCTGGTGATCCCAAAAACACAGAAGAAAATGTTAGTGTGTAAGCAGGCACAAACTGGGTCACAGACAGGGCTTTGAGAGGGAGAGCGAGGGCAGAATGAAAAAATACAAGAGCTCAGGAAAAAAACCCAAAAAAATCCACGTTGCAACTGCTTCTTCATTGCATGGCGCTTCATACTTTTAATTTTCACTTACTATTTTAAAGTGAATGTTCATCTTTTTCCTTCCTCTGCTTTCATGTGAGTTTTCAATTAAATGGTCAAATTTATGCTCAACTGTCATTAATTCAGTCCCCCTTGCATGATACTTGTACTATTTAGCCCACAACTGCTGGTTTCTTTATTTGGGTAATTTAATTTCATTGATCCTTTTGTTTTCGTCTTCCTAGCAGAAAGCTGGGATTCACATTAACTACCTTCCTGACCATTTTCTTCTAATAGCATTCCCTTCACTGAGCCACCCATACTTCTGTATCGGAGGCCTTTTCCGTTTCCCTTCAGAATATTAAGCCATCTGAACATCTGCCAATTTTGATAGTTACTGCACAGCTTGCAAGGGTCATGGGAAAAAAAGAACATCATGTTCCTGAAATCCAGAAAAATATGCATTCAGGAGAGGAAAAAACCAGCCTTGCGATTTATTTGAAGTTTATGAAGCAACAGTAAGCTTTACATTTAAGAAAAAAATAACCGGCCGTATGCATAAAGGTCCTGTGGGCTGCATTTAGCAATCAGTGACAAAAACCAAAGAGTTCCTCCTATTTTCATAGTACAGCTCACTTCTAAATATTTACCTGCCAACATTTCTAAAAGCCATATTATTTCCAATTATAATAAAGTTTTATTTTCATATGCAACAACACACATGAACTTCGCCATTCTCAGATTCTATACTGTATTTGAGAAGTAGACAGGGAAAATTATACTGCAATGGTAGAGAGGACAGACTTTTCCTCTATCCCAGAAACTTCAAAGGAGATGAAGTCTGCTTATCAAGAAGTCCAAAAGTTGCCCTTAGAGTTTATTAAATGGCTGTACTTGACAAACTATTGCTGCAAACACTGTGATGTACTGTGTTAAGTAAATGTACTGTGTTAAACCTTTCATTTACAAATGAGAGCTATTGCATAAAAATCCAGCCTCTAAGAAGGTCTTGGCACTCTGGTATATATTCCCCAGCCCGGTGAGAGACTTTCATTCAAGATACAGGACTCATCATTCAAAGCTGCCAAGACACTGATGTCCATATCAGTGAAGGAGCCACAGATGCTATTTATCAAAAATATCAAGCCTGGATAGGGTTCCTCTCTTTTGCCCTTTTATTTCTCTTCACTTAAGCAAAAGTGATTAACCAGTTTTAGAAGAGCTGAATCCAGAAGAGTCTCATCCACATGCTCCATATCTTTTATTTCTCATTTTTGGAGGAAACTGCAAACCTTCTGAAATGTTAAACCATTTCAGCAATTGTTATCAGAGGGGCTTTTCTCTGACTTGTACATAAGGTGGCCATATTTGCTCTACTCATCCATATTTCAAAACCAGTGTCACCCAGCATATACAAACCACTTAATCTCTTGCAGTAAAGGAACAACTGACCTAGGGTAGTTTTCACTATTTCTGTCAGCCACCTGGAAGCAAACAACTCCTGCATGTAAAACAGGTACACAGTCCCCTGAAATTGATTAACTACAACAATTACAATCAATTAACACTCTTCAAAGGGCTGCTGCAACCCAAAGAAAGAGCAAAATCAGCCTGGTGACCTTTAGCATTAATAGAACGTTTACATATTAAGTTCACTTTCTTTTTTTTTTTTTTTTTTTAAAGAAAGATTACTCCAGACCCTGATCCTAAGCCGATGTGAACAAATAAACCTGCACATAACATAACAGGAAGCTGTTATATCCTCCAAGAGAAGAGGAAGAACTAAGTTTTTAATATCAAAAAGTGAGCAATGGACTGCTGAACTGCATTTTTTAGATAAAAATATAGAAAAAATAGGAAGATTCTAAGACCATGAAAAGACACACAACGGATGCATCTGCTGTACATCCAATGTTCCTAACCCCATGTGAGCATGGAGACTTCCTTCACTGTAAGGAATATGAATGAAATCTTCTTTCACATAAGTAATTTCTATATATTTTTGCACACATTCACACTATGCACATTACAGTGTACATATTGATTACAGTTGCTCCCAATAATTGTCTTACAGATCTTCCCTGATGACTTCTATTGATAAATGTGCTGATTAACTTTAATTATACTGCGGGTTTTTACGTTTCCTAAAACAAAGTTTTAGTAGTTTAGTAGATTGCTTTTGAGTACCAGAAGGTCCATTTCTGAAACTTGTTTCAAAAACATTTCTTTTCAGAATACTGTAGACACCTCCTTCAGAAATTAAAAATGGGCTGTTTTCTAAAATAATATCCCACAAATGGTATTTTCACTTGTTTCTAGATTTTATGTACATTGCACAAGAGATTAGTGAGAAGCTAGTGACTTACTTCATACTTGCCAAGGCGCTCATGTCTTTCCTATCCCTGTGTATATATATATTTGATTATAAAAAGCATCAGGATCTAAAATTTATTCAGTTACTAACAATTTAAAAATCTAGATTACCTCAGTGATGAGAGGCCAAAGCAGACACCTGCCAGAACAGAAAGTGTGTTACCTGCAAATTGCTGTGACTTGTTCAAGGTGACAAATAGTAAAATGTGGAGTTGTTGTACATGTACTGTACAATGTTGCTTGAACATATCTAAATCTTGCATAGCCACGCACCAAGGATTTTTACCCAAAATGTTGTGTTGCTTGCCATCCAAAGCAGAGAATTTTGCAAACTCATTAGAAAGTGTGAGGAAAGAATTTTGAACCTAATTCCCACAATGACCAAGTTTACTCTCCTGCATCTCTGGTAACCTCCAAGAAGTATCAGCATTCATCAGCTATTGATGAAACATCAATAATTCTCCAGGATAATAACAACACAGAACACATTTCATCACTTCCTTAGGAAAAAAAAAAAATAGCAAAAAACCAGAAATAGCATTCATAGTTTTAGGATTAGTCTGTTTGGAAAGCTGAACAGCAGGGAAGGTTTGCCTAGCTCTATCTCATTTTCTTTAAAAGGGTGTTGGAACTGGTAAGTACAGTGTAACACCAGGAAGATTGATTCTGATTACACACTGTCTCCAAAAATTAAGCATTTTGTTGTGGCTTAGATACAAAATCTTTTCTATGACTTATGAAAGTGTCTTTGATTGTGAAGAGGCAAGGCTCAATCAACACTGTCTCACCAGATGCTTCTGTATCAGTAGATTAAACTCCTGTTCATACTATAGTAGCAAAAACTACCATTATTTCTCAAAGAATTAATATGGCTGTGCATGCTGCAAAAATGCTCATTTCTGTTCTGTTCCTATATAGAAAGCTGACAGAGTATCAAAAAATAATATTTGCTTCCCTCCAGTTATTTTCTCCCCTCAGGAGTATATTAAGGATGTAACATAAATATATGTGTCCCATTTTGTACCCACATAAGCATATTACCTACCTACAGACCACTAATGTTACACCAGGAGCACCTGCAAGCTTCTAATAGCAGCAGCAATCACCACTTCCCACTGCCCACGGGGAGGTGATCACTGCTCTCCTCTTCCCCAGCAACCAACAGAGTGCAAGCCTGATGGATGAGCGCCACACCAGCCAAGCAATAAGGACACCCTGCAAAGCTAACTTATTTTTAACTAATCTGACTTATCTTTTCCACAACCAAGGAGTGGAATCATTTTCCCTAGACCCCTAAGGGAAGCATGCGTCCCCCTGGCCCCAGGGTGAAGTAGAAGGCAGTGGGCTTCTGCATGGCAGATAGGCCCCAGCTAGGGGAAGATGCTCAAAGTTTGTAAGTCTACTAAAGGTCAACATGTAGAGTTCAAAGCATATTACACTTTGCATGCTCATTTCTGTGAGGGGGCCTAAGAGCAGAACGTAGCTACAGTAACCAAGATCAACTTACTCCAAATGGGATGTTCACTAGGGAAAAGGGATTGTAGTTATGTGCATTAATAAGCTAAAAGTACCTTATTAAACTAAGCCTCTACCAACTGTCCCTTTGTAGTCAAGCCTCCCAGCTCCTGCACTTAATACCAACAAAGTTGCCTTAATATGACCTTTTATTAGTCCAAAGCTTCTTTCAAAGTATCATAGATAACTGCTACGAGCCAAAGACACAGTCTGCCAAGCTGAGCTGAACAAGGAGATAGATCTGCCACTGCCCCAGGTATGTGGCATACTTAGTAAATACAACGTTCACAGACCCAAGCTGCAAAATGCCAGGTCTCTTTTCCTGCTTGAGGGACAGGAGCATAATCTGCTAAAAGACCAGTTCATCTGGTGTTTAGATGTGATCAATGTAGCAACACTGCAAAGGCAGACAGGGCTACATGCGCATGAAGTTCATAGAGGCAAAAGCTTATGAACTGATTTTTTATTGTTACAAAAGGCTTCAGCCACTTGAAGAAGATGAAATATCTCCAGTATAGTATTTCTTTATACCTCAGCAGAGAATTTGACTGTATTAGCACCATAAGAGAGCTCTATAGCTGCAACAGGATTTACAGCTAGCCTGAGAAACAAAGGGTAATGGAGCACTCAGATGTCCCAGAATACAGCCAGAGTTGTAACCACCAGCAGAGCATCTGCCCTCACCAAGGCCACAGAAAGGCTGCACTTTGTGATAATGAAGAAACAGACGACCGGTGCATACAGCTGGGACATCCTTGCGCAGGATGCTATCCTATAAGCCTTTTTCACATCTCCCCACTACATTTGCAAGGATTTTATTTGAAGCATAGGAGAACTTTGCTCAGCTTTTTAGCAAGAGAAATAACTTTGTTTATATTTCCTCCCTGTTTTCCATTTCCCTCTTACTGCCAAGACATCTTTCCACTTATCTTGTACCTCTGAGTCTAGCCAAACTAAATGCATCTAAGTAACTTAATACTAGAAAAGTATGTGCTAATTAAAGCTTTTTTTGTTTGCTTGTTTGTTTTTGGTTTTTTGTTTTTTGTTCCTTCTAGATTTTCTCCGGGAAGGCTGTACAGACCAATTTCTGATCAATATCAGGAATTTGGAATCATTATTGACCTCTCATCAGGGCAACCCCCAAGAAAATGAGGTTGATCCCTCCTAAACCTGAGTGTTTGATCCACCAGGCCAATGACAGTCCAAGTTATGAAACATCTTCAAAGGTGTCAAAGATCAGGGCCCTGTCTGAAAATGTCATATTATTGTAGACTTGTTAGTGATGTGTTTCTATTAAAGTGAAATTATCTTCAAGAACAGAATCAAAGTATTTCAGGATCGTGTTCCAGGTAGACTCTCCTGCCTCCTCCAAAATTACCACAACCACTCCTAACAGTGGTCAGACTAAATTATTTCTTTGTACTTTAAATAATTTATACTCTGCAGTTGTACATATCACATTTTATACAATAAGGCACTTTGGACTAGAAATTAACATTTGACAGGGCCAGAGCTCCTGAAGTGATGTGAGGAGCAGAAGAGTTTCTGGAGCAAATCTGATTAAAACCTCCAAAAATTTTAGACAAGGATTACCCCAAACTGCTGCTATATTCCAGTGCACCAAACTGCAGACTGCCTCAGGGAAAATTTATCATTGTAACAGGTACTTACATGGTATTAAAAAAAATAATAATAAAATTCTGATAACAGAGCACAATTATCTGCTCCACCTCCAAACACTCAGCTAACAAACACATCTTGCAGTTGTCCCAGTTTTCTACCAGAGAAAAGGATCCTTCCAAAAAGGAACTCGGCCAAGGGAAAGCTAATAATCAGACCTTATGAAGAAAAATGAGGATCTGTAGTCAAGAGACTACAGGGAAGCTCCAGCCTAAAGGATTAGGCAGCACAGCTCAGGTGCTCCTGTGCCCACTGCCCTGCTCAGACCCTCCATCCCAGAAGCAGAGAAAAGACCCTGCAGAAAAGGTCCCACTTTGGTTCCTCTGAAGTTGTTCCACTAGAAAAGCTGCTGCACATGGGGTTTGTATCTATAATGGATGAGAATACAGCAGAGTGCAGCACGGGTTATCAGACGTCTGTGTTGGCCTGTATAATTCAGCTGCTTGGCATGCTACTGAATTTGCCCAGAGCAGTCCTGCTCATGAAAACTGGATGAAATTTTCAGCATGGCACCTCTCCTGACTCAAACACGTGCTATCAGTTCTATTGAAGAAACTAGAAAAGCAAAATATGAACAATTGCTTTTTATCTATATATTTTTTTTATTATCTAAAAAAGTATTTCTAGAATAAAGAAAAATAGGAAAGTAAAATACAACCTATTGCCATTAAAACTCAATATATAAATTAAGGGTGAAAAAAGGCTATTGCTTTTTAGAAATCAAGAGAAGTCACAATAAACACATGCTTCTGATAGATGGAAAAAGTGAATACAATGGAATGTAAACTTCAAAGAACACATTTTCTTATAGAAAGCTTAATGTTATTTGCCATCAACTGCACAGCTAATTCAGAGGAGTCAAAGAAGTTTTCATCATATGAATAAAAAGACAATTTTTCCAGCATCTCTATAATAATTTCATGTAAATTACAGACACTAAATAGAAAACACTACAAAAAACAGTCATGGCATTATATAGTGTAATTCCAATAGGTCCTAAATTAGGGAACAAGGGATAAGCTATATTTTCTGGATTCCAATGTACTGAGATCATAATGTTATAAAGGTTTTGCAACCATTGTCTATGATACAATTTTAGATTCTAAACTGCTTGCATTTTTACTTCAGAATTCACCTAATTCATTGAAACGTTACCTCAGCATCTATTAAGGTTTTGCCTTGAGCAAGGAATTATTGGGCTTTTTGTTTTATTTTGTTTTTCATTTTTACATTTAAAAGCTGTCTGCTTCTAAAATGAAGCTATTTAATCCCTTGTCATCACATGGCCATAAAAATTGCAGGCAGACAGAAGTTAGCAATGGCTGCTTCACAGGCCCCACAGCAATGCATGGTAACAGATTTTCAAAGCAGTTCAAAGAGTCCAGTTTCCATCTGTGTTTGGTGAAGGGTGCAAAAACCTTGGGGCCATCTGAAAACTCTGCTTCATCTCTAACACTTGGAATAACAAAGGTGTTATTTTTCAAAGCCACATTCTCCCCTCCTGGGGTGGCTCTGCAGATACAGTTCAGGGAAGGTGGGAAACTTCAGAGTAGATATTCTCCTTCTAGACTTTGCCTCCTTCAGGGAGTTCTTTTGAGGATGTCACAATGGTGGCCTATATAACATGGGTTACTGCCAGCAGAGGCCAACAGTTAATGAACCCTATAGACAAATTCTTTCTTCTGATTTCAGTACAAAAATCTGCAGGAAAATAGCATCGATGTTCCCCCCTACACACCCTTCTCTTCAAGCACAGGAGTGTTATTTGATCAAAAGAAAGTAGAGGGTGCTCTACACCCATTGTACAACCCAAAATAGTGTGATACAGCACAGGTATCCATTACATCCAGCTAAACTGGCTTCATTAAAGAAAAACAATATTAAAGCAATAACAAAGGATGATTAGTTTGCTTTCTTCTTGATAAGTATCCAGTTGCTAATCTGTGCCTCGTTGTCACTTGTCATACACAGGGCAAGTGCTTCTCTGATGTTTATTTCTGCTTTGCAGCTGTACAAAGTATTAAAAACAACAACAACAACAACAAAACAAACAAAAACAAAACAAAACAATCAAAAAACAAAAACCCAAAACACCACCACGCCAAAAAAACAACCTGCTGATTATTCATCAAACATTTTGAATACTATTCCTCTACTATGACATTTTCTGTGACCTGGTATTATACCAACACATATCAGAACGGAGACACAGAGAACAAATTGGCCCGGCAACATCACTACACATATGCAAAAAGAAAGAGCAACAACTATGAGAACCTCCCTGAAGTTTCTTTAAATATTCTGGACAACAAAGGCTCTCAAAGTAATACATTCTAACTCTTTTAACCATCAAAAAAAATAGGAAAGATATTATTCCCAAACCATTTTTGCTTTGCCCAAATGCTGCAATGTATGTACAATATGTATGTTCACATTCAAGTCTAGATATTCACTTACATAGTTTCACTACATTCACATTCACTTCAATGGGCTTTGATTCAATTGACTTCTAGCCTAGACAATGTGGGTTTGCTCAGGAATTTTATGATGCTGAAAGGAGTGTACCTCTATTTAATGCAATATTACTGTTCAGTTCTGAAAGATACTTTTATACGAAGGGGTTGGTGAATGGCTTTGACCTCTTTGGTTTTCTGGTATGCATGTCTTAACACAGAGCATCCTCAAGTTAAACTGCTTGATTTTTAAAATTGTCTTTTCCCTTAGGTAGCTTATCTGCTGATATCTACTATCACATAACTTTATGACAGTTTTGAACTTTATCTTCTTGACTAGCTTCTTGACTTCTGGAATTGGGTGCATCTTTAGTATGCCCTTCCATGCTTCTCTTGAGACTCTCTTTTCCCTCTCTAATGACATTATTTTGTAGCCCATTTCTATTAAGTGTTATGCAGATCATTTCAGTGGAAATAAACCAACACAAAACCAGCATGAAGGAGCTCTGTTCCAAGGTCCCTGCCTCTTTCTCAGTGCTGGGTGGGAGCATAGATGATGGCTCCTTTTGGAGACAAGGTGTAATGTGCCATCTGTTCCCACTGATGGTAGAAATCAAAGTGGCAGAGAGCACAACAACTGCACGCTCACACCACCATCCCAAGATCTCAGTTCCTACCTTCTCCATTTGAAAAAAATTCTATGCCTACCACTGCCTACAGGGACTCACATTTGTCCACAAGCACACATTTCTTTGTTGCAAGGCTCCAGGCCTCTCTTTATTCAAAGCTTCTCTCTCAGGGCAATCTTTACCCTGACTCACATCATGTTGCTTCCTCTTTGACATCATTGTAGGCGAGAGTCAGGACAGAAGTTCATGTTAAACCTTTCGCTAAAATATAGTCTTTTCAGAGATGAAGAAAGAATTCTTTATCATTTTATCATTGCCTTTTATGCTTTGACTAATATATAAAATGGAGCTGTAAGGATAAAATTCCAAAACAAAAACTAAGTTGCTTCTTCTTGATATGCATGTTCTTGTCTCTATATTAATTATTCTATTGTTCTCAGCAATTTAAAATTGAAATGCAGCGAGCATTGGGTTCCTGTAAATCTGGTCTCTCACTAAAGGTAGGTGGGTTTGGCAGAAGACTTTCCAAAACACTGGAAGGTTTAGAAGGCACAGGGAGGACAGCAAAACTTGGCTTAACAGAAGATAGGGCTATTTTTTTTTTGCTTCTGCAAAAGCTTTTTTAGGACTCTTCTGGTGTCCTGACATATACAATTTGTGTTCGTAGGAAAGGAGAGCTGTGACATTTTTGGTGGGAAGGGGAGCACTTTGAAGTCATGCATTGTTCTGTCTCTTCTCGCTCTTGCACACTTCCCATCACCATGGTAACTGCCGGCTCAGTGAAAGAGGAAACCTGCTTGGAATTTGGTTTTGAGAGTCATGCATGTACTGTTACAACAGTGGGTTCTGACTAAATTATTAATTTCATGTCATCACAGAGCTTAGGTAAGCTATGCAAACTTGCAGCAGCTGAGGAGCACACCTTTGACAAGAATTTTTGCAGTATGTTCTGGACAAAAGCAAGGCACTGTTTCAAATTGAAGGGATAAAACATCATAATAAAATAATGTGCTATTAATCTGAAGTAACTTCCCATGGATTTTTTTATCTTGTGCCTTTATCTAACAAAACCAGCTAGACCATTCCTGAAATTTGATATTTAAATTCAAATCTACAGCTTGCTGAAAAATATTTTCATGCATAGGAATCATTGTTTTCTTTGTTTCAAACATATTTAGACTCCACTTATGCTACATAGTTGGAAATAATATTTAAATCAGATACAGCTGCTAAGCAAAACCAAAACACATAGCACTTCCTAGTGGGTATAAAATGTTTACAGTGACCAAGAGCTGCTCTTTTCCAAAGGGACAGGTTATAAAATCAAATTCCGAGGGGTCTATTTGCATGAGAACTCAACTCATCATCAGAATATGAATTCCTGCCCACTGTCACTGCAGACAGACTGCTTGGACAGATCCCTTACCTCATCTTTTACCAGGCAGTACATGTAAAATTCAGCTCTGTCTAGAACTGTATCGCTCCCTATCCCAATGCTTCAAGGTAACAAGGAAAACTATGTCCAGCATTCACCAAATCCAGACTATGTAATATATATATATGTAATATATACTGCAAATTTTAGAAAGTACTTGTGCAGGGAGATGCCCCTTGAATATTTTAATGGTTCAGATACTCTAACATTTACATTGAGTCAGTAAGAAAAAAAAAAAAAGTAATGGTTAATGCTTCTTTCACAGAGCTGTTACATATAATCATAAAACTATGAAAATTACTCAGGTATTTGCCTATTAATAGGCAAAGATTTTTCTTTACGTTGTAGTAGCTGTACATACAACCATAAATTTTCCTCACACACTAAGTGTCTAGATACTTCTGTTAAAACAAAGCCAAACCACCACACTTCACATTCTTCTTGATGCCTCTTACACCAAAAGACATCAGTTACAAAGTGATCTCTTATGCACAGGCTTTAGCATAATCCATCCCTATGGGGGAAATCCATCCCTATGGATATGCAACACAATACCTAAGGAAAAAGTAGCATCCATGTTGTATTGAGCCATTATCATATAGGCACACAAACCAGAGACATTAAAAACCAGACTATCAATGTATAAATTGAATGGGAAATCAGGCCTGCACCTTTTACACAATATCACTGTCTCTTTCTTGAGAAAAGTTACATATATTTTAGATTAATTCACATGTGTGCCCACAAAATTGGCTTAGGACTGGACCATAGGCAGGAAAAATTTTATCCACTCTTTCATAAACATCAGCAAGTGTTTTCCCAGGCCATTGATACTGCTGAGGGTACAACTCCCATAGACTGTGTAGTGATGCAGTTCTGACACTACCTGGTTTTGAAGTTTGACTTGGGAAGAGCAAAGTGACCGATCCTGCCTGTCAGGTATGATGTTGGTGCCCTCTGCAAGGCTGGATATTGCAGTCTTCCAGCAAAGACTGATCAACTTTCCTGGAAGCTGTCACTATTAGAGTTTAATCTAGAGAGCAGTGAGAGCTGTTTAAACCTGACCACAAAAAATTTTGAAGTGGTTATCACTAACTAGGCAGACAGGAATGAAAACAATGCTCACAAAAAGATAGACACGTGGATTTCATGCATACGTTTGCCTCAATTTGGGAAATTAATTTTTGTATCCTTCCTGTTTCAGCAATCTAAAGGGAAGTCTTTGCATCAGCCACTGGATATTCCAATCCTGCTCAAATGAACTAAAAAATCTGATTTCCATCCATGCTATGAAAAGATCAGCTAAAGCAGATTTAACTGATTAGCAAAGCACCCCATCTGGTAGGAGGGCTCCATGCACGTCCTTCAGGCACTGACATCCGATGCTCCCAACTGGGAGCCTTATGGTCCAAATTCAGCAGCACTGCTGGTGGGTTGGAGAGGAGCTCACCCTCTGACCAATGGCAGCAGCTACACTAAGCTTGTCTCAACTTGAACTTTTTGGGGGTTTGCATTAGCCAACTGTAAGCAGATTGCTGCACCAATCCCTCTATCTGTCCCAGCAAGAGAGAGACAACACAGATTTGACCATTTTTCCTTTATCAAGAGGGGTGTAAGGGAAAGCCACAGACCTTCCTTCAACGTGTCAGCACACGCCTCTTCCAGTCACAGGATACTCAGCTGGACAGACCCATGGTTCGTTCCAGTATGTCTAATTCCACTAATAATAATAATCCCTTGTAATAGGCTCATGGCTTGAGCTAGAGCCATTAATCTGACTCCCCTCACCCACCTTAATTCTGACCAGCAGTCAGGGAATCTCCATCCTTCCCTTCACTGAGCTACAGACTGTGTCAATGGGAATTAAGCAGGCACCTGTGATACCACCTGCTGCAATCTATTTAATTCTTTGTTACACAACCATTTCAGGTTTTTTATAGTGCAAGAAGAGGAGGAGGGGAGGAATACTGCTGATGGTAACCTTCCAACCCCATAAGCAATGAAGTTACCCTTACAGCACTTACTGGCAAGATGTCTCTATTTGATATGTGTACTTTCCTAGTCACTTGTGTTAAGTTTATGGTGAATTCCTGATCCACTCAAGAACCAAAGCACTATACTTCAGTCTTCTGAATACAAACATCAACAGGTTTTGAAACTTAGCAGCAAGCAAAGGAAAAATGAGAATCACACATTCCCAACATGAACATGAGAATTCCTGGGTCACAGTACAGAAGGTGAGAGCTCTGCCTAAATAGATACTATTGAAGTTAGTTACTCTAACAGAGTAGGAGTTCATTAATCACATCCTTTATTCCAGCCTATTCCTTACCACCACCCCACAAAAAACCCAAATCCTTAAATTTTTATAAATATTTTTATGCTTCTCCAGTGTTATAAGACAAAACTTTATGTAGAAAGCCACTCTTGCATGCCTCCCCCAAGTTGCCCCAAAGCAGTCTTGTAACTAAAAGCTTTGTTTACAATAAGAAGTTACATGGAATGCTGTATCTTGCCAAATGCATCCTCTGAGCACAGGGGCACAGCCTATTTTATCCATAGGCAGAAATGCTGAAATGTTCATGATCTAAACAGTCACTGGTTACTTCACAAAAGAGGAATGACAGCCTGTGCAATAAAAGAATGTCATTTCATGCATCCACTGGCAATGTTTGAGGACAGAGAGAACAAATGTCAGACATACTGCTGGAGAGAACCTGTCTGTATACCACAAGGCATATTTAAAAATCCCAGTAAGTATGGACACTACCACATCCTATAGATTTAAGTGAGGATTCACAACACTTTACATAACCTAGGTAGGGGGAGTTTGAGACATTTCAGTGCAAAAGAAAAGGCAAAACTCTGTAAGGACACACAATTCTGGAAAACTATGGAAAATTTGTCCTTCAGATCAGAGATGACACCACCCAGAGCCTCAGGAACCTGATTTACAGAGCTATTTGCACTTTTGCAGTGAGTAATTTCTACATACAACACACAAGCAGAGCACTAAGAAATTCATTCTGCAGTAGTATTTGAAAAAAATACAAGAGAAAAAAAAAATATAATATTTTTCTCAGCAAACCTGAGATACATGTAACAATATCTGAAGTCTTAATAAGGAGTTAAATGAATGGCACTGCTTTAAAGCAAACTGTGATAAAGCAGTAATATAGTGCAGCCTTCATTGAAGTGTAACTGAATTCCACCTCACCCTCATAATGGCACATTGGAACACCAAACTGATGGGGAGTTAGGGTTACCAGGTTACAAAGGCACATTTACCGCACATGCACCAGATTGTCATTTCCTATAATGCAATATGTGAAATTAATAACAAAATCAGTTATGGTGAACAGACTATGTGCAGGTTTTTCTAAGGCATATCATACAACTGAGAAAATGGAAGAATATCAGTGTACTCAAAGGTAGATCGGGAGCCAAATAACAGGAGAAATGTCAAAAGTAGCATCTACATTAACCTAAGCTGTAGGCAAAGGGATGTTATGTTTCTGTAAAAGAGATAAAATGGGCTAAAAAGTGACTTGATTTCAAATGTCCCAATTCTTTGTGAGGTATGGCATTTGCACAGCCACATGAAAAAGAAAGGGAGGGATGGGGGAAAGAAAATGGAGATTGGCAGCACCTATCACTGAAGCTGAGGCATGAGTAGTTCATATGGAGTCTCTCCCATCACATGCTCAACTCCAAGATCTCATGGACTTAGTTCTATGTCCATTCTATGAATATGGAAAGGAAAGCTCAGAAAGGATTTTATTTAGGGCAAGTCTGTGCATGCTTTAATTTATTCAACTTGAATTTGTTAAGTTTTATGTCAAAGTGAGTCCTTTAAGTGTGTATGAACTCCTCATTTGTGATAAAAATATCTATTTTAAAATACAGATTCTATCTCCAAAATAAAAAATTATATTGGCTGGAAAAAAATTGACTTGATTAAAAAAAAGAAAAAAAGAAAAAAACAAAAAACAAAACCAAAATAAAGTCCATCATAGCTCAAGTCATATATTTTCTTAGGTCCACCTCTTCTCCAAAGGTCATCTCCACAAAGTCTGCACCATTTCCCACGAGCCACCTGTTCATCTCACGGAGCTCTCCTTAGCCTCACTTTTGCTATGTCTGCTGAGAACTAAGAGAAAGAACAATAATGTCCTACCTTAGGTTTGCCTTTGTAGCTGATATCCTTACATTAATTCCATAAATTTTTTTACCATTATTGTAGAATTATACTGGGATGGTCCCTTCAAGGACCTCTTCCAAGGGGAGAGAGCTTTGGGTGTCATTAGTCTGGGACTTCCAACTCAAATTTGCATCCATTTATACTCCAAACAAGTTTCCAGCCATCTCAACCTTCATCTCTTCAGTGAAGGCTTGCATTGCCTTCCAGGTTTTTTGATACAGAAGATGTATAAGTACACTGGAAAGCACAGAGCAAGGGTGCACAGGTTGTGTATTTCTGCACTGCTAATTGCATGCCAACTTTGATACATCTTAGCACCCCTCCAAGGAACAGAATTGTTCTGATGAAGAAAAAGACATTACTCAAGAAAACCCATGTTAAACGTTGTTGTTATAAGCATGCTTTGTTACCTGTCTTAGGCTGACAAGGCCTGATTACATGCTCCGTCCGAGATGGATAAGCTGCAAATTCCAAGAAGAAATGCTTATTTTTACATTTTTTGTGCCTGGGAACATTGGTGTTTGAGGCCAGCCAAGTTCTCCTACCCTGGTTTGTCTCATCTTTGTCTTCAGCAAGTTCTGTTGCTAGGGGGAACACTAAGGCAGTGAAACATCATTTTTGCTGTCTACAGTGTGCTTTCTAATGGTTTTATTCCATTTTGCTTATCAAACTCAGAAGCCAACTATTGATCCTACTGAGACCTTGTGAGCAAAGATTAAAGCATTCCAACATGCTTGTCTACAGGTGCACCATGGTGAATTATGATCTTCGCATAATTCATAGAATGAAAAAGTTGCACCAAGAAACCAACTGTAGTGTATAGGCACAGGAGATCAATCTTTGATTCGTATATTCACAAATCCTGTTTACTTGGCCACATTAGAGAACAGACGGGTGTTCTGGAATGGATTCTTAGAAATGATGGATGTAATTGTCAAAACTGCCAAGGTCAATGTAAAATGTTCAAAAAAGAACCAACTCATTTCAAGCACCTTCCATTTATCATTCGTGCAATTTGACCCCCAGTTCTCTTTGTAATAACATACTATGAGGGAACAACTGCTGTGTTCATTCCTATATACTCCTGTGGACTTTTAAATATCACATAGGTCACAGCCTTTCCAAAAGACTGAGGACATTTGTATATAACTTTTTTCCACCCTGAAGTATGTGGAAGCTATTAGATGAAGCCTGACTTTAGTAAGAGTAAGCTTGGTTCTTAAAGAAATGTTATGCAGCAGTACTATATACACTTGAACAACTTGTTCCAGAATTTCATGTTTTTTCCATTTACATTGATTTATAATAAACTTTGGAAAGCATGTCTAAATAATTTTCTTTTCAGGACTGAGATGTTCCCAACATTGATGATGTATCTTAGTTGCTTAACATCATGCTGTGGAATATAAGCCAACTCTAAATAATGAGGGGTAGAGAAAAGCTGTCCCTATGGACAGTTTATTCCATAACTCAGCCATTTCTTTTAAACACCACCCTTGATCAGACTCAGGATACAGAGGTCAAGGGAGATGGCCTGGCAGTTTGTATTGGTATTTAAGTCTAAGTATCTGGATGTAATTTTAATTTTCAAATGTAAAGACAAACAGAAGTGTGTTAGCTTTTTTTTGGTTTTCATATGTGGTGCTTTAGAATGCCAAAATATCAAAATCTCTATTTTCTAGTATTATTTTTCATAAAGATGAGGAAGGGGAAGACATATGCTACTATCAATTTTTGGTTACCACTGAGTACACTTCTGTACTTTGCAACTTTTACCACTCTATTTTCTCTAACAGTGGTAAAAACTTAGAGAGTGAACCTGAAAATAGATACCCAGCAGGTCATTTTCTCTCAGCTTACAGAGAACAGGACTTTGTCCCACCAGTGCAGACGGTTCACAATTATTTTTTATATATAATACAGTACAGGCACAACATACATGAATCACACAATTATTTTTTTTTCCTCTGGAGTGAGACTTTAAAGTGAGTGCTCACTTAAAAAAAAAAAAAAAAACAAAAAACAAAAAAACCCCAAAAAAAACCCCAAACAAAAAAACCCCACATTTCTTCCATATTCTGTTGGACAGTTCAAAACCCAAGACAAATCTGAGGATCTGGCTCAAAATTATTACAACCAATGAGGTGTAATCAAATGACAAGAGAAGAGCTGGCACCAAACAGATTCATGAAGAAGGTGGAGGCCTGGGACCACTGAGCACACGAACAGCCTCAATCACATCCTTTGATCCTACCAGTTTCCAGAGTTGCAATAAAATAGTCTGTGAATGTGATGAAATGCCATTCTGCACTAAGGCAGCATCCCTAAAACATAAGTTTAAAGAAAGAATTTTTCTCTTTTCTTCTTACACCACTATCTTTTAATGAAAAAAATAAGAGCCAGCCACACACATCTGTTGAGATATCAAATTCCTCCCAAATAAATGAGTTACTTTCTCCTCAAGCTCATGACATTGTAATAGAATGGGCAGGTGGTTTGCATAATTTCTTAATTTCTCATATAACATTGAAATAAAGCAGTTACTTGGAGGTGGAGAATCTGTGACATCAGCCTGAAGGACAATGGAAAGGTGCAGGGAGAAGCAATCATGTCTGAAACAGAAGACTGTTTTGACTAGTTTTGCACCTTCTAGCTGAGATATAATCTGAGGCAGAAAACTCTGTTACTAAGAAAAGGAACTTTCTCAAAAAACACTCTTTAAAATAGGAAAAAAAAAAAACCAAAAAAACCATCTTTCAGATTTGAAAGAGAACCCCCAGAAAAATTCAGTGGTGACTTCCATTTATGTGATCCAAAGTGTCTGTGGGGAATAAATGGAGTAAAAGGAGCAAGGAGCTTCAGAAATTACAGGCAAGAGTGGACAATGCAGAACTCCATGTCCAATCCCAGAATCAACATATTTGCTGAAGGCTATGACTCTACAACCTCTTTGAAAGGCAGGCTGCCATGGGATGTGAAAGTGCTCTCCCTGAGAGACATCAGGCATTTATCAGACTTAAATGAACATGAACTATTTTAGCACTTTGCTTAAGAGCCACCAGGGAGTTGAGTAGCTCAGGAGGGTGATGCGAGAGCCAGTGCTTGTCTGGAAGCCAAAGTAGTCACTGGGACACAGCAGGCAGGTGCAGCTCCTGGTTTAGAGGTGCTTTATGCCCACCTATTGGAAACATCATGCCAGTGTGCAGTGGTCTGTGTTCAGCTGAGTTCACATGTCCACACTATTGTATTTCTTAATGAATTAACATGCATTAGGGCAAAACCTTCTGATCACATCTGGATAAAAAATTGCCACTGCGAGACTACCCTTTGTTTGTGATCGGTACAAAGGGAGATGAATTAATCTGATTAGTTTTATAATCCTTTGCATCCTGGTGCTTTTTCAGCCAACGTGATGTTCAGGTGCAAAACCACTATAAAGACAAAAGCAGTCTTTTTAAACAGCAACAGCAGCTTTGAAGTATAACCCATGCTGAAGGTGGAGCTTGGGCAATGCTGCTTCTGTACATAAATCCCAGTCAACAAGTCAGACATATAACTCTTGAAAGTAGCTATGGAAAACGTACAAATTAATGCTCCTGATGAAGTTACTGGTAACACACTCCCAATGCATCATGACATGAAGCTACTGCAGGCCTTCCCCTCCACATGTGAAATTTATCAGGAAGAGCCAGTGGCAGCAACTAATCAGTAACCACAAGTATCAGGGACACCCGGAGGTAAGATTGCACCCCTGCAGATATGCTACACAACACTGGATAACAGGCACACTAATGATGAGGGCTCATGCTTAGGTACTAGATATGACCCACTTACTTGCCTTCAAATTAGATCACGTAAGCTTGGAGTGCAAACCCATGGAGCTATTTCATTAGAGGGGTTATACACATTTCAGGTGCCAGCCTTACAGTATGAGGACAGTAACTATATATTACTCTGTCCATCAGTACCCTTCACACACAGGCAATGGTGTCAAAAGTTATCACTTGCAGATGAGAACTGTGAAAGATGTGAATACAAGTGTCAAGTTATCTCTCTCCAGAGTGCAGTGCTTATCCACTGAACATGCATATATTGCTTTACCTCAGAGACTCAGTATATGCGAACAGAAGCTGCTCTTCCATCTCACCTTCTTTATGTCTGCTGAGCTTTCCACTGAGAAATTACTACTCAGCTTTTATAGAAATAGGAAGTCTTATTGCTTGTTGGACCACGACCAGCTCTTAGAAACTCTTAGAAAGAGCAGAGAAATCTGCAATTGGGATACTAAGTTGGGGTTGAGAGCCCTGCCCTGAGATATCTACTGTATGATACAGCTGTGAAGTGTTGGGCAAGATCTGCTCCAAGTCCATGTGTGCAAAAACAGATAGCAGAATTTAATTATCTCACAGGGCTATTGTGTAGTCAGCCATAACAGCTCTGAAGAGTTTGGATACTTCCTCAAGATGAGCTGTTTAGCTTCCTGAAATAACACATAGTACGAAACTGCTACTATGGGGCATTCCTGGATGATTTGAATGGATGGAATTTTACAAGACAATTATAAAAGTGACGGGTTTAATTTAATCCATACATTGCCACAAAAATGTGTAAGAGAAGAATCACTGCTAGAAATGATGAGGTGACTGTCATTAACCACCTTAGCTCTATCTGCAGAGTGAACACCCTCACATCTGTTCAATACTAATACAGACTGCCCATGTAATCCTGTTTAACTGAAGCAGGGCAGAAAGGCAAGACCATTGTGTTTACCAAAAGCTTTACTTCTGCTAAGTATCAAATTTGTCCTTTTCTCAGTTTAAGTCATCTAACCTTTAAACACAAATAGGATGCCCTAATATAATCATTGGATGTGACTCAATCCCTTTTGAGTCTCCTACCATTCCCAGCGCTCCTCCTGATTTGTGGTAGAAACAGTTTCAAAAGGTAGAAATTACTATTTCATAACAGCCTGGTTATAGCACAATAGCACATGCTTTTACAGTTTTCTTACATAAATACAGTTGATAATGCTCTGCTCTTATAGAAGGCATGATTTTATCTTCTTTGTTTATCAAAAGAGATATAAGAGAAGAAGAGAATAATTATATTTCTGCTTCCATTTTTTGCTAACATTGTCAGATAATGAGGTATGTATTACTGCAGGCTTCTGCAAAACAAACCAAAGGGACAGTAGTGTCAGAACCGAAAACGGAAGAAGAAAGCCAGCTTTGAAGTCTACGTGTACATCTTCACTGCTCTGCCAGCTCTGAGCTCATTTTGAAATCAAAGAATTATCACACACAATTCGAAGCAATCAGACACATATTGCTACATGGAGACTTCACATCAAGTTCTTTTTAGCATGGAAAAGTAAAAACCCTGATGTTTTGAGATGAAGACTACAAGCAAATTAGTCATATCTAGCATATAATTAATGTTTTCAGCATTCCTGTGAAGAAAAACACTTTGAAAACTTACAAAAATGTAGTGTTATTTTCCTGAACATACAATATGAAAACCTGTCATTTCTATGCAACAATGGCAATCAATTTTGAAATCTTCACAGATGTGCTGCTAAAGTTATTAATTTCACCAGAATGATCATGATTGCTTTACTCAGCTGTTTTACAAACGTTAGAATAATAGACATCAAATCAAGCCCTAAATTATAATACCTCTTCTCCTTCGCACAGGGATTTTTGTTTTGCCTTGCATGCTTTGAATCTTAGGGTTTTAAATGAGATGGTAGCTCAAAGAGTTAAAAGCCTTATAAATGTTTAAGCAAATGAACAGTGGACAGTCCAGTTATATTTACTAAGTAAGGGACACTATCTCAGGCAGAGGAGAGGTTCAGCTGCTTGTGACTTTTCTGTGAAAATGTCTGGACATTAACACCTGGAAGAACAGACTTCAGTGGAAAGGAAAAGAACTTGAATGGGTTACATCTGACAAAGTGTCATGCAAAGGGAGACAGTGAAATAGAAGACTGTAGAAGTGTCAGACATGTTTTGTTCAATACCTGTTACTGGAGCGCTTTGGCAATCTGTTATTTCAGACAAAAATTCACTAATGTTATGTAACCCAATAAAATACATGGTTAACAGCATCCCATTCAGCACAAGACAAACAAAGCTGCTGTCAATATTCCTTTTAATTAACCCAATAGTATTAGCTGCTTATGACTTCATTCCCCTCAGTCCCAGTGGGCAACCTGAAAGGCAATTCTCACTATTACTTAGCTCCCGTAGTGTAATCCACAAGAGGCTGTCAGCTTGCCACCCTTGGTGACCTCTGACCCAATCACTTTCTTCCTTTTAACATTACTACCTTTGCACATTTAATGAACTTTGTACATGGTTAAAAAGATGTCAGCACAGAGAAACGATAGTTCCTGCTGTGAAAGGCTCCATTGTTTCCATAAGTCTAATTGACCTTTCACATCACAGAAAACGAGAAAAAAGTCAATATAGTTATTTAGTCACCAGCCCAATGCTATCTTTTATAATTAATATGCTAACCACATTGCTTTTGGAAAACTGACACCCAAACACCCCTCAATGTACAAAAATGAATTCTCATTAATAACCACTATATTAATCACTGTTGCCCAGAACTGGAACCTGACTGCGAAATCCCCTGGTGGAAATTGCTATAATCATTCATACCACAGGAATGAATATTTTTTCAGCATAATTACTGCTGTCTACTTATTGAAAAATATCCATTAGGTGGCAGATTTTAGTTACGTAAATCAAGTTGATTAATTTTTAATTTTTACCATTTATGACTTCGTACAAGTAAAGATCTTTGATAATTTAAATGATTAGCTGAATAATTATTAAAGCAAATTGTAGCAGTTCAAATATTCATTTAGTTACTAGAAGAGCCATACATCATTAACTTCCAATTAAAAAGTTAGGAAATTGTAAATGCTGACAAAATAAAAAATAGGCTTATGTTCTTGTCAATAAAGCAGCATTCTCCTGTTCAAACATTGCTCTAACATCATCTGAAATCAGGCAGCTCATCCACCACCAGTTTTCTGCAGCTATTCCATGAGTGAAGAATATGAAATCCTCTTACGTGTCTGAAAGTCATTGGGAAGAGGCATCCAATGGCAGCACAGCACTTCTGTGCTCTTCACCCCACTCCTTCTTCTCCGAGATGGAAACAGGAGCCAGCTGCCTGGTTCCTACACTGCTCAAAAGAGCAGCTCCCCAGCCTGCTCTGCAGCAGTGCTCAGCACAGCAGCTCCTTCAACAGTCCTTGCCACAGTTCTTTTTTAAAAATCCACAAAACTTTTCTCCCTGGGCTTGCTCATACTTGTGTGTTAAAGCACCCAGAGCTCACTCTTATGCATCTCGACTCACATTTGGAGCCAAAGCAAAGGGTACTCCTGCCTCTCACCTGGTGACCAGACACCTTAGCAGACTGCTGAGCATAGCATGTATCACAGAAATAGAAGTAACCTACAAAAAGCCACCCATACTTTTTATGCCTAACTTCTTCCTAAATACAAGGAGATTTGATGCCACCCACATCTTATTCTCTGCCTCCCTTGAACAGCTACAGAGGAGCTGGGTACCCCCTGAGTTTTGCCTAACGACCTTCACCTGAATAAAATCAGTCAGTCAGGAGCTGCTTCAGTGAATTCAGAGCTCACAAACAGTGGAAAGAAAAGACAACTTGTGATGGTAATACTAAGCAATGAAACTTGTCTCCAACATTAAGTCTACACCTGTATTTGTATATGGACTTTAACATATTACACTGAAATTGGGTTGTATATTCTGATCAATATTCTGCCAGCCTGGAAATAAAAATCTTCAAATATATACACAATATTGGTATTCTTGCAATTGCATGTGTGATTTTGACTTTTCTGAGCTCAACTATTTCAAATATTATAATAAGGCATGATTAAAATCTGGCAGGTTTTTTCTGAAGAAATAAAGAGGGCAGTTCTATGATGTGTTTCAGGGTCTGAAGCCAGTGTTTCTGCACAGGAGATTCACATAAGCTTATCCTGCATGTCTGCTCAAAACTGGTTCATGTAAGTCATCACTGCCTGCACTGTACCACATGGACCTCCTCTGAGAGGCCACCTAACAGAAAGATGGCTGGAATTTTTATCTTACTTTTTTTAATTGAAGAGAATTTGGTTTCTTTTGGAAACAAGTAGATTCTTTAAACAAAAATCGTCAATTAATGTCACTGGTCTTCATTAGTCAAAACACAAAAGTACAAAAGTTACAAAAATGCTTTTTGGGGTTTTTTAGTTTTGCAGCTGGGGTTGTTGTTGGCTTCTTTTTTTTTGTAGGAACTATTCCATTGACACTGCCACAGGGATGACTATCATCAGTACAACTTGAGCAGTTCTATACAGAAAGTTTGCATGCTGTGCATAAAATAGTTATATCTACAGGGTTGTGAACTTTGATTTTTGTTTTGCTTTCTACTTCCAATTGTTAAATCCAACTTAGTTCTGCACTAAGCAGGTAAAGTACCTTACCATTGAGGTATTAGAAATTTTGAGGTATTAGCAATTCTGCACCATATTTCCTCCCCTGTCCCTGTATACCTTTCCTCCCATCCCCAACAGAAAGTGGAAGATCCAAGCTTCAGTCTAGATTGGAACTTAAACCTGGGTTGCCCAGAACCCAGAACTACTTGCTTTTCAGGAAACTGTAAAAAAACCAGAAGGTCTAGATTGAAATATTCGAAGTGGTGTTTATGGATGTAAACCATATCTGGGGAAAATCTCACTAGATCATTACTAGACCTTTTCTTTAAAAGATTCCTCAGGTACCATGCAGACTTCCCATTTAAGTGAACTTCAACATGCAGCAAAATAGCTCTGATCCAATCCAATGCTTTCTTAGACATACTCTACCAACTCTACCCAAATTTATTAAGAATTCTACTGTAAAAATCAGTTTTCACCTAAATGAATTATAATCACAAGTTGTCATTGATACTGTGCTCACATGACTACTTACAGTGGAAAACTAAAATTTTCTCTAATTTTGCTATTACAGATATTTTTGCATTTGGACTGGTCATAAGATCTCACTGTGTCAATATTTCTATCCATTTAAGAAAACAGAAATATTGACATTTAGAACTCATGATTTCCAGCCATTTATCTTACCTTCCTATATACATGTGCATCTATATTCAACCAAATTTTCCTTCTATACATCCTTAAAACAACACTCTGGAGTGATTTATAAATTATAACACATGCACATATTTGCACTCTTTCATAGGTTTGATATGTCTCTGCAAACATAAGCTGAATTTGGGGGGAAAAAAAAAGATCAGGCATAAAGGTGAATTACAAGAAAATAGTCTTTCAAGGAAGATGAACAGGAAAATAAGAGGTAGAATGAAATATGCGTCTTCAGTGTCCTAGTTTCCCATTTTAAACCACTTATTTATCCTTTCTCTAGGTTATTGGTGCCTTGACAGCAACAGTAATTTTTAAGGCTATTTTTAACAGTTAACTGTCTCTCCTTGATATCAAAATTTGTTCTAAACATTCTGCTTAACTGTTTTAATATTCAGGATATTTGGCTTTTGGGGAAAAACTATCTTCTTAAGAAAGAATTTTTTTTTTTTAATTGGGGGAGGGGGCTTCATGAGTGAGCTCAATATAGTTCTTTTTAGAAGATGAATGTTATGAACATGCAAAGGATAACATCTCCACAAAGAGAAAAGACAGTATGAGTCGCTACCGTGTCAATTAAATCTTGGCATTCATTATGCCTATGTCCTTTTCCTGCCCCTTTCTTCATTGGTGGTCTTCTGGTATTTTACTACCAGCAGCCAAAACGAAAAAAAAACCAAAGATACTAAACACAATTTCTTTAGTACAGTCACAGACATACCTTTTTGTAGTTTAATATTTGAAACTGCAGCCCTTGTAACTTAGAGGGGCCACCACTCCAGTATTTACACAGATGTTAGGGAAGGCAGCCTGTAACCATCTACCCCCACCCCTGCTGTCACCTTTGCCTCTGAGCAGTCTTTGGGAGGTATATTAATAACGTTTGTATTAGATACCCATTTCTCAGTTACAATATTTTTATTTCACATTGTCTTCATGGAACGTAACTTAATATACATCCTTGATGCAGGGAGATGTTTACATAGTATTTTATGATTAGTTCAATTGGACACCACTGAGTTTCACAGGATAGTATCAGTAGTCCTTATAGGCAGAGAGGAGGAAAATATAAGTATGATGCACACACAAAGCTGGGAATAAATTTAAAAGAGAAAATAAACAGCCAGCTATAAAGAAGGAGTAAAATTGATCCAATATTCAAATCTTTCTTATTGGAATTAAAGTAAAAGATCTTCCAGAAAGAGTAAATAAATTACTAAGAAAGTTAAAATGTTTATGAATTTTATTTTAAAACAGTAAGCCATAATTGCTTGGCAATGCAATTGAACAATAAATTTTGTGTTTGCCTGACCATCTAGCTTTGGCTATTCTTTAAGGGGCTACACTGTTCATTCAAAGTATTATAGGGACTTACGTAACATTTCTTTTGATTCTACCTTTTAATTCACTCCTCTTCTACTATGGAATACAGAATGAAATTGGTAGAGGGCTTATTCCACGGGACCTTCCTGGCTCTTTAATCTTCAGCTTTGCTCTCTGAGTGCCTGCAGGTGCCCGTGCCCCGCTGGCAGGGCGAGAGCAGCTCTCCCACTGGGAATTTTACTCAGCCAGGTGTCATGCTGCCCCGCTGAGCCACAAACACTAAGCAGAACCTGACGGGGGAATATTTGCATTGTGGCTTTTCCTTTTGAATCAAAAGGTGTTAAAGATGTCATTGAAGAGCTTAGAATAGTGACTAAGCATTTTCTATACTTCAGTCTCTTATGGTTTAACTTAGTCATATGGCCTCCTGCAGGTATGCCTAATAACTCCAGCTCTAGTGCCTATATCTTTTCACACCTTTTTACCAAGAAAGAAGCATTGTCTTTGATTGTCCATCAGCCCTAATCCTTTCTCAGCATGAAGCTTGTTAGCATAATTGGAGAGAAGAAACCAAAAAGGTACATTATGTGCATCTATGTGTTTCTCTTTCAGAGAGAGAGAGGCTGTTTGGATGAAAGACCACTGTATTTATTGCACTAATCCAGCATCTACAGGTTTCCTCGACAGAAGAAAGTCTCTACCTTTCAGGTTTTGATTTAATGCAAGCCATGAAAATCACATCCGTAGCTTTGTGAATGACCATGCTCACGAAAGCCTGCCTCAAACATCAGGTTTCCTATCAAAAAATAACTGTGGAAAGTAACTGGAATCCCTTAACTCAAGTTCAGTTTCTTGGTCAGGTAAGCTGTAAAACTGACTGCAAAGATATTAATGATAATTATGATTTCAGCATCTTTATCAAAATAAACAGAGATATTTAATATCTTGGCCGGGACACTGGTGGCTAAAAGAATAAATAGGAAGGTAATGAGCCCTAAAAAAACTTCCAAGGCAGTTTCCCATTTCTACCATCTTTGTCTTTAATGGCAAGCAGTTAAAGAACTATAAGCAACAGTAAGAGAAAGCCAAGCATCCATCACAGGCACTCTGTATTAGGTTTTACTTCATATTTTAGTCTTCATCTCTCATGAATAACAAGACCCAAATGCCAAAATAAGTACAATTTATCACTGTATTACACACTTTGCCAAGCTAGTAGAAGAATCTTTGGCATTCCGACTTGCGTGACCCAGGACTTCAGCACAGTCAGATTAGGAAGAACAAGTAACAGCAAAGTATTTGACTCCCCTAATACATCAAGTATGACATGATTTACACCAGCTCAGTCAGCATCTGGTTCATTCTGTCAATGGAAACAGGGAACCACAAGTCTGAAGCACAAGTGTGTTGCAGCTACTCACTGGTGTGTTCAAGTTGCAGACTACCCTGACCAGGCCAAGCTTTGCTTTGAACTGAGCCTAAAAACCAAAAATAGTCAGACAATCTTGTTATTTAGGAGGCTATTGCATTTAAGATGCTCAGGTAAATATGGACATAAAACCACCTGTAGAGCAATTTATGCAGATGAGATTGCCTTCTCTCTCTCCCCTTGAGATATAGATGTATTCAAAGAAGCACCCAGCCACATTTCCATGTCCCTCAACAATACCTGAACATGTTCCCTTACCCCACTGGCAATGATAGTGTAGCAAGGTAAAGGAATTTGTATTTTCCAAACTACATTCTACCCATCCAGACACAGCTATGCCCCATGCACCATTTTTAACCACAAGCAACAGAACAAATCAATACAGTATAAGCAGCTTTGCTGAGGTAAATATGCATTTCTATCTGTGTGGTTTGGGATTTTTTTTTAGTGAGTGAATCTCTGCAAATGCTAGAGGAACAGAATGTTGAGAACAAGGTTCCTTAGCTTTACACTGAAAAATAAACCCACACACCACACTTTTTATCTAGTTTAGGGCTACAACTTAATCAATTGCAGACAAGATTTTCAGTAACTTCTACAATTTATGTATTCCATGGTTTGTCCTATAGATTTAAGAAGTATTTGCTGCTGAGCACAGCTTGTGAATACCCTAAATTCCCTCTTTCTATATATTCAAGCACCTAGAGCATCAGCAACATACAGGTCAACTAGTAATTTTAACCATTTCTGCACTTGGTCAACTCAGAATAGCATTCATTAGATTACATATACTCTTGGCTCCCCAGGGTCTTTCTCTAGCTTAATGCACCTTGATCTTAGTCTCCTTTGCTCATTGGCTGTGTGTTGAGGTCCTTCCTGAAGGACTGACAGTATGAGGGAGGGCTCTTGCACTACAGTACCAGGATTAATCTGCCAGAGAATCAAGTTTAGCATCGCTACTAAGCTCAGGAAGATGCTTTGCCATCAGTGACATCATCTTGGTCTGCCTGTAACACACAGCTGCCCTGATCTTGTCACAGATAGCAATCTGATTTCACAAAACTGGGTTTTTACTCATTTCTGACTTTGTAAAACCAAAGTTTTTCTTCCATTCCTGCAAGAGCATACTGACAACAAACCATTTCCTTACTAAAGACACAAGGTGTATCAGAGCCTGTCCAGATCTTCAGCTTTTTCTTATATGACAAGACACTGCTAGCTCTAGTATTTAAAAGAGGAAAGTGAAACAAGGTGAACTGCAGGGAAAAAAAAAGAAACACAGCAAGCATTCACACACAATGCTTGGTTTTCAGCCACATTAGTCAGCTAATTTTCCACACCTGTGTGTATATTTATACATATACAGAAAACAGGAACCTTGCTCTCAGCCTGGCAAGTTAGCCTAGAACAATTGCCTAGGTAACTTGGCCACCTAAAGTGGTAGCAAGTGTTCCTCTGTTAGATCATTCAAAAATCATTTCAGAAGTCCTAGGGATTAAACATTTACTGAAATAACTGATGTGATGTAAGTCATCACAACCAGTGTCCTCATGTGAACACACTTTTCCTCAAAGGATTACCATAGACTCCAACAGAATAGCACACAACATACTTTTGCAAAGCCAGAAGATGCATTTCCTTAATGATTTTCCAGGACACTACCATTATTAAATATATATCAGTCATTATATGTAAATACACATAACAGTTTTAACATAACAGTTTCTTCCCTCTGCAGGAAAGAAAAGGAAAATCCATCAAAGACTGGTGCATAGGGAAATCAAATATCAAATGCTTCCTGCTTCCAAAAAGAGATGTAATATTCTGTGAATGACTGACCTAGCTCTGACCTTGATCATGGTAAGAGATTTGTTTTGGTAGTCTGCTGCAGCCAGCAACCTGCAGAGCAGTTTGGGAATCCTACCAGAGGGAGTTCTCAGTGCTGCTGTTAAAAAGCACATTTGTTTATGTGGAGATACTATTGCAGATATGGTATTGCAATAATATATTTAAGACTGCTTGACAAATACATTAAAAGAAAGCCAGATAATTAAATACATAAGCATGAAAGGCTTCTTGAAGATAAAATAAGGTGAGATGTAGCGTTCACCGCTGTGCTTTCTGTAACAAAGGCAGCATTAGAACAACATTAGTGGTTTTAATTATAGCCAGACAACAAATTCAAATAAAATTTTCTCACTCCATTTATGCACTGTTGACCCCAGGTATTGCAAAGGACATAAAGTTCAACTTTCTGTATGAAGCACCAAGTGTACATATTACCTTCACGTAAAGCATGAAAAAATAGAGAAAATTAACAAAGCATTAACATTTTCATGTGCAATGCAATTTTTTTTTTATTTAACTTGGTTTTGCATCCCATCCAATTAAAAAGAAAAAAAAGAATAAAAAAAAAAGGAATTACAGAATGTTCAAAATAGACTTCCAGCATGTTCTATTCATGCCTGAAATTTTGAGCTTTTCCTTCCCTCCTCAAAACTTGGATTTTGCTTGACATACAACTTGAATATGTAATTTTAAAAAAACCCACAACAGCAACACTTTAATCTTGCAATCATTATCCACACAAATGTCATTGCTTTGAAAGTATTATAAGGAGTCAACATCACTAATTACAATAGCTGGGTGCCATGTGGTGGCTTGAGCAGTCTAAAGAATGAAAAAAAAATTATGCCACTCAGAAAACTTACAGAAAAGAGAGATAAAACCCAGTAAATAGCTGTGTAAATAGCTGTGACTGAATAGGCAAGAAGCAAACTAGCCCCTGGACTTCCAGGTAAGATGCAGTAATTAAACAGAAATCCCAGCCCACAAGACCAACTTTATTTTCCTGGAGCCGCTGACAACAGGGATGTTCAGGGCTCCAGCAGAATCTCAGCCATGCAAGCACAGGGACACTGCCAGCCCCCACAGCACACTGTCCCATGGCACACAATGCTATTAGAATCCCCGTTCCAGCAATACCAAAGAGTTGCCTGCAGAAATACTCTGCCAAGTCTGCAGTAGTGTCTTTGTTTGCTACCAAACCCCCCAAATTGTCCGGGGTGGAAAGAAGACAGGGCCTGGCGAGAGGGATGGGCACAGAGCAGCAGCCGAAGCAAGGTGAGACATTGCTGGAGATGGTCCCTGTGTGACATAAGGAGCTCCCAGGTGTGTTTCTGCTGAGGGAACATGTGGGACACACCTGGAGTGATTTCAGCAATCAAAGGCAGCACAGCCCTAACTGGCCAAGACAACCCTCACATGTGGCAGCAAATTAGAAGGCTGAACATGAAATTGAAAAAATTTCCCTGTGCAGGGAAGAAAAGACCCAAGAGGAAAAGAACTGTAAAAGGTTGCATTTGTTATACAGGTATGAAAAGGCACTGATAACCAAGAAAGCCTTGGCAGCATCACAGAAAAAGGTGGGAACCTTACCTCAGCATGATAGTAATTATGGATAAGGCATAATGCCTTCTCAACTTCAGTGTGATGGTGTTTATATTTCAGGTGTAGTGTGATTTTAACTTTAGTGGGTTGGTGATTAAATTTAAGGTATATATGAATAATACATGGAGAATGAAATGGGGCGTTATTATAGACAAAAGAAGTGAAATAACCAGTTGGAGATGTTACAGAACTCTGAAAGTGCAAGCTTCCAGATGTTTATATTCCCTGGCCTAAAAGATTAATGAGAACACTAAAGATTTATACCCAGCCCCTGGAGCAGAATATGAGTGGGGTTTTCTAGGCACGAATCTGGCCATTTCCTGAGAGGCAACTTACCAGGTTCAGTGTGGTTGAAGCTAATTGGCCTGGAATTATCTGGACTCAAAGCCATTTAAATTCAGTCCTGACAGAACCTCAAGGGAAACTTACTGTGCTGGCACACAAGACATTTTAACCTTTGGAGCAATTTCATGGCATAAATAACAATTTTCTGTGTACTGATTTCTTAGATTAGCAGAGATTATGTAGACTGTACTGCCTTTCAAACTCTGAGGCTGCTTCCAGAGCAGGCAGAGGGAAATAGAAGAAAAAACCCAGAAGACAATATCTAGACACTTGACCTATTACCACTCACACTTCACAAACTCCTGTTCTCCTCCTGTTACTTTGGCATTCTTCACAATTCCATTTTAAGCTTAAAAAAAAAAATAAAAATACAAGCCACCTCCACCATCCAACATCAGAAAATTAGCCTTTCATTATGGCAAATCTATCGGTCCCCTTGATTTGAAACACACTCCAATGTTTATTAAAAGTGGTCAAAAAACAGGACTAGATGTCATACACACCATCCCTATCCCAGCCAAAAGTTAAGCTCTTACCAAAATCTGATCCTACCTTTCCAAATCACTGCTACATTTACAGTATCCACATCACAGCAACTAGATTCTTGTGACTGGTTGACGGTTTATCTTTCCAGAATATGAGAGTATTTGCTTCTGGAGAATTGTTTTTCCAGGCATCATCCAGCAAACTTTTGAAGTTCCACACTTGCCCATTCTTATTCAAAATGATGATGAATTAATACCCTCCCTTCATTCTGCCAAGCAGCCCCTCTCTCACTAAACCCACATACAACTCTTCAGGGTCCCTGATGTGAAAGAAGTTGGGAGCCACAGGAATCAACATTTCAACAGACTAACCTGATGCTGGGAGCTCTCTCCTTCACAAGCCTCTCTTGCTTATTACCACCCCTCTTTAAAACTATGCCATTTTCCCATTACCCAGCATGGGTTTGTGACCATTAACATCCACATAAATCACTTACCAATTCTAGTCAGAGCCTCCCGCTTCCAAGTACAGGGAAAGTCACCAAATCAGCTGTTTCCTGGTGGACACAGAGTTTTCTCACTCCTTCCCTCCAGCTACCTGGGCTGCAGCCTTTGATGGCCCCACAGGTGCTCAGCTTCCAGGGGGAGTACTGCTTTTAACCCTTCATGGGTGGCATGGGAAAGGTGGCAGCCCAGAATCTTTTCCACTTTGGTTCAGAAGTGAATATATTTCATTTTAAGGAGGAAATGTGCTAGGAGTTACCTCAGAATTTTTCAGGTGCTGTTACAGCTGCCTGTAGTTGACCTATTAACTTAAAGCTTTACATAGACCTGGAAAGAACCTTTTTGTAAACTTGATTCTCTGCAATTTTTTTTTTTTTTTTTTTTTTTTTTTTTTTTTGGCCAATCTAAGGCTGCCTTGCTAAGAGATAACAGTGAGTTTAGATAGCTCCATGGCTTGTTAACACATCAGAGTATTAATGGTAAAACCATGCATGGATGACTTTTGCATGTGACCAGTTGTGCAGAGATGCTGAGCAGGGGTGGTCACTCAGAAAATTCCTGTGACATTGGCCAAATTACCAAAACTTGCCTAAGTGCAGGTAAATTGTCATTAATGGATGAAGAGCTGAGCTGAGCATGCATGACACTTTTAAGAGCTGTCTTTGCCCAAGAAACACATTTGAATTTCTCCTGCGCTCCAAAGAGAACAAGACTTGTAGGGTGTTTTAGTGAAGAGGCAGCAAATCAGTATTTTCAGGTGTGGTGTGGTCTACTTTTTTGTTGAGTGTGACTCTTACTCAGCTTCGAGGCCATGCTACAGCAGTTTGTGTAGGTTAAAGTAGCTCAGAAGTAGCTCCTGGTGGGTTGCATGTTTTAAAAACACAAGCTCAATGTAAGCCTATGCATGCAGGAATCAACTGGTGAACTTACAGAAGTACGTATTACACACAAAGAAGAGCCAGATTATCATTGAAGTTGTTAATTTGGTTTTACAAAGTATATATAAATTCACTACTGCATTTTGTTTTTTTCTTTTCCTCAGGTAAGAATGCCATACTTACAGACCTACATCACAAAACCACACCCCCAGCTTACAGAGTTTTTACAAACTTCTAACAAATCCTGAATTAATTATCAGCCTGACTGTAGATAATGGACACAGTGACACTGAAGAGTCACCAAATGCAGCCACGCTGGCACAGGTCTGGGCACCAGCTGCCATGAGGGCTCTGGTTCTGATGCCAGCTGCCTTTGCACACTGCTGGGCTTCAGCTGATGTGTCCTGTGAGAGGCTGCCAAGTGCAGCAGCAAACGCTGCTTGGGTAAGGAAGTTAAACCCTGCCTGGACAAGCCACACAGCACAGCTCTGCCTTGCAGGCTCAGATCTTCACCAGCTCCTGCGTCCCATCACTGCACTGACTGTCACAGTGCAGACATTTTCTAAGGATCTAACCTGACCTGAGAAATATCAGTCATTAGCTTCGTACCAATTAAACTCCAGGAAACAGAAACTTGAGAAAACTTTTGATGAGATTTTAAGTATAGAACATTAGAACGATTAGAACAGTATTAAGTATTAGAACATTAGTCCATTATTCCAGTTTAAAAGGTGATAAGGCAATTTTAGAAACTCGGGCACTCAGCACAGGTTGACTCTGTGCAAGTTTCTTTGTATTTCTCCCTCAGAATACATAATAGTTGAATGCTTTAAAAACACTATGTGGTCACTCCCAACTTCAAGGATATTCCACAGTAAACTTGCTATCTACCATTCATATGCTGCATTTATTTTCTTACTGACATATTATTAGTAAAAGTATTAAACCGTAAGCCAGATTACATTTAGAAAATCCCCCTGGCAATTGAGTTGCTCTTACTTACGTATACAGAATCAAAAGATGCTTATGATTGGCATGTTATTTTGGCATATGATTTTATTTTTGCTTTTTTGTGCTGTTAGTTTTTAACACAATGGTACAGAAATTTGCTATATTCCATTAAAAGTACTAATGATGTGAAAAAATGTAAATATTTTTGCCTGGCAAAATGATAAAGATTTAAGGGTTTTCTTTACTATTTTTTAAAATTTATTTACAGTAATGTTAGTATTTGGATTTTTCAGTTATGTGTAGCTGGGTCTGTTTAATAAAGAAAGCATCCTTGATAGTGTCATAGGACTTTCAGATTATAAGCAGGAAGAATATCTATGATTAAAATATATTCTTTAAAAGTTTTTTTTTCCCTTTAGTTATCTTTCACTTTCATCTGATGGAGAGTAAAAGATAAAACAAGCTTTGTTGTTTACTGTACATCTGGAGTATAAAAAAAGCACAGTAAGAGGAAAGGATACTCCATGAAACATTATGTCAGAAACACTCGCAGTCAAATTCCAGAAATAGCAAGATTTTAGATGGATAATTAAAATGTCTTCCAGGTCTAAGCCATAGGGAGCTGGAGTTTTAATCATGTAGAGTATATTCATGAGAAGTTTCCTCTTTTATCTACATGATCAGATTTTGATGCTTTCTTTTAGGAAGAAATAAGATCCTGGTCTGGAGCACAAACGTTGTTATGTTTGGTTGGTATTGGCAGCGCTCACAGACTCATACACTGCTTTAGAAATCCCTTTTTTTATTTACCTTTGCTTTAAGAGGGATCTGCAGGAAAGTTTAAGTGTGTCTTTTCCTCAAAGTACATCCATCCCTCCAGGTTCAGCCTGCCTGGAAAGCAGCAGAATAAAGACACCCTGCAGCAAACAGCTCGGTGCCTCCCTTGTCCCATCACCCAAGAAAAGCAGCAAAGAACCAGGACCTTGGTTTATTGCAAACCAAAGATCTGGCCTTAAAAGGGTTAATAAAATGCCTGCTACAGTAACAAGGTAAATGTAAAGGGGACATTTCTGCTGTGAGGCCTTCACTGGGCTGTGGAAAAACTAGAATGAGCTTAGTGGGGGAAAAATAAGATTAGCCATTTTTTCATAGCTAGAAGATGGTTTCACGGCTAAAGCAATTCACTAATCTTATTTTCTAATTCCAGCACATCTTTTATTAACTTATTTTTCATCTTGTAGCCCACACACAACCATAACATTTAAATAATGCTATGTTCATATCTGTACCATCTTAGTCTACGCCTAGTCAGATCCAGTTATTGAGCAGATTTTAAAAGCTACTGTAATTTTAAGGGACAATTTCGATCTAGGCTATGCTAAGAGAAAGGAAAACACATCAGTGCCAAATTAGGCTCTGATGAGGCTCTTGATCACTTTCCCTTCTCCTGACAAAAACAGAAGGTGCTAGTAATGCTGAGAAGGTCTGTGTCCCTGATGAACAGATGTTAATAACAAAGAGCATCTTCCTCATGTTAAATAGCCAAAAGAAGAGATATTGCAGCCGTTGATAATGATACCCATATATCATGCATGCTAAATCATGACTAAATAATTAAAATCTGTGCATGATACTTGTTTCAGGCAAGTAAAGCAGATCACAGTTTTAGTGGTCAGACAAAACAAAATGCAGCTTTGCAGAAATGATTGTCACTGAACACACAGAGCATTATAATACACACAAAGAAAATTAAACTCGGAAAAAGGCAATTGACTGTGAGCAGCTTATTCAGGAATGAGGGCTGGCTATTCGGTGGTGGTTTGCCTTCTGGTTATTTTGATGCATTGTTTGAATATGCATTAACATGTGGGGAGAGTGAAAGGAGGGAGGTGATGAGCAGAAAGTTCTCCCAGGGTGAAGCTGGTGGCTGGGTGCTCCCTCTTGCTGGTGGCAGGGCCACGTGTGTCGCCTCGTGTCACCACATGAGCTCTCCTCCCCTCTTGGACAAAAGATGTCATGGGGGGATAGACTGACAATGTTTCCTGCAGTAGGCAAAATGGCTGAGCAGGGGCACTACAGCCTATGACAAATGCTACACACTGTCTTCTCCATGGCCACCACTTTACCAGCTCAGCTTGTGTTGGCAGCAACACTGGAGCAATGGTTCAGCCCCAAGCTGGCCCAAGCACACCTCACCCAACTCCCAGCCTTCCTCTTTGTGCTGTGTCAGTGACTTACCCTGAGGTCCTCTGCCTACCCTAGCAGAGAGCTCCTCTGGGTGCAGGACTGTGAGAGAAGTCTCTGTTTCCTGGAGCCTGCCCACATGCTGTGGGCATCTGAACTCCTGGAGACCCAGGCAGATAGTGTCTTATATCTCATAAAACAAAGGCTGCAAAGCTGAGGCAGCTTTGCTGGCTGTCACACAGAGAAGTTAAAAACCCAACCTAGTATTCAAAACACAAAACGAGTTTGTTGAAATTATATTTTTCCTCCCATCCATTTATAGAAACTGATTACTGAATTTTGAGGAATATGGTCATCTGCTCTGTAAAAGGTATATTGACTCGGAGTAGAAAAATTGAAGTTAAAGTATAGCTGCACAAATAAATTTAAAAATTATTTCACTCGATAAATTTGTATAAGCATACACTGAAAAAACACTGAGAGTTATAACAATAACAAAAACCAGGAAAATTAATGAGCAACTTAGTTAACAATAAATAGACATTGTCTAGGGAGAAAACATGCTATACTCACCTGTTCTGCTTTTCTGGGACCAGTGCTCTTTAATAGTCTAAATTCTGTGGGAAAAAAACCCAAAACAAACAGATCTGTATGTCATGATATCACAGCAATCTGATTTCTACTAGTGACAAAGATTATGAACACCAACATTGCATGAAACTTTAATTTTCAAATTTGAAAGTGTAGAGAAATTTTTCACTCACTTTTTAATCAGTTGCTAATACAGCAATACTAAGAAGAATTAGCTGTATTTTCCAAGGGCATTTGCTATTTCCTGATATTAATTACATAGTAAATACAATAATGCAAATAACTAACTTCCCATGATCCTTTTTTTTTCTGTACTTTTCCAGTACTAAAAAAGTAGTATTAGTATTAAAGCACTATAGTAGCAAAACACATATGCATACCTGTTTCAATACTGATATTTTTAAGCACAGTAGTCTTTTCTCTGCCCACGCACCCCAAAGACTTTGTGCTGATTAACATTCATGCATTTCAGTTACAGAAGGAAAGTTTTAATTCTGTAGTTGTTTTTGTAAGAGTGGAATTTGTCTAAGGCATGGACAGAAAGCATATGTCCAAGTCTTCTGGGACTTTATTCCATATTCTGTTTCTTGTTTCATCTGAAATAATTTTACATGATGTAAAGTGTTCCAACTTAATGATGTTACTTAATCACAAATTATCCTTCAACACAGCCATGGTAATAATAAAAGATTGTGGATTGAAAAAAATAACATCTAACAAAGTGCTACTAGATGTTGTTATGCTTAAAGTAGATATCCACTGGTTGCATCTTTGTGAGAAACCAAAAAAAATGTTTGAATTGAAAAATAAGTGTGGGACAACAGGTAGCCACTTGTGCAAGGAGATAGGAATGCATGACTGGGACACAATTTAGGTATCTGTTATGTCACTGAAAATGTGTCCATTTGCTTTAACAGCCAAAAGAGAGCAACCCTAATGAAGTGACAGTACATGAGTCTTCCAGCTAGAATGAAACAATTGAGATAATACAGTCTATTCTTTTTATGAGATTTAATTTTTCTCTTCTAAACTTAGAGATTTAGGGAATACCTAATTCTGACAGGGCCTTTTTTTCTTTTAGCAGCCACTCATTATTTTAATTATTTGTTACTAGTACAATATGGAGGCTTAGCTTTATATTCTTGTCCATCATGAAGCTGTCTCCTCTACATGTTATCTACACCGTTTCCTTTCTAAAATAAATATTTGGAAAAAATTGTGTGTTAATACTAAACTGCTTCTTAGAACCCTAAAAAATGTTCAGTTGGAATGCAAGCTGAAGCTGAGTTTGGAAAGCATAGAGGATAAAACTATACCAAGATCTACATCTGTCATATTATAGTTTTAAGCAGCTCTCTTTCTGTCTTAGAGGTTTGTGTGTGTGTGAGTAGAAAGAAAAAAAAAACCAACAACCAACCAAACAAATAGGAACAAACAAAAAAACCCAAAAAACACAAACACATAAGGGGAACACATTTGAGTCATAAAGTGATTCTTTAGTGTACAATAACATCTGCAATGCAAAAAGTGAAATGGAAAGGAGTTTACTAGCAAAATGACTTTTTGCTAAATAGGAAAATGCTCTTAATTGTAGAGAAAGGAATTTTTTAAACTAACTTGACACGGTACAAGCAAAAATTAATATTATACGCTAATGTTCTTTTTAGTGAGTAGCTTAGCTTGATTTATTCATCTAGGTAATTATGTACCACAATATTAGTAATTCAGAGTTAAATTGAATTAGGAAACAGAATAAATTGAAACTGTAGTCATATTTCTTTCTCACTGTGTAACGAACAGAGACGTATTGACGTAAATGTACTACATAAGTTAAATTCCCTAGACTGCAATTTGATCAAAAAGCATTAGACATTTACTTAGGCTATAATAGGTCCTTGCCATTGGATGGCAGTAAAATTCTACATCAATCACCAGAAGCAAAGTGAAGCTAGGAAAACAATAGGATTTTTCCTTTTTTATTTAAGAGTAGAAAGCTTGAGGGGGGATGGTGACGCCTCAAATGCTGTGATAAGCACTAATATAAAAATATGTTCCCTTTTTCTATGTTAAGAGTGTTTTAGAAATAGTAAACTCAATTTTCCATTACACAGAAAATAATTTATTTCTTCTTGAAAAGGAAAATCAAATCCACGCATGTTGAAAAGACAATGCAAATATATTTTATTTATTGCTACCTAATAGTTGAGGCTTACATATACACATACGTTTTATTTACTTTTTACTCAATGTGATGTTAAATTTTGCACAGTGTGCAATTTTTTTCAATAATCAGCCTTCTGTAGTAACAATGTAGAAGATGGCTTCTTTTCTTTTATTGCTATATTGTTATTGCCAATACGAAGACCTCCCCAAAACAAACTAATGTTTTTAAGAAAAAAATTCATCCGTTCTTTATGTGCACATGTACATGAAAACATCTTCTATACAGAAAGAGCTTTTTTATGCAGCAATTTCATACAACAGGCCATGTTCTACCACCTTTGCTCAGACCCCAGATCAACACCCCCTCAAGCTTCTGGAAACCTTGCCTATGAATGAGTTAAGTTTCTGAAAGGTGATCAGCACTGAAGATCCCCAAGTTAATAAACCAAAATGACCTAATTTAGCTCTATATCTTAAGCAGTAATGTCAAGATTTAGATCAACGGTGAATAGAGCTTTCTTTTAATTAACATTACAACAAACAAAGAAAAAAATGCAGACACCATGTTTTTAAAATATCATTTATTTCAACTACACATTAAACAAAGAGAAAAAAAAAATTATCTGGTGAACTATCTTGCAACATTATTTTATATTTTCTAATTGCTATTATTGGGAAGGTTCCTGAAACAAACATGTAAAGCAGTTTCACTTTTAAATGTGCAACTCCTGATCAATGAAAATCGATAGCAATATTCATGAATACAATTATTTTTACATTAATTACACTGGGTTTGGTTTAGGCTCTTTTTATATTAAAAATCGATTTTATGTATTTAGAAAATATACAGAATTAAACATTCTGAACTAGAGTGAGAAACATGTTCAGCATATGGTCTTATATAATAAAATATCAATACTTATGTCTTCATTTGGTTGTTTTTCTTTAAATTGTTATAAATTTAGTAGGTTGAGTTACAATCTGAACAGCCATAAAATGAGTCAACTGTTTTTCATGATGTATTCAGGGTGGTCTAAAAAACCTAAAGGCTATTAATCAGGATTTCCTGGGATCAAACCACAGACTCCCTGGCAATTTATTCACTCACTTTATGTTTCAAGTGTGTGAAAAGTTTACAGCTTTTCAAAGATCACACTAGGCATTAAAATTTGGAAGTCACGTAACAAAAACTGTTATGGAAAAAAACGGAGAAAAAAAAAATCTTATCACAGACACATTCTTTGGAAAGAAGGTGTTAAATATACACAATGGAACAATATTAATCTGGATTTTACGACAGTGACTGTGAAGTGAAGCAATGCCATAAACCTGGCAATACAGTCTTAGTTTCACTCACAAGGACTTATAATTGCAAAGCTCCTCAACTGAAGTAAGAAATCCCTACAGAAATGTTTCTGCCCCACATTAAGGCCATGATCCTCCAGCTATACTATCAACTACAGGGGCTTGAGCAGCCCCAGATAAGTCAGCTGAATTACTTCTGTATTTAAGATAATCATATATTGGCAGGCTCAAAAGCCTAACATTTTGTTGTTAAAATCCCCCAAGACTTAGTACATGGAACTCAATCTTAGGTCCAGAACACTGTACATTCGCTAATATTGAGTGAGACTGAACTGCCAGCAATTGGCTGTTCATCTCCTTCCCATATTTGTATTTAGTCCAAGAGGTGACATTAAAACTTATGAGCAAAATTTCTTGAGGTGTTCAGAATTCTTAATGCATCAGAAACTGAGATTTTTGACATTTTACAGAAGGTGTTTGGCACAATACACGATCAGACTGCAGCTGAAATAAAATGTACAGTGCTGTTATACATAAAATAAATTTGTCACAAGATCATACTCTTCTAGAGACATTTATAAGCCTACATTTCCCTATCAGCAATAAACTAAACAAGCTACTACACAGTAACTAATCACTCTCAGTGATATAAATGTAGCCCAGGTGATATCTAATTGCCTTTCAACTACCACGCAGACATTTCTAGTCAGAATCTGACCTTACTTATAACACTCACCAACAGAATTACACTTTTCTTTCTAGCTCCTAACTTGCTGTCATGTAAAGAAAACTGGGGAGAAAACTGAAAACTGGGAGAAAAAGTTTCAGCCAGCTTTAACCTCACCTTTGAAAATGTGCTTTTGGTTTTGCAAAAGGAAAATATGAAATTTGCATTTCCAAAGCTTAAAAAAATACAACTGGATCACCAGGTACGCACAGGTCTATGTAAAAGAAAATTACTATGAAGTAAGAAAAAACAGCTTTTGTTGTCTTTTTTGTACACGGTGGGCAGCTGCATACAAAGTACCTGAACTCGAGAACTGCACTCATTTATTGGGGACAAACTGTATCATATATAATTCAAGCATAAGGTTAAAACACTCTTCATTCAAAATAAAAGGCTGAGTCACTGAAGAAACAGTAAGATTAGAGCCATGCTCAGACAGCAATAAGCATATACCGATTGTCATCAATGACCAGGTGCGACTGCTTGTTAGTTACTATTCTGCTTTACAAGTCAAATTTCTTGGGGTAAAATTCAGATATTCAAACCAATCTAAGTGTGTTCTGTGGACAGGAGTTGGGAAGGAAGAAATGAGCGATGGGGAGAAAGATATCCTGTAAGGCAAATGAAAATTTCAGAGTCAGATGAGCTGTAGACATCTGACTAAAAAAAAAACTGGGCAGAAGGGGACCAGGAAAAGTGTGCAGTGAACAATAAAGCCATAAGGCAGGAAGTTGGGGAGTCAATAAGGTGGACGAAGTGGAGTGTTGAAATGTCAATGAGTCATCCCAGTGGGGAGGCAGCTGGGCTGCAGGTGCTGAGCTCAGGGAACTATGGCAACACCACCAGAGAAGTTTTTCTGAATGTCAGAATTTAGTACCATCGTCAGAGGGCAGGGCTGGTGTTAGGTAGGTGCTGAATGCTTCTGTTAGCACTACAGCTTCTCCTCAGTGCTGGCAGACCTTCCTTCCAGAGAATCAAAGGTCTTTAGTATTCCCATCCTAATGAATAAATAATCAGAATTTCCAGAAACTCTCAGAAATTGCCCTCTTACCCTGTCAAACAATTATTGTATTTACAATTATTGGAATAAAAACAGCCTACTTATTACTCATATTTCATCTTACTCTAAATAAATTCAAATAAAATTCTGTCTGAACATCGCTGTAGTAACAGCAAACTTTAACTCAACATTAGAACTAACAACAGGGACTTCAGTTCTGCTTCCAAAGACTTAGGTCTTTAAAAATATAGCTAACTTCCTCTGCTGTGCCTAGTTTCCTACAAAGGTCTCAGCTCAAGACCCATATCTGGATCCAGAAGACACTTTTAAGGGAGATCAAGTTCTAGATAACTGACTTGCCTCTGATTTACTAATTTGCTGTATTGATTGGTAACATACTGTTTTGTTCCCTCACAAATAGTCTGTAATGTCACCAGCTCAAAGTTTGGACATGCTACCCTGGGTCAATCAAAAAAGAAAGATTTTGTACGTGACAAACACCTGAAAAACACTCTGGGACTTGAGTGACCAATGACAAGCTGATACAAACAGCTGCTTATAGCTAATTCTTCCTTATGTAGGAGTCTGTCAATATATTTCTAGTGGCCAGAACTGGTCTTTGGTCTTAAAGACCTCAGTTGCCCAAGTCAGATCCCAGCTGGCAATACACAGAAGTGTGCAGAGGAGGACTGAAATGTGGCTTAACTCTGTAGCACTGTAATGAGCTACTCTTCCCACAAAGTGAGGTATCAGGTCAAACTAAAAGAAGCATTTTGCAAGTTTTTGCACACATTGAATTTTCTAGCCTCTTTTATATATGTTGGTACCCTAAACACTCCCTCAAGAGAACCGAGGCTGAAATTTTCATTTTATATTACTAATTTGGGCAGCACAGGTTATCTGATTTTATAAATGCTATTTAGTAGTTTCTTATTTCACCAGCCACAGTGTTTATGCATGCAGAAAACTTCCAAAACACAGCATTTTTTTTTACTTTTGGAGAGGAAGTACAAAGGATCTGTACTTCCAAACAGGTCACTTGGTGCTCATACTGGATGTACATTCCTTCAGCCAAGTAATACAAAAAAATATGCCAAAAAGTTATTAGCTATACAATAAGCAGCAGGAACCTGCTAAAAAGAGATTTAAGACAATCAAGTAATTTGGAAACCACAATAACCTATACTTGAAATACAAAAATTTAAAACAAGCAAAACAACTTGTCAAAAATCCAGCAGCTGAATTAACAACTCTGCCCAGAAACTGTGAAACTCAAGGTCTTCAGTTTCTAGAAGCAGTTCTCCCGGCTTGTAACTACAGGCAGCTACAGATTGTCTCCAAAGGATGTCTCTAGGGGGTAATGTCTGGTGGCAAGGGTGTGCAGAGTATCAACTCAGCTCTTCTCTGCCCTGCCACGTTGCCCTTGTGCTCTCAATGTGCTCCAAACCACCAGCTTTGTGACTGTAGAAACCTACAGCTGCTACACAGCCCTAAGCACATCTATTAGACTGTTGGTTGCCAAAGAATACTTGAATTTCCTGAGCACAAACTTCCATAGGAAGGCAAGCCCCAAGTTAATTTCAAGTCATGATTAGTTTCTGACAACATTTAAGATCTCTGAATTGGTATTTATTTTGAGGCTCTTGATATGCAAATCACTTATGCTAAATTCTGTAGCTTTGGCTCACTGTAGATTATCAGCATTTACCTGCAAATATTTGAATAAACACGAGTGAGACCATCCTTTTACAACCCTTTTAAGATCAAAGAGTCAGTATTCTGCCTTTGAGGCTTGTCAGTTTAAAACCTGCACTAACAAGTAAGAATTCCCCATTCCTCCTTTTCTGCTGTCTTCACCACCACCCCCAAAACCAGGAATGAAAAGATTCCACCCTGCAAGAAATGTCCATTTTCATATCAAAACTTCTCATTTATGAGTAAACATGAGCCATTCTGTAATACTGTTTCATTGTTCTTCTCTTTAATGGGCTCTATCCTGCATGGCTAAAACCTCAGAATGAAAAAAAAGGGCTCTGGAGAGATCTAAGCTTCCATTAAAAACTAGATTTATTTAGTGCAATTTCACTAGGAATACCCTAGGATTTCTCCCAGGTTAGTTAATGCCAGAATGCCATAAGAAAAACACTATGTTTGAGTGTTAATATACTTACTGCTGGCATCCCCAGTCAGTAAGATGGAGTTTTGTACTTCTTGGCTGGGTAACCAGATCATTATATTTGTCACAGGGATACAAAACATCCAAAAGTGTGTGGCATAGTAACTAAAGGAAAATACTCTGTGTGGTGGAACATACTCTTATTACTCTGCACTGGGATTTCTAAGCCAACATCACCCTCATTACTGGGATACAGAGACTTGAAAGAAGACAAAGGTAGCCACTTCTGCAGGAGAGAGAAGGTGGTTTTGTGTTTTCAGAAGCACATCAGTTCTTAACAACAACTTGGAAGAATTAGTTTTCTATTTTAAAAGTTAGTTTTTCAACCTGAAAACATTCCAGAGTGGAATAGGATTATTGGCTGTCCCACAGTCAGACACTTGACTGGCAGGCACTCTGGCCACTTCTAGCAATTGGAATGGCTACAGGACACTTCAGAGTACTCAGCATGTCTTACAAAAACAATGACACTATTCTTCCCTTTGAAAAATATCCACCCACACCTATGACATAGATGGAGCTATAAATGCTCACGGTCTTGAGGCTGCGCTTCAAGAACACCCTGTGGCCACCTTACCCACCCACAGCTGGCCACCCAACCTTTTTTAATACTGAAAGGGCAACACTGAAAGAGCAGGACTTCACAACAATATATGTTTGCAACCACAAAGACAGAAAATAGCATTTTCTATGTTATTTCCTTGACTCCAAATGGGTGGGAATGAAGATAAAACCAGGCCATTCTCTAGCTGACCTACAGTAAAAAGTACAGGCTTGCATGTAGAGACAGATTAGAAGTAAAAAAATTACAAATAAAATGTATGAATGCATACAGCTTGAACTCATCACGGATTCTAGTTCACTCTAGGTTTAAGTTATGGTTCACTGCTTTGCACACAGTTTTATCAAAGAACTTTCTGTAATTTTTCCAGTGCTGTGAGGAAAGACAAAGCCAAACCTCTGGAAGCTGTTTTATACATATGTTTTCCGACAATTATTTTTGAGAACTTTGGTATTTTGACTACTCACCATTATTCCCTGACTGTACAGATACAAAATAATTTTCATTACAGCTTATTTTCTATTATGATTTGCCAGAAGTCAACCAATAGTTAAGGTCTTTGTTGTAATGGGCAACTAAGATACAAATAATTTTTTTGGCAAAATGATTACATAATCAATTGCAATCTAAATTAAGATAAAAGAGAAGGATAAAGAAAGTATTTGTTGTGACTGAATGAACATAGTTTGTCATTGTTTGTCTGTTTCTCTTCCTCCCTTATCGTAAGGTCTTTACACAGACTCTTTAGTATACTCAGTGGTACTGTCTGTGCTGCTTCTATGATTGTGTTGGGCTTCTTAAATATTGCATGCTCAGCTTGTGGCTTATACTAACAGCTGAAGTGTCATGAAATAAATTAGAGTGCTTGTTTAATGAATATTGTCTTAGTTGCCAAAAAAATAATTTGATATTTTCAGATCGGTGAGACACTGAATACTTGCAAGTGGAAGAACAGTTGTGCTTGTCTTTGAATAATGTTACATAGCCTGATTATTTCATCAGTCCACATTAGAGGAACTAAAATCTACATAAGCCAGTTTTCCTCTTGCAAAGTAAACATTTATTGATGTTTGAGAAAGGCTTGAAATTGCATAAATGAAATGTTATCAAAATATCACAAAATATGTGAAATAGAGAGACATCCGGTATTACCAGAACACATTGAAACATTTGACCTGTGATCATGAGTTCAAAACAATCTCTATCAAAAAGATAACTGTATTTACTCTAGATATCATTCTATAGCCTGAAAAAGATTGTGAAATGGATTGGCATCCTTATCGTTTAAGAAGAGAGAGAGTCTTAGAAATTCCTATCTTAGAAACCAAGCAGAAAACTATGTAATGTTTAAGGGGGTTTTGCAGTCCCTGTCCCTAACAGCAGCCATGTAACACCTCAGTGGGAGGAACAGAAGGAGCTGTGTCTCGGAGAGGTTTAATGACTCCCATATTTCCCAGTTGCATAATGTTCACAGGGACTCAGCATGTCCTCAAGAGAAGACAACTCAACCATTTCTCTTGATTTTGGCCGAGGAAATAAGCAGTAGCTCAGGTGAATGAAAGAATTAGAATTGCAAGAGAATCTTCCACTTTTATTTGAACAGAATTGCAAAATCAAGTATGTATTTCACGCCCTCAGATAGTAAACAGGACATCAGTATGAAATAATATAAGCAAAAAGCATAAGCAAAAAGTGACCCCAAAAAAGCTGATAGTAAGAATAAAGAGGCCACAAACAAATTACTATGATGCCTACTTATTCTTTAACAGCTTTACAGGTATTTATTTATACGTGTATTTATTTATAAATGCATTTGTTCACATGAGATTACAGTATGTTATCACAAGAAAACAGCTAAGGAAATGTAAAATTAGATCTGAAGCAGATTGGTATGAAATAAAAGAAAAATTAAGACAAGACATACATGCAAGAGAAAAGACTGGAGGAGAAAATAAAAGATCGGAGAGTTGAAGATAAAGGGCCTAGTGATAAGGGACAGAGGTAATCAGCTGTTTGCCATTGCTGTGGGAGTTCAGTCAGTCTGGAATAGTTCTCTAAGCAAGCAGGATGTAGATTCATGAAACCACAGACTCCTGAATATCTGGTCAAACACTGATGGATACTGAAGCTTTTGTGGAAACCTGAGGTTTGGAGCGATCAAGAAAAAAATAGAAGGGGGGGCCCTTCTTGGGCGACCTTGAGGGGATGAAGGAGAGAAAAAGAAAGTATTTTCTTGGGTTGAAACTTTGAAAGTCTCAAACCTCACACTGACCAGGAGGGATCCTATTCTAATCATCCCTTCCATCTACCTGTATCTGCAATTCCACAGTTGGCATCTACAGAGCCCTTGAAGAAGGTAAAAAGTAACACTGTTTTATAAGCCATAGCCCTTTATGTATTGGGTGGACCTAGAAACAATACAATGTTTGAAAGATATGAAGGGCATCAAACAAAGTTATGGCTCATGTATTTTTCTTATAGCAAAATATAGGCTAAAAAGAATTCATAAAATTATGTGAAAAGTAGTTTCATACTCCAGAATACAAAATCAAATATTTTTTCATAAAACTAGTATCTGACAAGGCCATTTGCTTTACTCATAATTATCTTATGAAAGAAATCCCATCATCTCTCATGTGGAGAAAGGATTTAATATTAAACGTATTTTGACATTTTAACCTAACCGCTGAAACCTTCAGTGTAGAACCACAGAAACTGAGAAAGCTGATCTAGCTTTTAAGGAGCTTATTGACCACACAGGTAGATCAGCTGAGTTAGAACTTCACTGTATACATCAGGAGCATAAAATCACATGGGTAATCATATTCTGCCAAGCCTTTAACTCTGCCAGCTCAACTCTATTGATAAGTCAGCTTTCATGTCTCCTTTGCTACCTTTGATGAGAGCCCTTCCTTCCCTGAGAGGGGTGTTATCCCTGAAGCTCCACATGTGGCATCTGACCTTCCCTAGAGATGGGATGAGCCAGGCAGGGTGGGCTCAGGGCAATCCTTACTTCTGAGGCCACAGCCTGCCAGGAGTTACAAAGATGTTCTCACCTCCATCAGCAGGACATGGGGATTTCTGCAGGCTGCACCAGCCACTATCACCACCACAGGCTCTGCCAAACTTAAAAAAAGTGGAACAGAATCCAGGGCTGAAGAGGATAGATGTGACAAACACTAAAATCTACTGTATATCTCTACTCTGATAAAATTATTGTCAACAGTTCTACTGATAAATGTTTACCATGATTAAGGAAAATTACCATATTGTTTCAATAAGTTTTGTTTGTTTAACAGAAGCTGCTCCATTGGAACAGTATCCATTTCATTAATAACAATTGCCAATATTAGTATTCCATTTGCAACCAAAATGTGCCAGTACTTGCCAGAAATCTCTTTTAGAGCATTCAGTGGAGAAATTTCAAGTGGACATGAATGTGGATTGCCTAAGGTATGCTTTTGAAAACAAAAGAATTAATTAATAGGACTGTGATATACAAAAATACAGAGTTTTTCTTGTTTCAGTGTTCCTACTTGGAAAGTTTTTCTGAAAATTTTGCCATTAATCTGAAGGGAATGCAAATGTGTCTTGTTTTAATGTACGTAACTCCATTTGCTTCATGAAACAAAGATGTCTATATAGCATAAAACTGAGTTCCAAAAAGAAAAGACAAACTTCGACGTTAAAAAATAATGAATAGAAACATTTCCATGAAGCTTGGCAGGAATATGTACACTGTAGATGAACAACTGTTTTAACAAATGTTCAATAGAAGTATCCAGAATCCATGGAGGAAATAGCTTAACTGCTGATGTCTGATTCCATTAGGATCAGTACCAATGCACTGCTAAATTATTACAGGATATTTTATGAACTGTTATTGATGATTTAGTGGCAGGCTAGGTTATGTAGCTTACAAGCTGTCACCTTTAAGGTAAGGCCAAAAGTGAGCCCAAGGATATAGTCTAAAAGAAAATGTAACAATTATTATAGCATGTGTGTCAGCAAAGTTCATATGATTCATTGTCCTTCTGGTAATAAGAAAGCTGTCAGTGGGTGCTCTTGGGCATGGTTCAGCTAACTATATAAAGAATGTTCTCTTAAACATTCACCTACGGCTTGGGATTCAGAGGTTGCTTGTCTGATTAAATGGAAAGGAGGTAATTTAAAAGCATCTTCCTTTCCAAATCTGTTACCGTCAATTGGCTTTGGTTCAGAGGTTTCCAATCTGAAGTACATGAGGCAGCTGCAGAAGAACTCCATTAATATTCCTGCATAAAATGCTTTCTTAGCCCAGGTCAGCTCCCCTATGCACTTCTGATGTATTCGAACTTTAATGTTTAACTGAATTGACAAGTGATGGGTTTTATAATCAATGTGCACAAAGGACAGACCATTCCCAAGCAAGCTCAACATTTATTAAAAATAATGATAAAGAGGAGCGTATCAGGTGTAGGCTACTGTGCAGTGTTTTGTTCCTCTGTAGTCCATAGATTGTGCAAGACACACCTGTGACATCGTCTGGTTTAAAACTGGGCTGAAGCTCAGCTCTATTTCAGTTTTAAGTAAATGAAAGTTATGAACCCAGTTAAAATGGAGAGTGTCAATCTAAATGTTCAAGAAGGCAAAAATAAATCCGTGGCGTATTTTCCTTAATGCTTTGCCACAGGGTGATTTCTGAACACGCAGCACAGATGTTTTTAATACGATACAACCTATCTGCTATAATGTTCAATGCTAATTCCTTTGGAAATATGAACTAATTTAGGGGAGGTTATGTTTTCTTTTGATGAAGTAGCTCAGCTCCCACCAGCCTTTCCAGGAACTTTTTTGCTGTTCTGTGTTTTTTCTTTCTTTAATGGGTAATGTTGGAATGAAGTGGCAAGGTCTTTCGGAGAAAGGCTAACTTACAGTAGTTTTTGTATAATGCTCTACAGATGTAGATGTTCCCCAGATGTGAACAGACTAGAAACTTAGTTTTGTCTCTGGGTATTCATTTGCCATATAAATCTCCCAACGCATTCTTATCTGCTATGTAAATAAGATGTGGAATTCCAATAGTGTCTCAGCCTTCTACAGCAGATGGTATAGTGAGATTTACCACACCATTACATTTAATGGGATTGAATTCATTTGGATTTCTTGATGTTCACTCTGTCCTTCTCTAAGCAGCAGTGTTGCCAACGTTCCTGATTATATATGATTTGAGAGAGTGCTTAAAGAAGAAAAAACCCTTTATCTTAGAAATATGAGTATTTTCTGTCAAATTTCAAAGTGTGTATGTATTGCATTTCACAGGATTTATAAGCCCTATGGGAAAAGGATATTTAATGAATATTCAACAAAGAACTTGAAGTCATTACATCTGAAGATTTTTGTAAATATCAGTTATCCAGTTAACTGTTTTAGTACTAGCATCATTATATATTCATTTGGAAGGAAAAGAGCTTTTTACCTCATAACATCAATGCAGAGTGAAAACAAGAAAAAAGTATCCATGTAGAAATATGTATGTATTTTTTAAAACATAAAATAATCTGATTTTCACTTCAAAGTAAAGTTGGCTTACCGTGTGCAATAATTACACTAAATTAATAAGTAACATTTTCAAAATTGAAGTACAAACTGACACTGCTAAAACATGATTTAAAATGACAGTGTAAGACACTGTCAAATTATTCCAGTGAATTGTCTTTTTAAAAAAAATCATTCTGCAAATGCCTTGATCTGCTTGTTCCACAAATTGCTGTGTATCCAGAATGACATCTAAAACGTATACAGATGTTGTATGCAGTCATACATTAGCTGATGCTTTAAATTGTCTGCTTAGCATTTTATCCTTTCTGCAATACCATGTGTGGCCTAAAAATTTACTCAAAACCCATATTGTGAGTTTTATCATGTTATTGCATGAAAATCATATCAACTACTGAAGTACCCTTGTAAGGACAGCTGAATGAGATGAAAAAAAACCCCATCTTTTTATAATTAAACTTAGTAAGGATTTCAGAATTTTTCTACCTCAAAACTACCCAGCTTTTCTAATTAAATGAAAGTTATTTCTAAAGTCAGGCTTCAGACTCAAGAGATCTTAAATGCTTTATAAATTATTTTATGAACTGTAAATCAGTCATCTGATCAGCAATAACACACTCTTTACTGCAGTGCCAAGCAACAATGGCAATAATGTTGAATCTACCATGCACGAATGAAAAAGCTTTAATTAGCCCAGTGAATGGCAAACATCTCATTTTTCTCAATAGCACAGATCCACGATAACACCTCTGGAGCTGATCCGGTTTACACCCAGAATTCTTACTCCACTACAACTTTTGCTTTTAATTTGTAGACAAAAAATGCGACGTCAAAATTCTGAAACTACTGGAATAATACTCAAAAATACTGATGTTTTGATACAAATAATATATATTTAATAGTAATATACAATATATATAGTATTATGGGATAAAAATGTGATTCCACTAAATCAGCAAACTGAAAGGTAACAGTGCTATAACCACAATAGGAACTCTGGGCTGCATTCCCAGGAAGAGGCTTGAGGGAACTCCAGGTTCCTTTGCCCAGCTCTGTGAGCTTGCACACATGCATCAGAAGTCAAAGTACAAGATCAAAATTGTTCTATTAAAGATTCTGAGCTTACAAAAAATAGAGTTTTAAAGCAGAAATATTCTTATGAAAAGTTCAGCAAGCTCAAGTGTTCAGCAAGTCACCTTCTCCCCACATCACAACCCAGGCACAAACGTGGTCATTTTGCTGACAGTCATGAGGAAGCAAGATCAAAAGAATTTCCAACTGTTGCACAACAATCACAGGTTGCCCTATTGTGTGCTGACTCTGAACACTAACAAAATGTAATCATTAGGAAATACCTTTGCTTTATTGTGACTATCAGCAGTTTTGTCTACAAAGGGAAATGAGGAATCTAAAAAAAAAAAAAAATAATGAAAGTGGCAGTATGGAATTCTTGATTCATCTCTGTTATGTAATTGGAAGAAAAAAAAAAAAAAAAAAAAAAGCTCTATAGATCTCTTATTTCAGTGAGACTTCACTGACAAACTTTTTCCCCCTTCAAAGACAGTCTCTTCAGATACAGCAGCCCTACTTTTCCACAGCCTGTGAATCACTTCTCAGTCCCTTATTTTGATAGCAACTAGATCAGACTACCAGCACATCATCTTTTTCTATTGCTAACCCATAGTTCTTGTTACCTTCTAACACACATGCTAATGATATACTATATGTTAATGATTTATCTGCATCATCTATATGTGCATTAAGGAAATCAGTGACAGGAGGTTGCTGTAGGCCTTTCTAATTTTGCTTTGGTTTATTCATAGCATACCATGGCTTTAAGACTGGTTCTGTTTTAGAGTGGGGGGGGTGGGTTATATTTATATTCTCATGGTGAAAAAGCTGGTGGGGAAGTAGAGAGGGAAGCACTTGTCATGAAAAACTAGACTGTTCCATATACAAAGCCTGACATTTGTATGTATATATTTCATATCTGAATGCCAAAGCCTTCTAAAGAATTTTTAAGGACTTTTTAGACAGAAAAATCCCAAAGAAGAAAACCGAACCATCCCAAACTAATTCTAATTTGCTTTAATATTGAACTTCTAATGACTCACTCTGGTTCAAACTGAGATGAGACTCCCCATGAGATGAACCAAGGAAACATTGTTTCATTGAGTAAGTACTTAGAGTTTGAATGTGTATTTGGAGCAGGTTATTTTCTTTAAAAACCCAGGAGAATAGATTTTCTATAAAGACACTGTTGGCACTTGCCTCTGGAATATCAGAGGACCTTTTTTATTTAATGTGTCCTTTGAAGTCCTAATAACTTGAAAAGTCCAGGAGAAAAGGTTCATTATACGTTCGCATATCAAATTCTTTGGGTTCTTACTTTTACTAAAAGAGTAACAAATTCATTCCAGTCAGACAAAGACCTGTCTTGCTGTTTGGTTTTTTTTTTTCCCTGCATTGTTTGGAGTCTCCCAAGCAGGGATATGGAGGCAATAACTTCAACAGAAAATTTAAAGGGTAAACTTAAGTAAAGGAATGATGAATCAGAATTCCACTTCTATTGAGTCAATGCATCATTTACCCACTTAAATGCATCAAATAGGGGAATTTATCCACTTTTTTTTTTAAAAAGCACTGCAGGATATATTAATGAGCCAGTGGAGGACAGAACATTATATAAAAAATACTGATACTCAGGTGAATTAGGGAATAGTAACTGAAATTACTTTGGGGGCTGATCTATGAGGGGGAAAATAAATAAATAAATCAATCTGTCTACACAGCCAGCAAAACTAGCCCAAAGAGTGAAAGGGAATTGTCCAGTGAGACACACTTGATATGTTGCAAGAGTTACTCTCCCTTCTCTCTGTAATCTCATGATAAAAGAAACTGATCCATGCTTCTTGAAGTTGCTTGCTGACTCACCACCTGTGGCTATTCATACTAGTCAAGTTACCTGTGTAACTTGGAGATGCCTGAACAATTTTTTTCATTTTAAAAGATCCTAGGAGAAAAACTAGTCTCCTCTTCCTATGTTTTCCTCAGTTTTATTTAAGCTTTGGTATGTATTTTCACTTAAATTATTCTGAAAAACAAAGAGCATAGTGTTTAACTATAGCATTTCATTAAAAGTGGTGATTAGCTCTGTCTACTTCTGAGCTTCTTGTTTAGCTTGTTCTAAAAATTCAGAGTTTCCGGGTATAGTAAGAGGATGCTATTGACTTAAGTCAGCACTTTATGCACTACACACAACTTCAGCAGCTGTCATGGAACTGCTGCCCCAGCCCATCTTCACTGCAACACAAGACATGAAGATTCCCCAATTCAGATAGGAAAAACAGGCAGAGTCTTCCACTACAGTACCTGTGATAGCAACTCCAGATGGGAAAACATTTCAAAATTATGGGGAGCCAGTTTCTACATCTTTGATCACACTGAGTAACTTTTTGCTCTACAGATGGTGCCACCGATAGCAGCAGTTCCTGCTCTAGGCAGGTGCTAGGCAGGATAAATTTGATATCTAAACCTGGCCCTAAGGAAAAAAAAAATCTAGCACCTGAAGAGGCTTATTCTTTTGTAACACAAAAGGAAACATGTTTATCATTCCTCTTATTTGATAGTCACCATTTTGGTATTTATTTTGTTTTAATCCTATCACTAAAGTGAAAATTTTGGTTACTTCTATTATGCTTCTGCGATAGCTATGCTGAATTCCACATTGCTCATGCAGTTACGAACAAGATAAATTTAAGTCAAGGACTGAACCTAGAAGCTTGTAAATCAAAAGGCACCACAGGTACTCTGTGTTCTTGTTAGTCAGTCCCTAGGATTTAGATAGGAAAAAAATTTTAAAACAGGAAAATAATATACTGTTAAAGTTGATTAGCTGGCTGTAGTCTCCTAGATACAGAAGATTTCCTCCTTTTGCACAGCAGGTGCATGCATGACTTATGCAGGCAAAGCTCAATTTTGTAAAGGTTAAATTTGATCAAATTGATTAAATACAGATTTTTCTTCCATTCTATCAGTACCAGGTTTATGCTTACTGGTTAGAAACCTGTTTCCCAAAAGCCATAGTCATTTCCTTACTTTATTGTGTCTGATTGTTAAGTAGCTACAATTTCAAATAACAAAACAATCCTTTTACTTGTAACTCAAAAGTGCATTAAATAGCCCCCTGCAAAAATGTTCCTGTTCACCTATGAGAAAGAAAACAAGTAAAAATTAATTTATCCCAGCTCACTATGTTTGGCACATGAATGCTCAGGCCAGATGAATTGCTTAAAGTACTTTTTTTTTTTTAGCAAGTCAGAAGAACAAAGTTTCCAAAACCATCACACACAGAGAGAAATATATTACTTTTCTCACTTGGCCAAAACCAAAAACACAGGCCTGGGACCTGCAAGTGTTTAAAAATCAAGCTAAGCATTATATATATATGATTAACAATGTTGACTTTGACAGGGATTCTTCTATTGATAAAAACATGCATGAGGTTTGCATTGGACTGGGGAAAAGGTAACTGTCTCTGTGAGACTGAATGCATTAAATTCCCATTTGAAGTGTCTGGTAGAGGATAATGTTCAACACCTTGTGGTAGATACTCTGCCTAGAGGCTAGACTGCCAGTTTACACCTGGGCTGATGGTTGGTTGTGGGCAGGGTTTCAGCTCCTCACCATGAAAAACCTTTGCAACATCCAAGAATTATAATGGAATTTGTGCAGGGTCATTAACTACAGAGAGACAGCTGTGAGCACGAGTAAGATTTACTTAGCATGAGGATATAAGAATTAACCAATCTCCTAGATTATAGGTACAAATCTGTGCTCAGAATCTGTACAGATCAATGCTAAATGAATCATTAATATTCTGTATGAGGCAGAAAATGAAGCTGGTGAAAGCTGATCCCCCTACCTTGTCATTACATTCTCTATTACCACAAGTTCATCCAAAATTGCAAATCATTACTGCTTCTCCGGCATCTGCCACACTCCACTACTGTCCCTGGAGCACTCAGAGAGTCAAATATGTTTACTAAAGCATAAAGCTACTAGCACCACTCACCCATGGCTACACAGACACATCTGAACATTACTTTAAAAGTGTCATAGACCTTATATTTATTGTTCTGAATAAACATTAGTCTCATGAGCAGAGATGCACCAAAGACTGGAGCCTGGTAATTACTCACAGGATAGGTACACTGCCATTAGCTGCAATGAAAGCCTCTCTCTCTTTCCATGTCAGTGGATTTGGGCACTAAGGAACAGTAGCTTGCCTCAGACAGGAGAATTTAACTCCCTGCTTTTTTAGTCTTATGCACTTAAGCAATAAGACCCCAATGTTGCTGGCTCTTTGACTGGCTTTTGACACAAATTGCACTAGACACAGAACATGGATAATTAGCAGTGCACACAGGCTCTGATTTGAATCCAAGCCTTTTAATACAAGTCTCAGAAACTGACATTTGGGCAACCTGGAATGTTTCATGACATTTTCATTTTTGCAAAAACTGTAAACCCTTCTACAATGCTGATGAAATTGTAGGGTTTTTTCAGCGGCATTTCATTTTTTACCCTGCTTTATTCTTTATGTTGATTTTAAAAGCTAAATATTCTTAACAGCTTAAAAATTAATGTTTCTCTACAAACCATTTTTATGAAAATTCAGCACATTTTCAGAGTCAACAAGCAGAAAATTCAGTTTCTGAGCTCTAACAGTGTAATTTTCTGTGAATAAAGATTCAGTTGTCTAATACCAACACACTATAAACATCAAGGCAACACAAAATTGTTATTGTGGTTCTGATTAGAGGGGACAAGAATCTTTTTTAAGTGACTTTCTTACAGTCTAATCTAAGGCTCTGATGAGCAGCAGCAATATTTCAGGGGAATCAGAATCAAGTCTGATGTCCAGATGTTCCTGTAAAATGCTATTTGAAGGATGGTGACCCAGGCAGAAACGCACATTCTATCAAGACACTAAAATCTGCTGATGCTCACTGTACTCACTAGATAGCAGAGACTTTTGTTCTATAACACAATAACACCCAACAACTTTTTAACCCGCATAATTTAAGACCACCAAAACATGGGAGTTACTTCTATATTGCCATTCAAAAATTAAGTTTTGGACTCACTGCTGTCTTTTGTTGGTGCTGCTACATGAAACGGAGGAAGAGAAGAAAAAGGACAAAGTTAGTTACCAAAAATTTCCAATATTTCTCTGACAGCACCCACACCAAAGGTCACTGTGTCTTCTGGCAGAGTACATTTTCAAGGCTAACAGGAATTGGGACCAATCTGGTTCACATCAGCTACTGGCCTGACCCAGGGCCTTTGGGTGGGTACTCTAAGGGATGAGGTTTACAGACTGAGCCACTGGAGAACACCCCACACTCCCCTGCACCACAGGGTGCCCTTGGGCTGGAGGCTCTGAATGCTGACTGGAACCAAGGAAATGCACCACAAGGCTTTTTATAACTTGTCTCTCAGCCTCGCAGAAGGCAATAGGCAGACTTTTTCTTCAGTAAAAATCTGCCTTTCTACACTGCTCATATTCAGCTCACAATGAGATGCTATGCAGATCAGTGCCCAAAATATCAATCCAGCCAAATGTTTGCCAGAGCTTTAGGGAAACCTTACGGTCTCAAAACTATTTGCATTCCAAGTTGAATGTGCTTTAATTTCAATTCTACTGGCATCTGCTATGTTTTCACAATCTTTTAGATGGGTTAGTTGGCTTATTAGCAGCAAACTATGGCTGAAACTCTGCTAAAAATTGATCTACCCTGTTCATTCAATTTGACATTTTGCAGTGTAGGTTTGTTTGGGTTTGTTTCAGGTTTAGGTTTACTTTCTGGTGTCCATCCATGCCTTAAATTAAGTGCCATGCAGATACCTCTCACCATATATTCCAGTTCTATTTGATTTTTGCTCATTGCTGACAAGTTTCCATCCCATTCTCTGTTCACCTCCTTAGTCAATTTTTGCTCTTTTTTTCTTAAGTCCACAAAGAAATTGTTCCTTAAAAGACAATTCAATGATATAACCTCCTTGCTTTACACCTTTTTTTCATTACCAGCTGCTAATGTCTTATATTTGTCACCAGTGAAACCACTGGCTGTTCTCTTTCTTCCTAGACCTGTACTTCAAGTCCACCTTGGCAGTCCAAGTTTGGAAAAGAGGTGGTTATGGCTAAGGTAGTTGTAGAGAACTGAATTCAGCTATGGAAGCAGCAGGCAGCAGCTGTAGTCCTTGAAGAACAAACAGCTTAGAAAATTCACCTTTTTATTATATCTAATAAAAACGGATGATACTGGTGTGGTATGGATTCTAGCTGCTTTAGGCTGCTGTTTGGATGAGCAACAACTCAGATCCTCAGGAGTCCTTGCTTAAGAGAGTGCTGATTCTCCCTTTGGTTTGCTTTCCAGTACTTGGAAAGCACTAATGAGAGCTTTAAATCAAAGCACATCTCAAATATTAATGATCTTTCAGTATGCCTCCCATTTAACGTAAAGCAGTGCATAGCACTTTTCAGCTGATTTTATTTTTTTCAATAGATTTGCACTCTAACTGGCACTAGCAGGAGACCTCTGAGTGGCATTAACATATTAAGGGTGCTTAGTTCCCTGCCTGTCTTTATTCCAGCCACCCAATGAGTAACAGTTATGGTCGAGCTTGTGGAAAAGGCTTCCAGAAACAGTTTCAAACACAAACACCTTTTATGCCCTTTGGTTTACTGCATCTTTTCATTTTATATTTTTATAGGGGCAGGCTGTCAGGAGAGACATATCACATCACATTGTTTATATATAACAGCATTACAAAGGCTTCACGTTTAGCTGCAGCTCACTGGGGCTGTTTTCCTTTTGGGGGGCAGTTTGTGCCAAAATGAGAGGAAATAGCATTTCCTCCGAGAGTAATGAGCAGCTGGTGCTTTTGCCCTGGTGTTTATGGGATGTAATAGGCACAGTGGCACATTTGGAACTGGTTGGGGAGAAAACTAAATGCTGCTTTCTTTTATCTTTATCACCCCCTTTCCCAAGAAGGTTTTTCAGCCTCTATGGTTTATACTAATTTTAGAAAATGCAATAAAAATAAAACCGCAGCACTTTGCCACAATGCAGTCGGATATTACAGTGGATGCTTGGTAAAGATGGACTGTTTTTATCCAGTGGAATCATAAAAACTAAGACAATAAAATATTTTTAAAACTTCTCCAAATAGTTCTTGGAAGAATTAAAGCAAAGGGGGTACATCTGGAAATCGTATTTGGAGAGGAACCAGAGAAATTGCCAATAACTGTACATCTGCTCTCCCGGTCAGTGTCTGACCTTAACTTATGTATTCATGGCACTCTCATGCCTTGAAACTTTAATCCAGTGACAGGACAACAGTAAAAGAACTTTAAAAGTACCAATTTCTCCTAAAAAGCATTTACCAGTTCCTCAACCAATGTAAATTGGTATAGCTCCATTAACTGTGATAGAGCCATGCAATTCTCTTTGAAAACAATATAAACCCATTGAAACAGAACCAGGATCTGCTCCTTTAGTCACAGCACTTCAGACTGACTGATTAGACCATTATGGATTGTGAATAGGGGTGGTAAACACTGTTCCACAGATAATGTCCTCTTCATCAGCCATACTAATTGGTATTTGTGGTGATCTTATAAACATTGCATAAACTAATGATGCGCACTTGATAGCAGTTCAGTAGCCAAAGAGTATTCATTTGTGTTGATATAATGTGATGAAACACATAATTATCTACCCTTCTGGTAACAGTGCTCTTTACATGGATCACCATTAATACAAAGAGTTATATCATTCTCAAGTAGTGATGTCATACTGGTGATTTAGAAATGACACTATGGGCAAGCAAGGAGCAGCAGTCTTCCTAGGTGGTTACATAAAAAGAATGTAGATGGGTGCCACTTATGTATTATTTGGGTAATAAGAAAGTCCAGACTCATGTTTATAGAATTATTTTTGAATACAGTTCATTATTAAAGCTTTAAGAATGGTTATTTACTCAGCATTGCCTGAAAATTTCCACCTAAATCTAGATTTGGGCACTTTATTTAGTTAGCTTTTGTTTGCTCAGGTGAATGGCTCACTCAGGTCGGGCACTCAAATGGGAAGCAGAAAGGCTGCTATAAGAACCTAATTGGAAACACACAGGCTTTACTATTTCTAAATATATATTCAGCATTTCTAAATATATATAAAATATATATTTCTAATATATATATGCTTCTTGGGAAATACAACCTGGCTAGAACCATGCTTACAGGAAACTCCAAATGGGTTGCAGTTCCTCTGAATGCTCACAGTATCTGTGAGAGAAACCTCTACATAAGCTTGAAAGTTATTTACTTGGATTGTATTAAATTCTCAGTGATTCAACTTGGTTTCAGGTTGTGCTGCAGACTGCAGGATGAGACATGGTGTCCTGGATTCAACACATACAAATTATTTGAGGCGTGGCTGAACACAGCATTTCTGATGTTTTCTGAAATAAGATGATGTGAGGAGGTACTTTGGAGACACCAGGGAAGGGTTGTTCCATGAACCCTCCTGCTTCCTCAGTGCCACATGAGAGAACAGCTCTTCTCTGTAGTTTGGATCACAGTCAGCATCACCCAGAGGCCAGCTCAGTTGGCTCACAAGGCAGTATTGACATTTTCCCCATGTGTCCTTACCTCTCCTGCATATTCTTCCTTTTGACATTGCTTCAGTAGCACCTCCTGCCTTTCATAACATCCTGAGAGCTATGGTGGAGATCAATACAATCACCAAAATGTCCCTCTTCTCCCACTGGCCAGAGCTTCTTTCATCACTTGCTGAGGGTGCCTCACCATGCCCTGCAGAGCCAGGCACTTCATCGCTGCAATTACCTGCCTGTGAGCACTGCCCTTTTTACTACTTTTTCATGCTGTCTGGCATGAAAGACTCCTTGTCTTATCCAGAAGATACTATGACTTTCCCTGCTGTCACCAGTCAGCCTTCTTGGACATCTGGTTAAGCTCATACTCCATTTACCTCTAACTCTTTCACTGCAGCATGTGACAACCTGTCTCAAAAACTCTCTGCAGCTGGTGGTCTAAAGGGAAGAATATTCAGGGCCATGCTTACAGTCATCTATCTCAACTGTTAGCTGGATGGTGCAGGAATATATTGTGCCCAGTTTTCTGAGGAGAGAATTTATCTTGCTTATCAGTGTGAGACAGAGCACACTGCAATCCCCACTATTATTCATTCTTCTTTTCCTTTTTTTCTTTCCTCTGCATTTGGATTTTTTTTACATGTTATAAATAAATTACAATAAAATCTCAGTTAAGCCTGAATCACCAGATCCTCTCCTGCAACACTTTGCATACTGCAAAACTACATTCCTTTTGAAATCATTGGATATTTTACCATTTACTTTAGCAGCAAGTTGGATCCTACTTATACCGACAGCTCCTTAAGAAGTACCTTGCACAACTCCTTCAGAGAAAAAGCATCTGCAGTACTATTTGCAACTTTTATCTGAGTTATGATCACCATGCAAATTTCCAGAAGAGACCATGCGGCTCCAGCCTGACCTCTGCTACTTCTCACTGCCCTAGAAGCAAAGCAACTTGAACGTACACCTGAACTCCCACTATTCACCAGCCATAAACCCAGTGGAATATTCTACAGTGAGTCAATCAGCTTGTCATGCCAGGACTGCACAGATCAGTAAGAGCACAAGCAATATAATATAATTGCACATAAAAAGACTGGAATGATCTTTTGCATCTTTATTTACTTCTATTATAAAATGCCTTGACAGACTTAACAATTAACATTTTCTGCTTTCTCAAGAAAAAGATAATTTATCCTCTTAAGGATATTAGACTCCTGTGTATTGTTTTTCCCCATTTGGTATCCTTGATTCCCCCTTCTGAACACTTGAGTGCTTGCAATCAGCACACAATGACACTTACTAATAACAACTGAACTACAACACCCCACCATAATGTTCTTCTAATACCATACATAACACCATATAACACCAGCAATGTGGAGCAGCTTCAACGTGCAGAGACTCGAGTCTCTCCATACCTACATCTGTTTTCTTTTCCGTCTGGTACATCTGCTCTGGAGCGTGACCCCTGCTGAGACCCAAACTCGTGTCTTTTGCTGTAATTCTGAGCCCCAATTCAAATTCTGGTGCTTGGCTTTAATTTCTCAGGAACTGACAGATGCTGGATCAACACAAGGACAGGCAGAAAGCTGCGTGCCGTGTTCTGCTGTCTTTGTTATGCTTATTATGTTCTACTGGAGAGGTGGCCAACAAACAAACTCTGTGGCACACCTCTGTGTTACATTATATACCACACTGCCAGCAACAAGAGAAATATATGAGGCACATATGGGAAAGAGAAAAGAAATGTTAGATGGCTAATCTATGTAACAGACAGCTAAAATTCAGTGCAGTTATATTTGCCTCAAACAGCAACAGATAGAAAAACATTCACTGATTAAATTATCCATTGTTTTTTCTGCTAAGTTATGTCCTTATTTGTAACAGACATTCATATAAATATAGTAATAGACTGGTGCAGGTGCTCCATCAGAGTTGCAAGACAGCAAAGCTTGGGCATTCCTGGGGTCCCTGAGCTCTGCAAGTCTTCCTTCTCTGCACTTCCCCAGAGCTCAAGAGAGTCCAAGCAAATTTCACTTGTAGCCCTGTCTCCAGGAGAAGTAAGAGAAAAATATAAATCTTGATCTAACACACTGAGGACATCTTGCATTTGTGTCAAGGACTTTTTTCTTTTTCTCTATTGAATTCCACAGGTCTAATGAAAAAATCTCTGAAATTCTCCATTGACATCTGCCTTTTAAAGCTCTGTGGGCTGTCCCCCAAGAGCGAGCTAATACAATCCATACTGTGCTTCTTTGTCTTCACGTCTTTTTACAAGTATCATGTACAACAGCTGATCAACATCTCCATCACCAAGAATGAAAGAAATCTATTCTATTGCTGTGAAAAATAGTTGCAAGCATACACATACATGGTTCTTCAGACAGGCACTGTTCACCAGTATTGGAGACATACACTTGAGCTAGACAAATTTAACACCCAGAATGGCTGTTCCACATATCTCTATATTTAGATCTCTAGAGGACTGGAATAGACATTTTACAAAAATTACACCTCCTCAGCTACATACCCAAAAAGTAAATCTGACATTGTCTGGCTTACTGGTCCTTCCCTATGTATGCAAGTAGCTAAGTGGTTTACCCCGCTAAGCACTCCAAGGCACCTCAGGTCTTCACTCTCTCAATTGAAGACTTCAAATTCCTGAGGCCAAGGAGCAGATGAATTGCTGACACAACGGAAGCCCTCTCCCAAATCCCCCTTCTATGCTCCATCCATCAGATTTCAACCATTACCTATTAAGGTGATTTTTTTTTATTATAAAGATAGATGTTCAAAACATTTTGACAGCTCTATTTTTATTTATGTAGCATGGGATAGATTTATGATCTTTTCAATGCTATTTTATAGTATGCACAGGTGGGGGAAAATACCCATATTGTTTCACATGGTAGAGGTCTTCACAACAGCACAACTGTGAGTGGAAGGCTGCAGTTGCTTGAATCATTGCTATTTCCACAGGAACAGAGCAGACCAAGCAGGGCTCTGCAGCTGTAAACAAATGAGAGCCCAACTACTTTTTCCTGTAATATTTCATAGAGTAGAAAATCATATATGAAAATACAATTACTAGGAAACTAGCATGCTCCCAGATTACCGAGCTAACTGTAGCTCATCCTGGCAGCATTTTGCATTGATTTCATATCTACAAGGCACTGCACGGTATCAAAATAACCCAGAAAATCTGCCAAGCACTAAGCAAAGCAGACTTTAAGAGAGCTGGCCTTCTGTCAGACCTTGTGTCATACCCAAGCCTTTCCTTTCTGTTTTAGACTTGACCATATCTTTATGATGTGTGATTTGACAAGACTGATTAAGCAGCACTAACTGCTGCCAGTCTTCACAGTCTTAGTGATAGTTGTCCTAATGCATTCTAATGTTTGCAAGAAACTATATGCAAACATGATTAATGGCACGAAAAATAAGACTGAGGGTTTGGTAATGCTAAACATGTATGGGGACTTGAGAGTACTTTAGGGTAGTGAATGTCCACATCCATAATTACAAGTATGGGTATGGTAATTCAGGTCTATGGCTATGTAATTCTAGGTCTCTATGTCTATCTATTCTCTGTAATTCTAGGTCTGTGTCCTCAGTGTGTCACAGCCTAGCAGTTGGGGTGGACAAAAAAAAAAAACAAAAAACAAAGGACAGAACTACTCTCTATTACCCCCTCCCAAAGGGAATGTAAAAGGGGAATGAAAACTTGAAGTCGGAAATTAAAAAAAAATGTAAACAGATTACTAGCACAGAGGGGGAAAGGCAGTAACATACAGGACAAAGAACAAAACCACAAGTATACATACGCAGCCCCATCGCGATGGGTGCCTGAGGGCCCCTTGTGGCGGCGCCGACACAGGAGGGGGCCCACGGATCTGCCCAGCACCCGATGGATGCGGATTCTGAAGAGTGGGTGGCGAACGGGGGATAAAGGAGCTCAGGGGAACAGCAGCAAAGCGAGGAGCCCGGGAAAGAGAGGAGAGGCTGGTGGTCTGCCTGAGCTTGTAGAGTATGGCAGGAAATGGAACGGAATGGACCCCTCTGTTCTGTGTCTGAAAGCCCTCCTTTAGTTCCTCGGACTCAAACTATGACAAGTGTGACATCGTTTGTTCTAGATGGTCTTTCCCTTTTTTCTAACTTTCTTATCTAAATTAAGATTACCATGGAAGAATTACATTTGAGAAATTAAGAGATTCACCTTAACAAAATTTACAAACTGTAAGATTAAAACTGACTCAACATTGTAAAGTAATTGTTGGACAAAGGACACTGAGGAAATTTGATGGTGCTCAAGCAAATGATTAAGCAGTCATTGTCAACCACTGTAGCAGAGCGCCTGGTTTTGAGACATTACAGCTTTGGGAGCTGTTTAGACTCAGTTACATTGCCTGTAAAATAAACATCATCTGTGTGAATGGTGAGGGTGAAATGTTAGAGATTTACACCTACTTCATGTTTATGCTGTACTCCTTTAAGTAATTATAGAGATGAGCAAAAGTGGTTAGACAGTATTCTTATGGTTAGCACTTGTAGAGAAGCAGCCTTGAAGGACTGTCTTCACCAGTAACAAGGAATTCAAAGCAGAAATAAAATACTGCCAATCTGAAACTGATGTGAAAGACAACTTTGCTCTGATGTAAAAAAAGATTAAGCCCAAAGGAGAATTAGACTCAGAGAATTTGTAGATCTCACTTGTTTTCTTGTTTTGGTTTCCGAAAAGGAAAATGAGGTTGCAGCACTAAGTCTACCACAGTGTCTGAGCTTTCACTTTAGTCCCTCATATGGGACATTAAGAACTCCGTGCATTCCCTCCTCTGCACGAGGGTTCCACCCTCAGATCTGCTTTTACACAGATTGTAGACAGTAAGGACTCCAGCATCCTTCAAATCTCTCTTCTGCAGTCACAGATTTCATGACTGATCAGGTCACCTGCATACATACTTCATAACTCTGCTCCAGAGTCCAAATTTAAAATAATTTTAAAAAAAACAAAAACAAAACTTTGGACTTGCAATTCCAATTGCTGTGCCTAACATATTCCACTTGAGTTTAAGTTTAGGAGCTTAAATAATTTTTTTAATCTTGACCTGATCATCATCCTCCACCTACAGCCATTCACCCACTACTCATTTGAAACAAAGATAAACCCATTTTACTTGCAAGTTCTTTCACTCTTTTAATTAGCGTCCAGTTTAGCTCACAGTGAAAAGGTAGGATAATGGGGGGAGGGGGGGGAAATCACTTTTCTTCCTCTTTGCTTCATCATGGTCTCCTGTTCATGCTTACTTTCTTTCTTGTTTTATTGGAGCAAATGTACTTCAGCACTGCATTGCATAGATGACAGTGAAGATGGCCTACATATGCTGTAGCTTGTGTGTGGAGCATGTTGTCACTAAAGCATCTGCCAGATGACTCTGAGTAGAAGTTCTTCTGTTTGTTCTGTGTCAAAAAGTGAGAAATGCTACTTTGATGTCCTAGCACACATCAGAGTACCAGGTGTATGTACAACAGAAACAACAGCACATTCTGGTTTCAGACATACATTTTAGGTGTTTTCAAACAATTTAAAAAAGAAAAAATCTTCTTGAGTAGTGAGCTGCCTTGTGACACCTTTAGTAAAGTAGTCCTTTCTTTAAAGCACTGGCTATCCATCCATCTACTTGAGAATCTAGTTCTGCCAGAAACAATGAGGGCAGGTTGTGATCATTTATGCACAGGAAACAGTTGAAATTTTTCCTTTCTAAATCCATGAGCAAAAATTATCACTAGTGAGGTTTTCAAAATAGGAAGCAAAAGAATTAACAGAATGCTAGAGGATTCTATTATTGCTATATAAAAATTTTCAGAGAGCATCGAGAGCTAGCTAGTGAATTCACTATTCTCTGTCCCCAGGTTCACACACCTTTAAGAAACAGTTTTCTTTAGCTGGTTGCACACAGCTTTCTTTGAAAATCAGGAGCCTTTCAGGTATTTTAAAATGAGCCCCTAGAGATTAAGGCACCAAACTATATTGTTCACTTTATTGGCATAAGTCTAGAGCCCAGTTCAAGGCAGATGAGCTGCCAAGCTCCTGCCAATCATTCTGGCCAGCAGCAGTGCTGGGATGCCAGAGAGCACAGGGACTTGAGGACACGGCATAGAGAGTGAATACTTTTGGGTCCATGCCTAAGTATGTTAGGGGAAAGAAGAGCCTCCTGCTAGTTAAGCATGGAGATACAACTTCCAGGGAGCAGACAGAAGCAGCCAGGAGCAAAACTTGCCAAAGATGGTTTCTAACAGCCAGTCAGGAAAGCTTCTGTGATTTTAACAACCAGTTGTGATGAAATGTGCTCCAACAGAGTCCTGCAACTAGTTATAGTATAACAGAAAGGGCCTGTAGCCAGTTTGTAGTCCAACTGCCTTAGAAGAGCAGAAATTAGAGAGGATGCAGCCACTGCACCCAATATCTAAGTTGCTGCTCACCAAGACACTTAGCTCAGAGCTGCTCTCTTCAGAGGAAGCAGCAGATGAAGTCTCCCGTGTAAAGTACAGTGATCAGCATCAGCCTAAATCTAACCCTTGGGACTGCAGAGTCAGCTAAATTAAAATGTCATCTTCCTGCAATAGTGCTACAGCAGTCATAGTCTGCTCATCATCTCTACAAAGAGTTTTTACTGCTGTTTGTGCAATAACATCCCATCTTGAAATGGTGTTTGTTAAACTTGCACCATATTTCATTAGCTCTTGCCATTTCCCATCACAATCTCTTTGAATTGCAGAATGTTATTCAATTTAGTTACTATTTGGATTTCTTCCAGAGCTGTATAGCTCTGAGAACAGCTCGCAAAATAACATTGGCTTGTATTATTTTCGACAGCTCCTTTTGTTGTTTTCTGATGATGATAAATGTGTGGTGAAATAGCTGAGAATGTAATCAACAGAGCTGATTTGTATTCACCTATATTACACTATATTATATATTTTGCAATTTGAGTAGTCCATGCCCTTTTATGTTCCTGACGCCGCAGCTGTTGCTATTACAAAGGCAATTTTTCTCTCACCAAAACCAAAGGCAAACTAGAAAACTTCAGTGTAAGTCTGCCATGCAACAGAGAACAAAATTTACACCCATTTTTCTCAGGAATTTTTTATAGTTCCCAAAAAACATCAAGAAGTGAGAAGCAAGATAAAAAGATAATGCACTCCAGTACTCTCCACAGTGACTGATTGATTTCTTAGCAGACAGAGCAATGTGAGCTTCATAAATCAAAGTTTTCTTTTTATACCTATAGCGTTGTAGCTTAGGCTGAGCAACTATGGCATTTCTATCTTGTTTGAAGTTTAAAGAAAACCCTTACAAATAAAATCATTATTCTGGAGGTTTTCATGTGATTCAGCAGTACAAGCACATATCCAATAGCTTTGTAAGGTCATGGTACATAGAACTGGCCAAACCATTTATGTGGAGAATGGGGCTGAATCAAAGGGTTCCACACTGCATTAAACTACTTTCTGCATTTAAACGCAGTTGCTCAGGACCCGTCAATGTTTGGTGCATGTAAGCAACTGTTTGGCAAAACCTTCATGCCAATTCTATGGTGGATATGAGACCAAAATCCTGCCCTCAAATCATCAGTTAAGTACATAACCTGGATTTTAATTTTGGTCTCGGCTTGTCTTTTTTTTCTCCCTGCAGCTTAGAAATTTAATTTTTTTTACTATGAAATAAGAAGAAAAAATAGAGAATTAAGTAGGAATAAAAAAAAAAAATGTACCAAGATGGACACTTAAAAATCCCACAGCAGTTTTGACAGGACCCTGCCTTTCAGTTGCTTGTGTCAGCCTGGGTTCTGCGCAGTGTCGCGCTGCACGAGCGTGGGCTGTGAGGGCTGTATTTTATAGTAACATCTCTAGACCAGCTGCAGAGAAAATTCAACAATAAAATCCAAATTGTTTGTCATAAGCTTCTGCTCTTTCATCGCTACATTTGTGTACATGAAATGTAATATACTGGTGAGAATGTCCCCTGACATGGAGCTGATTTTTATATCCTTTAAATTTACCACTAGCTTTACAGATGCTGCAATCTCTTTTATTCCAGTTCTAGCAATTATAACGTAATCTGTGCTAACACTGCAGATTACTAGGGCAATTCTGAAGACAAACGATCACATCTCCATTTCCATCTGCTGGTCCAATCAGGAAAACTGTGAGAATAAAACCTACCCCTTATATTGGTACATTTTGGTGGTTGTCTGGCAGTCTACTTATTCAACTGTGTTGGGCCATGCAAAGAACAATTCCCATGAAGATATGAAGAAAGCTCCCAAATCCCCACTGCCTTATGTCTTTATTTTACAACATTATAGAGGTCCAAGCATTTCTCTTTCTCCATCATTGGGCATACTCCTGGACATAGAATCATAGAAAGGAAGGGGTTGGAAGGGACCTTGAAAAATCATGGAGTCCAAGCCCCCCTGCCACAGCAGGGTCTCCTATAGCAGGTCACACAGGAATGCATCCAGGTGGGTTTTGAATGTCTTCAGGGAAGGAGACTCCACAACCTCCCTGGGCAGCCTGTTCCAGTGCTCTGTCACACTCACAGTGAAAAAAAATCCTTCCTCATATTTATACAGAACTGCCTATGCTCCAGTTTATAATCATTGCTCCTTGTCCTATTGTTAGTCACCCCTGAGAAGAGCTTTACTCCCTCCTCCTGGCACTCACCCCTTACATATTTATAAACATTACTGGGTCGCCCCTCATACGCCTCTCCTCCAAGCTGAAGAGACCCAGCTCCCTCAGTCTTTCCTCATAAGGGGGAGGTTCCACTCCGTCATCTTGGTCACTCTGTGCTGGACTCTCTCAGGCAGTTCCCTGTCCTTCTGGAACTGAGGACACAATATTCCAGATGTGGCTTCACCAGGGCAGAGTAGTAGAGGAGGAGAACCTCTCGACCTACTAACCAACCGCCTTCTAATGCACCCCAGGATGATATTGGCTCTCTTGGGCATGAGGACAGATTGTTGGCTCATGGTCATCCTGCCATTCACCAGCACCCCCAGGTCCCTTTCCCCTATACCGCCCTCCAACAGTTCAGTCCCCAACCTATACTGGTAACTGGGCTGTTCATTCCCAGATGCAGAACACTTGGCCTTGTAACACATTAAATTTCTCCCTGCCCAACTCTCCAGTCTGTCCAGGTCCCTCTGAATGGCAGCACAGCCTCCTGGGGTGTCAGCCACTCCTCCCACTTTTGTGCCACCAGACTTTGCTGATAGTAACTCTCTTCCCTCATCCAGGTCATCAATAAATATATTGAATAATACTGATCCCAGTACTGACCCTTGAGGGACTCCACTAGAAACAGGCTTCCAACCAGACTCCATCCCATTGACTACAACTCTCTGGCTTCTATCCTTTAACCAGCTCCTGACCCACCTCACCACCCAATCATCCAGGCCACACTTCTTCAGTTTACTTCCAAGGATGCTGTGGGAGATGATGTCAAATGCCTTATACTGAAATCAAGATAAACTACATCTACTGCCCTGTCATCATCCATCCACCTGGTTATATCCCCATAGAAGGCTCTCAGGTTGGTCAGACATGACTTCCCCTTAGTAAAGCCATGTTGACTGCTCTGGATAAGCCTCTTGTCCTTGATGTGCCTGGAGATAGCACCAAGAATGAGTTGCTCCATCACTTTTCCAGGGGTGGAGGTGATGCTGACTGCTCTGTAGTTACCTGGGTCCTCTTTCTTGCCTTTCTTGAAGACTGGAGTGAAATTTGCTTTCCTCCAGTCCTCGGGCACCTCTCCTGTTCCCAACAACTTACCAAAGATGGAGAACAGCCTAGCAATGACACCCACCAGCTCTCTCAGCACCCATTGGTGCATGCCATCAGGACCCATGGATTTATGGATGTTCAGACTTATTAACTAATCCTTAACCCAGTCTTCATCAATGTGTGATGAGTTTTCTGCCTAAGATTTTTTTGTATGTAAATTTGGCACTTTTCTGTCTCTATAGCTGCAGTAATTACAAGTTCTGACCAGAGTCCTTAGCAAAGCCAAAGCTGCAGGGAGCATGTCTTGTCCAAGCACTGTGATAGAGCCAGGGCACTCCTGGTTCATCTGTTTTGTTTTTTGGTTTTTTTTTTGTCTAGTCCATACCCAGGTGACCAGTTACAGAGCTGAGTCAATAAAGAAATATGTCTAGAAGATGCTTAGATGGCAGTTGATTTTGGAGCACAAACTAAGCAGCCAAAACAAAACAAATACTTCTCCCTGACAAACCAGACAGACTTCTCCCTCCTTTCTCTCTCCCCCTCCCTCTTTCCCTCTAAAAAGCCTGTCCAATGAAGATTTTTGAAGAAAATTAGGTTTTCAAATCTCCTGAACATAGTGATATCCGGTCACGCATAACTGCTCAGATGTTTGTATCACTATCACCAGGTGTAAAGTTTCATACCATTAAAATATGTTTCAATCCAATGATTAGAAAACAAAAGCATTTGGGGGATAACTAGAAGAACAATGCAACTGTATTTTCAAGGGAATTATTTGCAGCACATTTCTACTAGTAATTATTTTTTTGTTCTGGTTTGCAGCACTTCTGCTTCTGGCATCTCATCTCCTTCACAGCAGCCAGCAATTGAATTAGAATCATTGCTGAACAGCAAGAAAATCTGTCATAGAAGCCATGTTGACAGACAACTTTGTTCTGTTCTCATTTCCATTTTCCCTTTATTGTATTTACGTCTGAAAGTCCACACCTAGAAGTTAGCAGAAGCAGGCACAGATCGCATTCGTCTGGCCCCTTCCTTCCTTTTTTCCCTGCTTTTGTCTTTACCAGAGCTTGCAGTCAGTCACTCACGTCAGAGGAAATCACCAGGCCCTTGTCTTTACTACCCACTGTGCCTGGCAGCACGTCAAAGCCTTACCTTTCCTCCAGCACACTGAAGCAGTGGGGCACGTCACCCGTTATCATCCTGAATGCCTAACAGAAGTGAAAGATGACCAGATTCTGCCTGTATAAGCACTGGGTGTCACTGGCTTTGTGGATGGCGCTGTGCTTCCCAGTACGACATCGTGGCACCAGCACCACCCAGCCCACAGACCTGTCATTTGAAGGCAAATCCATCAAAGCTGCCTTTCACAGAAAGCCATGGCAAGTAATGTGTGGTAGGGGTTTTGTGCTTTGTGTTGGTTTTTTGTGTTGGGTTTGTTTTTTGGTTTTGTTTGTTTTTCCTCTTGGCCAAGCCCTACGTTTTAGTACATTACTCATGGTTCCTATAATGGTTTCACAGACACCATCAGGCACTGGGCCCTCTGTAACACTGCCAGTAAAAAAAGCTGGTAAAATGGTGGACTCTCATAACATTGCATGCCATGGGGTTATAAAAATATTGAAAAGCCTAAGGGTGACCAGAGACAGAATTAGTTAAATAAATGCATCTCCTCTTTCAAACTGCAAAATATACCTCCAGAGAGAAACACCAATCAGAAGTTGATTGGCAAAAATCTGGTCATAGCAAGTTTGATGCAGCTCATATCTCCTAGAGACAGAGTATTTACAGACAAAAAAACTCCCTCCACAACTGAAGAACAAAACCATTTCTGCTAAGGGCTGCTTCTGCAGACCCATCCCGTTTGGTCTATGAAGCACACAGGTGGAGGACCACTCAGCAGCCTCACAGACTGAAGCCAACTCATAACTCACCAATGTCTTTTAATCTCTATCAGTGCAGATAAAAGCACTGCTTTGTAATGAGCTGCAAATCCATTTGCATCAAGGATGGATCTAGCCCATGGTCCTTTCCACAGGTTCTTCCAGGGAAGCAAACCTTTGTGGGCTGGTGACCTGGTTTGAAATACAGTGTGGTACAGATCATACAGAGGCCCTGACTTCACAGCCTTTCCCCTGTGAATAATGCAGGGCTACCCTGTCAGAGGCAGGAATGAGCTCTGTCATTGCTGATGACAGATGATGAAAAGGACCATGTGAAAACATCTTTGTGGCTGCTCTTGAGAAGTTTGCTTCCCATTTTGTCCCTCTTCCACACAGCTGACTACTGCCATATAGTTATGGTAGAAAAGGAAGACAAACATGGTTCCCATCCTTACAAACCCATAGAAAGCCCTTCTCCTCATCTAAACTTGGATTATTAAAGATGAAAGAGGGATCTGAAAGCCAGGGCAAAATGCTTACAAACTTATGGAGCCCAATAGACCTAAGCAATCGTGGTAAGTGAAGACATCCCTCACATATCTATGGTAACCATTCTTTGGACAAGTTTGTTCAGATCTGCTTTTTTCTGACACTATTCCACATCTTTCAGCTCTCTCTATTTTTTTCTCAAGTTTTGAAGATGTAGAATCTGCAAGGTACCAATTGAAAGCAAATATTTTCTTAAAGCAGAAGTTAAAAACTCTCCATCTCCAGGACAGAACTACTCCATTTGCACATACTGGCAATCATTTCAGTCATTTTTATATTTACATATTCAGAAGTCAAAAAAAGGGTGAAGATGACAGTCAAAAACAACACGAAATTTATCCTCTTGCATTAAAATAATTCAGTGAAAAACTACATAGTGAAAACTGGGAAATTACATTTAACATTTAGATCTCAGTGATGCTTTCCTCAGAAGAAAGCGATTTTTTTTTTTTTTAAATTGTTTTCCTTCAGGAACAGTATTCAAATACAGAAAGACATTTTCTTTCTGGTGACACTGACAGCTCCTAAAAACACATTAGCTGCATTTTCTTTGAATGGATGCAGTTTTTACATACTCCCATAGTATATCCTATACAGAGCCCATTACTGACACACTTATTGATATCATGGATAGCTTTAGACAAAATTGGGGACTGCAGAACTAAATAGCCACTAGTCTTTCCAATAGGTCAGACAACATGGAAAAATTAGCATCACAGGCTTTGAGTATGTAGTCCAGTTTGGTCACATTAATGGCACATCTTTTAGGATAACGTTTAAAGCCAGAGCTGCTCATTCATCTCTAAATCCCAGTACATCAGCCACCCAAACTTTCTCGAGAAAGTGAGCAATCTGTCCTTTTCCCTTTAAAGTCACAGCATTTAAGAGGCTTGCCAGATGAATATAAAAAGGATTTGCATTCACATGCCATTTTTTCCACTTGGTTTTGTTTAACACATGTCAATGCCTTTAAAAACGAAGAGAAACCACTGCTAAGAACTAGCTGGCCCACGGGACTGGAAAGGTGATCTGAAGGTTTGCCCTGCTGGGTCACTTTCTGTGTATCCGGCTTACGCCTCTGGTTGACAGTAAATTAAAGTTACTGCCATCTGACAGGTGTGCAGCAGCCTGTGTAAAATGAGTTGGTGTGGTGAGGGCTGGTGGTGGAAGGCAGGTGTCAGCCCCACAATCCACACCAGCACAGTCACAGTCAGCATTCACCTCAGCAGTCTCGGGAGAGGGCTCGGGCATTGCCCCAACAGGGAGCACCAGGGGTGCTTTTGCTCTTGCAGGTGGTCCTTCTGCTTCCCCATCAAAGCACGTGGGCAGTACCACAGGGGAAAGCACAGGACCTCCCTCCATGTGTGGTATTACCAAATAAGCACTTCCACTTCACTGCCAGCAGCTGGCTATGTGCTATAAGAATTTAGCATCTGAATTGAAAAAAATTAGAAAACAAAAGACTGTGCCGTTATCACGCATCATCCTAAAATAAAAATACAACCAAAATATCCAGATCAGTGATGAACTGTGGGACATCATCCTACCTAGTTTCTTTTAGTATTGGAGTGGCAAACAGCTCCTTGCTGTAAGCTTTTTACATGCTCCCTGTGGGAAGCTGGATGCCTTTAAAGGAGTCAGAAGGCAAAAACACAGGAGGCATTCTGGCTCTGCTCCTTTCTCTGCTCTGGCCAGCAGCACCAGGAGGACTTATTTGTAAGAAAAGGAGTCTGAAAGTGATATGAGAAATAACACAAAAATTCAACCAAAAAAGATTAAAATGGGGTAAACTGTTGACTTTTTCAAACCCACAGAAATTCACACTTGAGATTATAGTATCATTGTAGAAATAAGGATGTTTCCTCACTTGGAATCATTTGCTTTGTCCCCATTTGTTTTTATTAAAAATAAAAAAAAAGCATTTACCTTAATGCAAGACATGGGGGACATTTGATCACCAAAAAATAAGTTGTCTGTAAATTCAGTGTTGTCATTATGAACAAGACTGTGAAAGAAATCCAGAGAAGTAAATGTGGGTAATGACACCTCTTTCAGTTACATGAGAGTAGTGGAAACAAAAACCAACACAAAAAAGACCACACCACAAACTTGTGCTTCAGTAAAACCTGGAGATAATTGAGAATGCAATTGTCTTACATGAAGGTTATAGGTGATTATTGAGACAGAGTATAGAAAGGAGGTCAGAAAATACTGGCATGGAAGTCTCTTCATTAAGTAACACCTGTTTTATGCCAAAGTGATGTATCTTTCTTGACTGAAACAAAATGTTCTTTTTCAAGATTATTCTTACATTTGGGCTTTTTCCTTTCCTTTAGTTCAACTTGGTTTATATTAATCAGAGGAAACAGCTGTTTTAAGAATCAAATGAAGCATTATGCAGAGTCTAAGCCAGCCCATAGCAGTCAGAATGTAAGGACCTTCTTTCACCCTTGTCTTAAACATCTGCCTTGAAAATAATTTGACTATTTTGAACATAATTCTCTTATGAAAAAAAACACGTTTGCACACAGGTCATTTCTAGAAACTGCCAGGTACGAGGCTACAGAAGTTTCTTTATCCTGTCCACTGTGTCATTTCTGTGCTTTTTCCAAAATTATGGTCTTGCTAGAATTTCTGAAATATATCTATTTTTTTTTCAACTTGCAATTCCTTGAAAGTATTTCTTCCTGCAGTTCTGTGCTTCCACTCTTCTGCAGAGTGTAAGGTAGCGAAGCAAGATCAATTACTGTGTTAAGTTTCAATAAACTTAGTCTCCAAAGCAACATCCTTCTTGAACTCTAATCTTTACTGTTCCACTACTCTGACAGTTGCCATAGAGCAGTACAAGAAGAAGAATTAGGTAATTGTATCTAATTGTGTTCTCCCTGACTGTTGTTTAAACAAGGAAAGCCTTTCAGTTGTTGTGGAAAGTATTAACAGCAGACCTTTGCTGACCTTCTAGAGCCATTGGGGAAAACTTGACATTACACAGAAGCTTACTCAAACAAGCTATAATTAAGTTGAGAGTGGAGTGACACCACTTACAAGGGAAAACTAAGTATGGCCATTTAATCCCAAAATTGCTTAAGGACTCCGGGGAGCACAAAAGTTTACCTCTACTGAAATAATTATGTTTTGCCGTTAGATGAAGACTGGGTACAAATGGAATATGCGTGTTCTTTTCAACATCACTACCCTTCGCTGCTCTACCAAAACTGGAAGGGGCAATGGAAAGACCTTTCAAACTAATGTTTTGCATTCAATTAGGTAGAAGCATCTGTTTTGCCTTTACAAACCCTGCCAATCATTCACAAGGTAAAGGACCAATTCTGGCTGCTGCTGCATACCCAAAAGTCCCAAGGATGAACTAAAGCAGAGGCCACAGCCTTCTGAGGTTCAGGACAACAGCACTCAGCCTATTTGTCTCTATTCCCTCCTTTGGCAATTTCTCTCACTATCTTACCTTTCAGAGCAAGTATTTCTTTTTAGTTGTCTCTAGAGTCAAAGTCTATATTGTACTATATGCAGGATGTGTGTGAAAAATAAGACTATGCAATTCACAACAGTCCTGTCTAAAATACTGGGCATTTATATTTACATGAAGGCTACTTAGGAAATGCCTCCTTCTATGAAAATCCTACTTTAATATTGTCAGAACTCAAAACCAAATTATTTCCAAAATATATACTGTAATCTGTGGATCTCTTCTAGCTCTGAAATATTAAGTATGAAAATTCTTGGAAAAGAACAGTCAAATATCAGACAGCCAAAAATCACTCCCCTCGGTTACAGATTCAATGCTATCAGCTTTTCAAGCAGTTTGACTCCACCAGACCCAGTCTCTCTGCTCAGAGCTTCAGGAATCAGCCATGCTACCCAGCTGTCCTGCTTTTTTTTTTATGCTTTCCACTTTGCCAGTCATGCCAGCTTTCATGCCACTCTTCCACCTCCTTCCCAAAGGCCTTCTTCTGTGCATCCTCATGCTTTCAACACTTAAATTATTCCTATAAAAGCTCACTCCTTCAACATGATCTATAAGATTTTAGTATGCATTCCTTAAATGAAATGAAAATTCTTTTCATTGTTCTACTCTATCTCTAAATATAGATCCAAAACTATGAAAGAGCACCAGAAACTGGAGCTAAATTATTTCTGAGCATCTGACCATAGATCACTCCTTAACCAGAGCAATGTGAACACTAATATACATAATTTGACTTACGCCTCTTCTCAGTTGTGTATAGCATATGCCCAAACTTCATGGAAATTTATTAACATTATGACTGAGTATATTTTTCTGCCTACTCTGTGAGTTACTTTCATGTACTAAGCACAAAAGCAATAACAACTCATTTACTGAATATCTACAAATCAATACCCAAAATTATTTCTTCTGCTTAGGATACCTGTTTGTTTTCACATTACCTCTAAATGCCTCATGTTTGCAGAAGAGAACAGCAAAACTAGAGGGTCAGTGAAAGTATCAAAGGGATTAATGAAAATTTTTAAATTTCATAATAGTGCCCCCACTAGGATTATTGCAACACCGCTGTGAGATATCCTTTTGAAGGGCATTCATCCCCATAATTTAGGTGTCTAAAACTGTAGGATATAAATTAGGAAATTATGTCTCCTATTGTTCTTCCATAGCCTCTGGAAAAGGTGGGATCTTCTGGAAGACAATTCAGAACAAGATCTTACTTTCCCCCCCTCTAAGAACTTGTCTCCCTCAAATATCTCCCAAGACAGACCAAAAAGTCAAGTCAACTAAATTAATAAACAAAATCAGGCTTTTTGAATTCTCCTTTGAGACTCCTGCATGCAAGAATGCAACATTTCAGAAGGCAATAACAGATGGCAGATTGATTTTGGGAAGAGAAAATTGTTTTCTTTTCATCCAAATTTGTCCAATTGTAAAGAGGTTTTTGAAAACACATTCAACCAAGGCAGCTTCGAAGTAAAACAATTTTGAATTATTTTTATTTTTTTCAAAGACATAATGATAGAGTATGAAATGCTTTCAAATTCTTTCAAATCAAAAAGAGGATGGATTTAATGCTTCCAGAACAATCTTTTCTCTCTAATGCGCAAAAAAAAAAAAAAAAAAAATTACATAGTAACCTCACAAATCAATATAAAGTCCTTTTATGGTGGATCTATTTGTGGGTACTTCTCTAATGTTCTCCTTTTTGGAACACAGTAGGAACAGAGGGCTAGAGGTAACTTTTCTTTTCCCCAGAATTATTGTGCTGGTTTTTAATTCAGTAGGAAAGCCATCGAGAACAGATCTCCTAAAAATCCTTTTGTTTTTGTTTTCTTAGGAATAGAATATTCAAAATTTTCATTTAATTCAGGCAAAAGGTTAACAGGTAAAGAAGATGATTAAAAGAGTGAGATAACAGATACTACATAGCCCCTGCATAAAACATAGTCTGGGAAACTGGGCTCACCTGGGATACTGAATACTTCAAACAGGAGTTAACTGAATTGAGCTTTTCTGCACTTCAGGAGAGGATCCAAATCTCCAGTCTCTACACCCAGCCTCTATCACTTATCCAAACTCTTCTCTGTTTTCTCCAACGTTAGATTAATTTCTGTTCATGGAAGTTTCATTCAGATTTCTTTCTCAATTGAATATCAGCTTATTTGGGATAAAAAAAACAAGTTTTTTTGAGAAGTTAGGCAGTAGCTCATTGGTTAAATTTTGGGGGGGGATTAGGCAGTAGCCTATTGGTTAGACATTGACCTCAAGCTGCAGGAGGACTTGAATGGTGCATCCCACACCATAACCTGAACTTCTGGAGATGCAAAACAGCCTTAGGTTTTTCACAGATTTCTAGAGCACTTTATACCCATTAGATAAAAAAAAAAAAAATCATGCTGAATCAAAAAAACCACAACAAATTGATTTGTGGAACCCACATTTGATATTTCAGTTGAAGTTCCAGTTTAATCTATAGATGCAATAAAACATATGAAAGTAATTTATAGATACTGAGCTATAGAATCAGCTCACAAATACACTTTCTCTGTGCTCTCAGAATCTCACAGAATTAACTGGATTGGTACTTGGATATGGAGATGAGATAAAAGCTTTTAAGAGATCTAACCTTTAATAAGTTACATTAAGTACTAAAATAAGATGCCATTGCCTAAAGGAAGCTGAATTCACTTCCTGATATACATATTGTAAAGTTTTGAATTTGCTTTTACCCAAAACAATGAAAAAAAGCACTTTACTCTTTCCTTCTCTATAATGAAAGAGTATATAGTTTGGCACATCAGAGAACACCACCACAAACATATTCCATTTCTTATTTCTTTGATTATTTTTCCCCCCCCAATTACTTTTTCTGCATCTTATTCCTAGCTTTATTAATTTTTAAAAGTATTTCTAAAAAATAAAATAGGCAAACAAATTATAAAATAAAAATAAGCCTATCTCTGACAAATGTTAACTAGAAGGGGAGGGGAAAAAAAATCCTTGTTTCTAAACCTCAGCTTATTATGTAGATATTTTGTTTGCTGTTTGTTTTATAAAAGTCCCGATAGATGAAAATTTTGTGCGCTGCTATTTCGTTGAAAAAGAGAGAATTAAAGCTAACTATAAACGTAGTCTCTCTTGATGCTTCTGGCCACAGTCAAATTAAGAAAACTGAAGTAGTGAAAGCGAGTTGTGGCATCACTGCCCTTTTCTGCTGTGCCTCATACCAGAGACCTTGAGAAAACAGAGAAGCCTTTGGTCCAACATCAGTTCTAACTAAAAGGATGTAGGCTGCTCAAAGCAAGGAATGGAGAAGAAAAAAAAAAGGTATAATAATTTTGCTATGCATTTTCTTTTCACAATACCCAAGTAGTATACGGTACACCCAAGGCAAGGATACACCCAAGGCAAGGACAAGGATATACTGGGGTGTCATCCACCAGAGGTATTTTTCTTACTTGCAAAAGTTTCCTACAAATTTTATGTGAACATTTTCTTTCAAACAGCCCACTGAGGATGTTGCAGACAGCAGGTTTGCTGGAACTGTCACCTACCTGACAGCAAAGGGGGCCCAAAGCAGGTACCTTTCCTGCTTAGGTGACCTTCAGCACCCTCCTGGTGTATTCACCAGTAACTGGCCCTCAACCTTGACGGGTGCCACCTATCAAAATAATTTACCATAAAAATTGGGAATTCAGGGAATTGGTTTCAGATTTATGCAGACAAGCAACACAGATCAAAAATGGCTTACTGGTAGCAAGCAACATAACAATGTGGTTTTGATCTCAGTAATTTCCTCTCGGAAATCTCTAATTATTTATTTATGCCCATGCTATTTGGCAAAATAACAAACTCAAAGTTTCTGGAAAGTAGATTCCTAGTAAAAAAGTCAGTGTTGAAATGTTTTGTATTTGTATTAAGATTCCTGCTTTTGCATTTATTAGCACTTCCATGGTGTGCTGAAAAGGACAAACAGACCAATGTTTCTGTTTCTATACATAATATAAAGGAGATGAATGGTGACCCACTTTATACTGAGTCACTGAATATTTTTTCTGTATTTCCAATAAATTCAGTTTTGAACAAAATTGAATTACAACAATTTACTTTTTTCTGAATGTTATATGGCAAAAATCAGGTATTTAAAGTTAACCAGTGGGGAAAAAAAAAAACCAAAACAAAACCAAAACCATTCTACAATCCTGTCATCCAAAATGAAACTAACCATGTTTCTAAAAAACTTATTTTGTTGTGAAATAATTTGATCTTCCATTTAACAGTGGTGCCGTAACAGTTGTTCTGTGTTGTGTAAGAAATATTACTACATGTCTCCATGTAACTCAGCTCATGCCAATCTAAATATTTTAAAAATATTTTACAGTTTGGGGTTTTAACATTCATTTTAAATTCCCTAAACTAATAACTGAATTTTTAAAACTCACAAAACAAAACAGTTACCCAAGTGGAAAACATTTTAAAAGCTCTCTGTAGTTGGGAATAAAGCTTTATTAAATACAACTGTTCTGACACGATGGATGTACTTACCGTAACACCTATGGGCTTACATTATTACTGCTCTCTAGAAAAATTCCCTAAGTGGAAATATATAATTTAGCACACCAAGGTCTCTCAAAATATACTGTCTTACAGTTTGTCAGTGTCTATCAGCTCTACCTAAGTTCTTAGTGAGAAGTACCTCTGCCTTTAAGAAAAACAAGGTAACTGAATTTAGAAGGTTTGTTAAATAGTTTATGTAAATATATAAAAGATAAAGCCTAGTGTCTGGAAAATTCTGCCAACTTCCATACACCAGTGCCCTCAACAAACCAAGCAGAAACGCTTTGTGGGGAATGGTGGGGAGGACTAAACAATTCCTAAGTTTTAGTTGAGTGTCTTCAGTTCACACAGTATCTCCATTAGCATATCAGAAAAGTTTGCCTGAAGAGAGTCTTGATTAAGGACATATACAAGAAAAACATATTCAGCCTGAGAATTCTCCTGAAGTAAAATTTCATTCATATACATGCTGTTTAGAAGAGCTAATCTGTAACAAAAATAGGAAATCCTACATTCAGAAAAAACGACCTAGATGATACTCCATACTGAATAAAAAACTCTTTGTAGCGAACAATCTGCCCTGTTACAATCAAAAGAATCCACAGCTGCTTTATGCAAGCAGAAATCTTCCATGTGAATATCATGAATCCATGTTCACTGACAGCATGAAATTCTCCTAGTGACTTCAGTCAGCATTGACTAAGGTTCTAAGCAAGAATTGCCATGGTGGAATATATTTTTCAAAGTTGCATGACACCCTTCTGTGACAGCACCTCTAATGTTTCAAACTTTGCCTGGGAAAAAGAAAAGTATCTGAAAAAACTTAAAGGGATTCATGAGAAAGAATATGATTATATATATATATATATATCTGTATACACACACACACACACACACATTTGTCTTTAAAACACAGCTTCTTACTGCACTGCTTGGTGACAAAAAAGATATTTTCCAGAATGTTTGTAAAACCCAAGGATAAAAATGTTTTCCTGCACAGTATAAATCCCTGGCAGCACTCCCCTGCAGAACATGCTACTGCCCACTCGCAGTCAGCCTTGCATGGCAATGAACAAAATAGTTTCTATTTGGTTTCACATGCAAGGAAAAATGATTATTCTTACATATATATAAATATATAAATATTTATATATATGTATATATATACATATATATATAAATATATATCCATATAAATATATACATATTTATTTGGTTATTTTATGTTTGTGTCTCTAGTTTTCTAAAAATGGAAACAGTGACGATAGACTACTTCCTATTTTAATCCTGACATGTTGCAATATTTTTAGTGTTATAGTTTTGTTGATGTCTGTGTAGAAATGGAAAAATCAAGCCCCCCAAGGCTTTTGCCTTGGGAGAAGGAAGATACTTCACATGGGTAAGCCATGTGAGTGTCATGGTTAAAATAAAGCTTCCTCCATTACCTTATATTTCCATCTTATTGCAGTATACTGTGGCCAACTAAACAACAAGCAGCAAGATGCAGAATATAAGTTTTAGACATGAATATTTCTTTTGCTTCCCTTGTACTGTCTTAATTTGAAAGAAAAAAATGCCTCTCAACCTTGAAAGAAAAAAATTCCAACAATTCATTTTGCAAAACCCATTAAGCATAATCTACACCACCCCACACTGCAGGTGAAGTTTGAGAGCCCAATCTGACAGGCATTAAAAGGAAAAAAAAAGTCTCAAGCTAAAAGAGGGGTAACTGCTTCTGTCCTCTGTGCCACACATACAAGGAGCCCGCAGTCACCTGCATCTTGCAGAAGCTGTAACTAATTATTCATTATTAATAATTCCTACTTTAGGGTACCTAGGATCAAAGGCTGGACTAAATACCTTTCCCATATACAACAGACTGCAGGGCTCACTCCAGCCCCTCGCACTTCAAAGCAGCTGTGGCATGAGGAAGGCTGACTTTGGGCCAGCAGAGCTGGGCTACAGAGTCACAAAAATTTGCCAGTGCCTCCTTCTGCCTTCCCCTGTGGTAGGCATCCCTCTTCAGGAGTGCTGTGGATGATGGAGGCTCCTGAGCTGACTGGGTTGCAGTATGCAGTAACATTTTACCTGCTTTTAGAGACCAGGGGGGGGCAGTTTTTACTTTCCTGTCAGATGTGCCCCTGGGGAACCTCCTTCCTAGCTCCATTCCCTCCTTCCATACACATCTCAAACTACCACTCAGCACACGTAATGGCAGGACCAGCTGAGTACCACTTCGTGTTACAGTCTGTGCTGTTGCGGTGCACTTTACACTGCTGTCAAAACCAGCCAAGTACAGTGAGGAAGGGGTGTCTGTCTGTGTCAGTCCCACAGCCTTCCCAGGCTCCCCTTCCCACAGGAGAAGGCACTTGGGCTTGCAGTGGCAACTCTGGGACCAGTTAAGGACTGAGAAGAGGGACCTCCCTCAAGCAGGACAGATTGTGGCAGTAAGGATGTCTTGAATGAACAAGCTGAGTTCTCAGAGAAGTGAAGTTAACACATGTGCAGCCTGGTTAAACCACACTCTTAAATCCCATCTGTCTGTCTTCAGCATCTGTGACAAGGTTTTTCTCTTTGAAACTATTAAGAGAAGTTGACCTTTTGAGCTTACATGCATTTCCTCTATTGATATTTTAGACTCATCATTCTGCCATGTCACTGCTTTCCTGAAGAGGACTATGGTATATAAATAGCCAAGGTTATAAGAAAATCCTTCTCATCTATTTCATGATTTGTCTTCCTGAATTATATGAGATGAAAACTTGTAAAATCTCTTCTCCTTAAAACTTTGCAGAGTTGAAGGTATTGAGCTATGTTATTTAAAATTTTCCAAAGGAGCTCTGATTTAAAGACTCAAATAACTGCAAAGTTTGGAAACATCTGGTACTAATCTATCATCTACTCAAATCTAAAAGGACTGATTAAACACTGCAGTAACAAGTGGTACAAACACTAGTAAGTCAGTCTTAATAAGAGAGGTCAACACCTTGAGCTCCTCATTTTTCTTTCCCAAAGTACTAATAAATTCCTCTCAACAGGTGTGGGTCTAGTATGTATAATTACATTGATCACAAGCAAAGATCTAGTAGCTCTATGTTAAAGATTGCTTTTAAAAGAAATCCCCCCACTATTCTCTCAATTTTTTTTTCCATGTCATGATTGTTTGAGTATGAGACTGGAAGGAGCATCAGTACATCACTCAGTACTTCTCCAGGAAATCTATTCTGGATTTACTGCAGATTCCTCTTTGGTATGTTCGAAGCCTCAGTCTTAACCAGCACAAAAATTAAATTCCTTGTTGCATTCAATGAATAACTTTTCTCTTTCCTACAAGAAGGCTCTACGTAATTGCTGGCAGCTCTCAAAAGTGCATCATTCTCCACTTTGCCCAATTAAATGACTACTTAGGAAGGGGGAATATATAAAGTCTGGGACGAGAAAAAAAACAAAAAAGCAAGTCATGACACTACAGTCTGGCAGGGCTCTCCCTTCAGAGTAGACAAGCTGTATTTTCAGTGTGTTTAAGCACTTGATATGCTCATATTTAATTTTTTATTCTTACATTCTTTGATTGGCATTCTTAATGGTCTTTGTAACACAATGTAATGCTGGGACAAAGTTTCCTTGGCACTTCAACTGAAAGTGACACTTCAGAGTTGTGTTCTGGTTTGAGCCTAGCCAGGTGAAAGAGGATAAAGATACTCCAAAGAAAGCAAGATCTTCAGGCCAAAACTTAACTAAATGGTTCCTATTCCTTTTACCATCTCCAAGGGTTTTCATTGCCTGTGACATGGGCTATTTTTACAGGAGTCCCAAGGGATTACTTCTTGTGGAAATAAGAAATAACAAAACAAAGAATATCAAGAGACGGTGTTCAATATAGCAATCCAAAAAAGAAAACAGTAGCGTCTGAATCAATAAAGAAAAACTTTGTCCTCCACCACGCTGTGTAGGGGTTGGAAGGTCCAGTACAGAAGCAAATGTGCCAACAGTTATTATTCCACAGGGACAGGAGTCCAAATAATCCCTTTTTCCAGGTGTTTGGCAACACTGATCTGATTACAGCTAGAGGATGGGTCTGCAAGCTGACCAAACTAACAAAACAGGGCAGTTTTATAGGAAATCAGGAGAGTACACAGACCTACTGGGCTCCCAGGAGGGCCCATGGGATGGGGACATCATGAGCCATCCACAGCCCTGCAGAAAGGGGGAACCCCTGAGCTGGACTGCAACAGGCATGGCCCAGAAAAGGCAGCCTCTGACAGGGAGAAGCATAAGACCACTTTCCATGTGTTGCTGTGACACATTTCCAACCTCACTAAGTACAGAAGATGGCTTTTTCTTGGCATTACAACCCTTCAACAGAAGGAAAAATAGGTTTGTTCTCCTGCCCCCCATGGAGGCTGCATTTGTCCCGCAGTGCCAAGTGACAGAGCGCACACCCTGCACACGTCAGTCTGTGGTCTCGAGCCACCTTCATCTGCATTTTGTCAAGTTGTCTCTGAAAAATTTAACTGCATAAATACCCAGTGAATTCCTCCAGCCTGCATTGCTACCCACAGTCCCAGCCATGCACGATTTCATCATCCTCAAACCATAAGGACTGTTACTAACCAAAGCCTATGCCAAGACATCTTCCACTCCAAGTCTTAAAATCAGGAGCTCCACCCTAAGTGTTTGGTATCAAGTTGGATTGCTTGGGTTTAACTGTATGCACTTCAGATCATTTAAAAAGTGATGTTCCACTCCTAAAAGGCCTCTCTTGAACTCGGCAACACCAAAAAAACTTGTGTAGAAATTTCTCTGGATTCAGCCCTGCATTCTTTTAGCACAGCTGGGTGTCTGCTTTCTGACTTCAGGAAGTCTTTTTAGTTCTAAGAGCCTTTTAATAACTACTTGCTGTAGAACTACACAATTCTTTGTTTATTTATTAATTATGAATAATTAGAAAATACTCCCAGGAGAAAGTGCTTGTTTTTTCAAGGTAGATATTTTAAGAACATGCATTTTTATATAAAAACCCACTATGTAATTCTCAATTCAATCCATTCTCACTCAAAGCTTGGGGGTGTTTGTAAATGACTACATAGGCACGTTTAGAAGGACAACATAAAACCAAATCGCACATTTGAATGAATGAAAATATGTATACATTTCCACCAAGGAATAAGTTGCACTAAAATCCAAGCAGTAAAATGAAAACAGTCTGATTGCCATTTCCTATTCCTAATTCCTATATACTGATTGTGGCCTCAAGGAACCATCCAGCTTCTGCTCCATTTTTATTACATGGTTTAAGAAAACCTGTTTTTTTTTTTGTTTTTTTGGTTTTTTTCAGCTATATTGCTATAATGGTGTTCAAATTGATGTTTGTTACAAAATATTTGCTTCATCTACACTTCTTTACAAGACTGGAAGGAAAACAAAACAGCCCCACACAACTCCATGTAGAACTTGAACACTGCAAAAACTACTCCTATCTTATGGCCAGAATGAAGGGGAAAAGAGAGAAGGAAAGAAAGTATTAACATAAGTACGTAAAAAGCACTTCATTATCAGGAAGAGGATATTCTTTTCTGAATATTCATCAGTGACTTTACAGCAGCAAGACATTCAATTAGCCACAAAAAAATTTACAACAAAACATCCTTTTCCTTAAGAATGTCATTAGCCAGGCCATCCCAGTTGTTAGTGCACCACTAATGAGATGGCAGAATAGCTGAGAACAGCAAGAGAGAAGACATCACTCTACCACTTTAAAATCTGATCATCTAAAAGATAACTACCTTGTTCACAGGACTGCTACATGACTCCTCTCATGCAAACATTTATAAATATTGCCTTAAGAATTAATATAAAATTAACTTTTGTTGTGAAAATAGAATGCACTGAAATCCAAGCCTATTGTCCCACCAGATTTTAGAGACTTTGAGAATGCATCAGCTGCAATAGAGTTTTGTGTCACAAATCAGAAAGACACCACCAGTATTGTTAGTTTGCTGTATAATAGCTCCATTTTGACCAATATTTCCATCTCGCTAATTATACAAAACAAACCAGCTTTGATAGACTTGGGCAAAGTGGGGTCATCAAAGAAAGTTGACTAATTTATTTTGGGATTCAATTAAATTACACAATTTCATGCCACTGTGTTGCAGGTGCCAAAAGTTCCTAGGACTAAGAAGGAATTTAGATGCAATAAATGTAAGAAAAATCTGCTTTAAGTACATGCCCACTCATTACAGAGGTGTTTGAATTATGGTTTCTGTTAAAGTTATAAACTCTAGGCAACAAGAATAGGTCCTACCCACTGTGTCCTCTCTGATCTGCTTAAGGGAGGGTTGCCTGCAGGTACTGCTGCAGGGTCTGGCCCAACTCTTAATGATATCATGGCAATCTTTAGGAAGCAGTAGGTGAGACTCAGACTGAGTCCATGCCTGAGTGCCTGCAGCTCCCTAATGTACAAAGAAATCTTAAATTCATTATTTTAAAATTATTCCTTATGAGAATGATACACAGCCTCTTACAAATTGAAAAGCCAGTGCACATTTCTAATGCAGTCTGAAAAGCAGATCATTATGTATATCATTTTGTATAAACATAGTCATCAAGGGAATTTGGAATAGATTTATACCAACATTTTAATAAGTTTCATAAGAAAGAGGTTCATCAAATAAAAATAATGAATGATGGAATTAAAGAACCACTGAAAATTGCTAATGTGTTTAATCATCTCAACATCTATATTTATATATGACAAATTTGGATGATATAGTGGGTGTAATTCCATTTCAAGTCTCTGAGCAGGGATTCCATTTCAAGATGCACAACAAAGGCAATGCCAGAGCTTGCCTTGGCTGTAGGCAGATAGGATGGCAGGACTGTGACCACTCATGTAAGGACACTCAAAAGCCTCTGACATCCAGCTATCCAGTTAATCAAACAGCAAAAGTCATGTGAGCCAAGGAAAAAATAATGAGGCTATATGGAAAATAAAGATATTTTCTGTATTTTTTTTTCTACATAGAAAATAAAGAGATTGCACCAAAAAAGCTGTAATAAACCCTGACATTTTTCTATGACCTGGAACCTACACCTAAATGTCCTGCTCATTAAGCTGGTCATCGCTTAGCTATGCTCACAGGTGTCAAATCCAACAACACAAAGGAACCAGGCAAATATAGTTAATTCAATCTGTGCTGTAATCCTGAAAACCTCTGCTCAGTTGCTTTGCAGCACTGAGGGTTTCTAAGGAGAAAAACAAGATCATCAATTCTGACCTTTACGTTTACTGCATTATTACAATTTTTTCTTTTCCTTTGACTCACAATATCACACCTCTCCATCTTAAGCAGGACTACTCTGCCTTGAATAGAAACAAAGACGATGCCAGGGAAAGCACACAGAAGGTTCAGAGCTCCCTGGCTGGGAACATCACCTCACACATGAGCACTTGCCCCATCTCTGGGTCTCCAGGCCTGCATGAGAACATGACTCCCACCACCTCACTCCAAATCACTAACCCAAGTGTAATTATTGCATTTTTTCAGACAGGAACACACCTGCAGGCACAGCAGTCCAGCTGGACTGCTCAAACCCTGGTTTGACAACCATGGACAAAAATTTCCAACAGGAAAAGACTTTCTGAAGTAAAAAGATGATATTTCTAAAGAAACAGCCTTTCTGGAAGAAAAGGTGGTCTTTCTAAGACCTTCACCCTTTTCAGATGCTGGTCCTCTCCTGCCCTGTCCATACCACCAGCAAGCTAAGGTCACTCCCACCGCAGGAGGAAAAGGAGTCAGTTCCAGAACCTCCAACAAAACCTTTATTTGCTCTGCCCATAAAAAGCTAGCTGGGGTGAGCAAAAGTAAAATCTGCAAATAGAAATCTTGAGCAGAGAACTTGGCCATGTCCAGGGTGACAAAGCTGCATGATGGCCCTATTTATAACTGGCCATATGGCAACTGATTTCCTGTTGCTCACACGGGGCAGCTTCAGCCTCTGTGCTTCTTCCACCTCACTCTTCTGCCAGGTTTATTTATACTTTTCCCCAGCTCTGAAGGCAAATCAAGTTAATTGGCTATTACATGAGCTTAAGCAAAATAACTAAAAGAATCAAGGAAGAGAGAATATAATGCTCTGATACACTGCATAGCTCTCCATGGGAGCTGTGAAACAACGTGGTAGTTATTCCTGCACAAGGCAAGGAAGGTTCAACATTTTCTGCTGTACGCAGAACTGAACAACAGTGCAGGTTGATACTGGTGTAACTATTCAAATCATCATTTTTAGCCAAGGTTTCACATAACTTTCCACTAAAATTGACACCTCAGAGTTAGCACCCTTTAAACTAAAGAATCATCCTAAATGGCTGCCAATTTTGCAACTGCTTGATAAAAAAACCCAACAAATTAAATTATTCTTTTATTGAACACTACAATATTAGCCCATTTGGAATAGAGTTAAGGAATTAAAGAGCCAAAAAGGCCTTTCCAGTCAGTGATATAAGATGAAGAGATGCCTGGGGGAAAGAGACAAATTTGGAGTGTAGGAAATGAAAAACAATTAGAAGAATTAAAATAATTGTATTTTCCATGAGGGGAAAATAGAGATATGGGATAAATTACTAAGATGGGTTTCTAGAACAAACAGTGCAGCATTCAAAATGGTAATAATGGGGTTTCAAGTAGAGCTATGAGAAAACCTGCTTAGTGAGCATAAGCCTAACTTAAAAAAAAAAATTCTAATCACAAATTTGGTGAACCTAGAGAGAGGTTAATTAAGACTGGCAGAAACAAAGAGGGTAAGGGCAAGGCCTACTGCAGCAGTTCTCTCCACCTTCTCAAATTTCCAGCATCTGGAAACAAAAGAAAGACTGGAGAGAGGGAGGCAATGAGTACAAAGAGACGAGAAAGCAACATTATCATGGTCCCTTGTCCTACTCTTAACCTGTCTCCCAACCAGACTAAGTGATGCAATATGCACAGGGCATCTGTGGACGCAAACATTTTTATGAGCTATAATTCATTTAAAAATGTGGTGTTGATCTGCTAATTAGTAGGAAGATACATATTTCACCTGGCAGAAATGTTTTGTTATATTGTTAATGGAGTTGTACAGAAGAGATTGAATGAGGTAGCATATTCTCTCTCTCTAGGGCAGGAGTTCAGTCCTTTCATTTTTCACTTCCCTAAGCACTAAAAGTAGGCTGAGAATCTAAAAACAGGATCCTACAGTGTAGGGTCCTACTGCTTAAGCTGATTTCCTTCAAAACTCCAATCCATTTACCTGCAGATCAAAAGCATGCAATACTCTTTTCCTTTAATCATATGCAATAAAATCCTTTGAGAGATTTCAAAAAAATCCAGGGAAAGATCCATCAGTGCCTAATTCTGCTTGCCCTCTTTGAACACACTCTGTCTTGCCCACTTTTAAAAGCTGGAGTGCTGTACTGTTACACCAATCACATAGACCTCATCCAGGTCCCAGTTCCTCAATTCCTTGCCTAATAACCAGGCTTGGAGACAGAACAGCCCAGATTTGGTAGTACACTTCAAGCTGACATTGGCTATGTCTTAACTACCAAATATCAAAACACATCAAAATCAGACCTGTTGAATTACCCCATTAGTGGCAGGAGCCCAGTCTCCCTCTACATGCTGGAGGGGGGGCACTACCTTGGACTGGGACCTGCAGACTCCAGAGAAGCACCAGCATAGCCACCTTCCCCACCAGCACAGACTGCCAGGGATTGTCCTGCTGTTTCACTCTTCTATTATGTTACTGCAAATTTGTTCAGCACTTACTTATTAGTCTTTCACTGTGAACCCATTACTATCACAATTAAGAGGGAGAACAGCAAAGTTAATTAGTTGATATCTTGTTCACCACAGCTTCCTGGCTTCAGTTTGTGATTCACCATTTCACAATAACAGTACTACTACACACTTTGAAAATTACATTTGTAAAGTTCAAAATCAGAACACAAAAATATCAAGGAAATCAGAACTTATTTATACATTAAGATTTTAAAGTCACTTTTACCAATTTGGGAGGCCTGGTTCATTTTCCTTCTACTAATTTAGAGAAAAACCTAAAAACACTGGAATAAAGTGTCTTTATCCACAGTAGCAAAGCAGAAGTTACAAACAGAAGGCTCTGCTGTCCTTTTCCAGTCTTAAGATTAATTGCATTTTCATAAAGATTCTTATGCTCCATTCACCCTGTATCCTTTTGCCTTACCTCCTCATTCTGAGAGTTTTAATAAATGACTCATTCTTACCATCTCAGCCCTGCCAGCTTTCTTTTGGTACATAATATATCAATACTTAATGCAGTATAAGAAAGCCTCTACTAGCCAATTTGATTAGTCATAGCCTCATCTTTGCTTACCATGTTATTTTTCATTTTTTTTTCAGTCATCTGGAATGTGTTCCCTGCTCTGGCTCAAGCTGTGTTGCTTTGTGTTGGAAATCCTGAACAAGGCATACTTTATTTGTAAAATGCTGGAATGGCCTAGCATTAACCAAATGCTGCAAGCACTGGGCTTTACACTTTATTTGAACCTTCCTAACAACTTTAAAGCCAGCTGCACCCACTCCCTGAACCAGGCCTTTCAGGAAAGTCTACAGGAGCCCAGGCTCTCTCCAGCAGCATGTGCTGGGCCACAGCAAGAGATGTTCCACTGTCCTCTAATCATCCAAAACTTCAGAAAAAGTGATCCTTAGGATTCCCCTCCTCACTGAGTACTCCATCCCAGTTTCAGAAGCTTTTTTTTTCATGTAAAAAAAAAAAGTTTTGTTTTCCTAAGAGAAATCTCAATTGTTGTAGGCTTACACGCCAATCACATTACAATGTAAGCTACTTGTTCCTCCTATTCATTACGGAAGCTAAAAACACAACAGTGATCCCTAAAGTTCCCTTGTAGTTACTCCCTCTCACCCCCTTCAAGAGAGAAAAAAAAAAAAAAAAGCTAAAAACATTGCCTTACATAAAGGAAAAGTCACTCACCATTTACCCAGCCAGTTCACCCACTCCGTGCTTCAAGGTTTCTGCAGAAAAGCTACAAGAATGGTAGAATCTCACAGCTTTATTACTTTTGTCAGTAGCCAGGTGTAATCTCCCTAAAGTAGTTTCACTTGTTTTAACTGCTTGTTAGGGGAGCCAACCTACCTTCAGCTGTAAGATTTTTATTGTGATTAAGATAGGCAGGGTTACTTAATGCTAAAAACATGTGCATGATTATTCTACCCCCTTCATCAACAGAATGTGCTAACCCCAAAGAAAAAATTTCCCCCCTCCCCAAAGAAAAAATATCACTGAATATATTTAGATACTAAGGCACAAAACAGACTTTTGCAAACTATCTGGGAACTGACTACAATTTTGAATTGAATTTTAAGTTGATTTTTTAGCATGTGCCCAACAGAAATTGAGGGAAATTGAGGGGAATGTAGTTGTAGGTCAGGCATAATGAAGTTTGGCCCCAAAATGGTAAAGAAGTTAATGTCAAGGCTCTTCTTCGCTTCAGTTGGTTCAGGATTTCACCCTGGGTCATATGGCAGAATTTTAGCCTCTGTTTGAGGAGAAAATGAATTAACTGTCATATGCCAGACAGATGAACATAAAGCAAATTAATCTGTAACCAGAAAACAAGCCACAGGGAGCTTCACCATCACACACAGCTCCATACATCACGAGACCTTCTGCTCAGTATGGAAGCTATGAAGGTGCCTCTTTCTTGCTCCAGTTCCATAGTCCAGAAGCTTCCTTTGAACCAGGTTCAGGAGACATCTCTGCTGCTGACTCTTTTTCCATGAAGGAAGTCCAACTCCAACATCTCCCTGATTCTTGATTAATTAGCAGGTTATCCTGCATACTCACAATATGTATTACATATAGAAGTGTGCTCTGGCATGGGTCCAACCCAAAGTGTAGGAAGCTGAGTGAAAAATTCTCACCAGTAATAAAAACTGTTAGGGTAATGGAGCTTTTCAAAGAGGGAAAACACTTCATTTTCACTTTACATTTTTCTTCAAAACAGATGGATGTTTTAAATGTGAATAAATACTAGGATGGGTTGAAAAATGAGTGTATCTTACTAAGAAACTTTTATAAAACTTTAGTACTATTCCAACCTTGAAAAATTTAAGTCTAAAATTTGTCAGTCTACCTTGGATGACATTGCAAAATGGTTTTAAAGAGCTAACTCACATATCTCTGAATAGTCTGCCCTGGAATACTATAAATCAGAAACTGTTTCCAATGCTGTTAACAAAGATGAAAATCACACTAAACCTGTATGGCATTCTGGTAAAGCAATAAACTTCTAAGAGTAGGGTGAATGCCACAGAATTGACTCTTATTTATGGACCCTCTGAAAGTGAAAACCAGCGTTGGACAACTGGCCATAAAGTATCAGTGAAATCTATTAATAAGCAGCATGTGGTGAGGCTGTGGAGCAGGCAGTGCTCTGTGAGGCTTTATTTCGCTCAGTTTTCACAGGTCTTTTTACTCTTTCCTTCCCATGTGCATCAAAACTTGCTCTATATTGACCGTTATATAAATAGATCAAATTCTCTTCTCTCTTTGTTGGCCTTAACATTCCTGCAAAGTAAGGAAAATAAATGTGTAACCAGGGAGATTATTATGACAACTCCCACACTTCATTAAATTCTCTCAGGAAAATATCAAGTGTGGCAAGACAAACTGACTGAAGAAAATGGCCTAAAAGCAGAAAGTGGCTGAGAGGAAATGGCAGAGCAAAGAGGCAGCCCATGAAAGCCAGCAGTGGCTACGGGGCAGCCACCATGCTGAGGAGCAGGCAGAGGTGTGAGGCACACATCACAGCTTCTCCAGATGTTTCCCTGCACACCACACGGGCAGAGAGCCTGGAAGGCAAGGGGAGGCTTTGGTCACCTTCATCTGCCTTGCCCACAGCCTGGCCTTTGCTGAATGTGGAGCTGGGAGCAGGCTGGGAGCAGGACCCAGCTCTGTTCCTTGATCCATGCTGAGACATCCCTGTCTCTGGAGGATCTTCCACCCAGCAGCTGCAGACACGAGCTCCTTTGCACCTCTCAGACAACACAAAGGGATCAAAAGTGGGGCAGGAAATCTGGCTGTGGGACTCTTGTTCACGCTTAACATCTCCTTTTTCCTTTTCTTTTGTTTCTTTCTTTTTTCTTTTTTTTTTTTTCTTTTTCTTTTTTTTCTTTTTTTTTTTCTTTTTTTTTTTTTTTTTTTTTGGAGGCAGGAGGAATGTGGTGGGAGGTTTCTTTTGTTTTGTTTGCTTGCTTTTTTCTTTTGAACAGTGACAGGACTTTCAAGACTGGAGACACATCCAAATAATATCAGAAAAAGGAAAGGTTTTGATTACGGTTCGTTATCTGGCACTATCTATTTAGAAATGTCTGAACAAATAACTGCAATGTCAGATGTTCTTGTTCTGGCAGAGTAAAGAAATACTATTAGATCTGGCTGCCCAGATGTCCCAACATTGAGAATAATAATTTTAAGCACGAACTCATGTACTGCTGCTGTCATGTACTTCAATAGACTTATTTTGTTCTCATGGGCTATAAATTGTAATAAAATTGAACCAGATTAATGGTTATAACTGGCCTCTCTTCTGTCATACATTATTTCAATAAAAAACAAGGGTCTTTATGGGTACAGACCTGAATTCCTCTTCTCCTTGCTAAGCTGCTGGTCATTGTATTCTTGAAGAACTATCCACAAATAATGGCTCCTAGCTTCTATATTTTTCTTCTTCTTTGATGGTCTATTTCCTAGTGCTATATGATGTTTTCTACTCATATTTATATAGATATACTCCTATGTTAAAAATATATTTAATCTCTAAATATAAAAACCTATAAATTTCTTCATATCCTAATTTTCAATTATTTTCATCTGCTTTAATTCCTTCTCACTTTCAGGACCACAGAGACAGCAATGGCTCCTATCATATAGTTTTGGCTATGTTCCAGTTATTTTTGTGCTGGTAGTTTGATTCAGGTAGAAGCTACATGTGCTGGTTTTGTTGGTGTTGTCAGATTTACGAAGTTCTCACTTTTATTTACTGAAGTATGTGCTTGAGCATATGTGACAAAGTAGATAATTTCCTTTTTTATGATTTAAAGAAGATAGATAGCTTTATCTGAAAAAGCACTTGAGGATATCTGCTTTTCCAAATTTTTAGCTATACTTTTTCTTCATTAAACCCAGACACAAGCTCAAGACATGGAACCAAGGTGCTGCCCTTCTGCCTAAATGTTGATCTATTTAAAGTTTTCAGCTTTATATGCCTATTGGAAATGAACACTGAGAAAGTGGTTTTGACAGTGGGTGAGTAAAGTAGGCTCTCAGGTAAAAAGTTTCAGCCAGTCTGCATTTCCCTGAACTGAATCCTCAGGAGGCTGTTTTTGCTTTTTCTTCAAAGTTGTTCACAGAGATCTTGTTATTTGCACTGAGGTTTCTATAATTGCACCCACTCACATGATTTCAAAAACTGTTTTTTGTTCGTGTCTATAAAAAAGAAGAAAATAAATATTTTAATCTTTTTTTTTTTTTCTTAAAGTCTAGCAAGAAAGTTCAATTACAGCCTCTCTAGTTATAAAAATCATACAAAGGCTTCAAGTCTCAGCATGTTCCGGCAGTAAAGTGCAAACAATCTTGTGGTTACAAAGGCTACTTTGCTGAACCTCATTCCTTCTTCTCTCTCTCCCACCAGCTGAATAAATGAGAGACATATTTAGCAGCTTCAGTAGAAACTATTTTCTCATGCTCCCACTAACAAATCAGGGCAAGAAATGACAGTAAGTCAAAGGATACAAGCAAAGTATGCAGAGGAAGAAGTAAAACAGAATTGGTAAGGAAGGATGAGATAAATAGGAGAAAAAACCCAAGCTTGAACCTTAAATTCAGGCAGCAGATGAAATCTGAGCAGCACATACGGAGCACACAACAAGATGGTAGAGCATCAAAAAAATTAATCCATTACAATCTCTTTAATTCAGATTGGTTTCATTCATAATCATATTAGAGGAGTAGAAAGTAATGGCAATAATATGTTTTTTAATTAGCTTTTTTCCAGATTATTCCAGATTGTTCATCCTTTACATGGTAATACAGAATAAAGAGGGAAAAAAAACCAACTTACTCTAACCCAGCTACTTATTTGATTAGGAAAAATCACTTGTTACGAAAAAAAGTTACTAAAATCTCAATGTAGAGAGCTGTGTTTCTTCCATGTTTTCAGGTTCATATCTAAGCAAGACTAAATCTTTGAAAAGCACCCCCCAGATACAGTCTGTGCCAGCAGCACCTCACAGCTTCAGGAGGGTGACTGAGGTCTCCCCATCCAGCAAAGTTCTCAATGAGTCCTGCAGCAATTCCTCCAGGGAGTGCAGTTTCTGGAAGTCATTGGTTAAATTCCTATCAAACAGCTTTACACATTACCAAGAAGAAAAAGTTAGTAAAAACTAACATTGCCCCACGACCGCCCCCAGCAACTGCTCTCCAGATGGATGCTGCTGTTTGCTGTGTGGCCCAAGGAGCCTCTCCAGTCTCTTCCCAGCAGCACATTGCTTTCTGGTACTTGCTCTTTCTGATGGCAAGGAAGAAAACTACATCTAAGATGTTTCGAATTAGAATGACTAAAGATTTTAACCAAAACAGTGCATTTACATATATATATTACATATATATATACGGTGCATATACATATATATACCAAAAATGATGCAATTCAGGTTTGATTTCTATGACCTTTACCACAGGCAAGAAACTTCAGACAGAAGACAGGCTGAGGTAGACTGTCCTAATTGCTCCACATACTCACAATTAATCTATAGCCTCACTACCTGGTTTTAATTTGCGGCAGAAGCTACCTCACCACATCAAAGATAGTGATTCACCTCTCCACTAATCAAAATTTGAAGAGCTACTACCAATAGTAATTAGAGAGCTAAGGCCAATCATTATGCAATTCAGCATTAATTAAACAATATTGCTCACTGAGTGCACCAGGAATTCAGCCAGAATGGATCTCACAGATTTTTCCTTCTTTTCCAGAAATCTTTTGCTCCATGTAATTCTACTGTCTCGACCACTACAAAATTTGACTCCCTGTCATTGTTACAAGGTGAAGAAAATTAAGCACCCATACTATTTGGAAGATGCCCCCTTTTAATACCAATTAGATAAAAAGGAACTTGGTTCAGCTTTTCAGCAATTACATTGGTAGTAAAAGAAAAGGGGACATGACAGACAATGTATAGAGATGCTATAAATCAGTGTAGGTCCATTGATTACACGGATTGCTGTCTGTAATGGACAGTATAGCATTTACACAGGGTCCTATTTAAACTTATTTATGTCTGTAGCTGAAAAAATAGTGGTAAACTGGGATCCAGCTGTTTTTCCATATCCTTGAGAAAGAGTTTTGCATAAAACAGAGAAAGCCCAAATCCTCAGCTTCAATGAACTTTGGAACACAGCACCTGGTCTAAGAACCTTAGACTCCGCAAATTAAATACAGGCAACTGGGGTAAAGGATTAATTCCAAAAGAAAGAAGTCAAAAGTCATTTTGCATACCTTTAACTTTCTTGGTACTTTATATGCCTTAAACGATGCCAGAGCTGATATGCATCAGGGCTCCACAGAGGCTGGGAATGGCACCAGTGCTAAAAGGGAGCTTTGCAACAACAGGATGCAGCAGGACAAGGTGGAAAGAAATGTCAGGTTCCAAGTCAACCTCCACATCACTGTTTGTTTCCTGAGGAATAAAGAAAACAACAACAGTGCTAAGCTACGAATCAAAATATTTTATTGGCTTGCCATGCTGTACAAATGTTGTCAATGTGTAAAAAAGCAGAAACCTTGGGTAACTGTCAGCAATAGATACAACACATCATGCATCTGCCCAAGATAACGCTTCAGTGTGTTTGGGGCTTTATCCCCTGTGTCCATTTGTCATTATTGTCCATTTCTAAGTTGGTGGCAGGTTGTTACATAGCATGATACTATCCCCGCCGTCTCTTTCCTGTCTCCTAGGGTTATGCACAGTTTTTCCTCATCGTTTTTTAATGGAAAGTCTTTTATCAATGCTGGTAATGTAAGCAAGTACCTTCCTAACCCTGTCTTGTACTGCTCATACTGGAACAGTAAGTGCCTTTTATCTAGTGTTGACTTTTTTCTCATATGGGCTGCGAAATCTCCCTTGTTCCAGTTCTCCTTTACAGTAAATCGGTCTGGATTTAATTAGGATCTATTTTCATTTTGCTTTCTGTCTGTAATCAACAATCATAAAGAATCTCCGTATTTCTCTACACTGGTTTTGATCTGCACTTCTAGTTTCTTGCATATTGTAAGCAATAGTTAAATATATTCGCTTATAAAATAATGTAAATATATTATTTTATATTAAATATAAAAGTTAGAAGAAATAAAAGTTGGACCCTTTATTAGAAAATTACTGGCTTTTTTGCTCATTAACTAGCTAGGCCATTTTGTTCTGGTGTCTTAGACTGTAAAGTAATAAGAGATCAATGAATTAATTTAATCCAACCTCCTGTACAGTGCCCTGTACAAGACAGGGACCTTCAACACATTTTTTAAACAACTTTCCAATATTCACAACAAATCTAACCTTTATATATGTTAGTGCCAGATTTCCATGTGAAATAATTTACTTGGAATCTTAAGAGTGTTAACCAGCACTGGTTCATCAACCCAGAAGTTACCTTATTGTCCACACAACTACAATACTCAACTTCTTTTCTGTACCCATCACACGCATCACTCAGCAGCAGTGATACTGATGCCCAAAGGATAAGGTTATGTTTTTGATTTCTAGCTAGCTAGAATGGCAGAGTGGCCAAACAAAAAAGCAAATTATGTTTCTATTTTGTCCTGATCATAAACACTGAGCTATGGTGTCTCACAGACTTCTGAAAATACCCTTGGAGATCAGAAACATGTTCAAATAAACATGGAGACATGAGTCCCAGCTCTGATAGATTATCTGCCCCATGGAGAGGTATACAGAGGTACATATGCATATTCCCCACAATTTTCAGAAGTGACTGCCTGGCAGACACCTACATTTCTGAGTGCCAAAAGGATTCTTATTTACTGGGAAGAATTGAGCACTTATTTCTCTACAACTATAGTGTGTGATTGCAGTGGGTGGGGAGCTCTCATCCCCTTCTCCCTTGAGCTCTTCTAATAATAAGTGACTCTGAATTGTGTGCCCTTTTAGGCCTGATGTGGTGATGAAAGAATGTGCATGTTAAAAATTAAAAAATAATGGAAACCATTGCAACGTTACATTTTAGTTTGTTAAACAGAGATTTTTTAGTTTTTATTATCATCCAAAGTGGGGAAGAGAATAACTGAAAAGAAGGCTTAAATATAAAGACATTTGAACTGCATGGAACAACATTTGTTACATAAGTAGGTTTTTCAAAATAAGTCATCCTTCACAATAACTGTGCAGAGAAGCTAACCCTGATTTCAGAAGACCACATATGGTTTTTGTATTCTTTTTTTGTGTATGTTTTATTTCTTGAATTGTTGAATGATAAGATGCAGTCAAGGAATTAATTTAAACGTTGAAAGCTAAAAGAAAAAGAAGAAGATATGTGTAGTTCTGTAGCCTCAGATTCTTGTATCTAACTACATAACATATTTTCTTTCCACAGGAGGTAGTTATGACAAATTAGAAGTCTGAAAATTTTCTGATGGTGTAAAGGCTCCAGCTGTCACTAGGGAGATAGTGATCAGATTTCATAGCTGCATGGTCCCATGGCACCACTAAGAGTTCCATATGGTCATCCAAATGTTACAACTAAACCCACAAAAAAAAAATTCCACTATGGTTTTTCCTTTTCGAAAACTAAAACTCTTCTTTGCAGGAATTTTTCATGAAGTGCCACCATCAACAAAACTGTCTTGATTTGGCTATCTGAAAGCAAAACCACTGTTTGAGTGCTTTGCTCTGTTTCAGCTTCCAGTGGATAGAAATGGCAGCCAGGCAGGACACGTGCCTGAGCTCTAACTTTTTTATCTAGCACAACTTACATAACATGAAGTAGGCTGGTAAGTGGACATTCAATGAATAATTAAGGTGTGTCTATGTACATGGTGATAAACAGTAATTTCTTCAAACCACTTCCCTTTTGGTATAAAACCACCTCTGTTAAATTGTTAATGCTATTACCGTGGACAGAGACTCTTTCATTCATGTCAAAGATGTCAGCATAAGCTTCACACAATAACAAATGACAAATGCATAATTTATTGATTCTTAAATGGCTATGTCCTTGGATGTATTTCTTATAACTAATTTGCTTGGAGACACATCTGGCTCCTGAAGATAGCATCTGTTTTAAAGAAGGTCAGTGCTATATTTTAAAGGCAGGAGAACATAATCTTTTATCTGCTGTCTGCTCTTTTAGCAAACATACTTAGCTCTCACTCAATTTTGTTTACCGACTTTTATAGCAAATCAAAAATTGAGTACTCTGTTGTGCCATTTTGACACAGTGCTAAACACATACACACAGACTGCCCCAACAATCAAACAGCACACGGAGAAAAGGTACAGGTTTCAAGTGGCTGCAAATGGTATGAACTGATCTATTTAAAAAAGGAATTAAATGCAATTGTGTTGGTACCACTTTTATCACTTCTTTCTACAAAGGTTCCTCAATCCCTCTGTTTCAAGAAATGGTGCTTGTTTGCCCAGTTTGTTTTATTCAGATGCACTGCTTATGAATGTGAGTCTAAGATCTTGCATAAAATCTGCAAACACTGAGCACTGCAATGTTTATTCTGTTATTAGGCCATGGACCCTGACTTCTCCCCTAATTATTCTTTTACATACAAAGCCTGATCCTCCATTTCTTTGTTACTTATTTCTGCATGCTATTTATGCACATATATACTCCACATGACTTCAATCCATGTATCTTACTTATTTCATCAAGTTTTCATTGAATTTTAGCAGTATTTTTTTAACCCACCTCCTGGCTGGAACAATAAAATATAAACGAATGCTTAAAATCTGCTTGAATTTTACATTTAGCTAGGCAGACACAAGTACAAACGATTCAGAAACTGCCATTTTAACCCTGTGATGAACAGCTAGGCACCTTTTGCTTTTATATTTCACCTTGCACCATACACAAAATGTTTAATTATTTGAGGATTAATGGAGGTAGTTTATAATTAAGCTGAAGTATGAACTGATGTCATCATCTCAGTATGATGATATACATTTTTATGCCAAAGCACCTGTTGTTTTGGAAGGAAGCAGCTGATATCATTATCTACCCAGCCAGAGAGCCCAGTTTCCTGCTGCTTAAAAAATTATCCTAAGGGTTACCTAAGTTGGGGTAATACAGCATTTACTTTTTCATGCCCTGGATAGGAGGGAATGCATAAAATTACTTTATTCTCTGTCAAAGGTAGAGGGGAGGCAGGGAGCCACAGAAATCATGGTAAAACACTTTATTTGTGGCATACAAACCCGGCTATTTTTTCCATGCATGAATCTATATGCAAAATTATATATAACAGATATGTAAGTAAATATATGATTGGACAAGAGTCATTTATATAGCACGAAGCAGAGCATCCTCTGCTTTGCTGTGGACATTTTTCACCACATGATTGGCTCCAGCCACTCTCTAGCAAAGGTTAATATCAGCTGGAGATTTCTCCTGCACAGAGGTGCTCAGCTGCCCCTCTGTCCCTCCTTCCTGATGTTATCAGGAAAAGCGGTTCCTGGGGCAATTTGGAAAGAGGGAAGCTATGAAAGACATACTTTGTTAAGGTGGGTATTTTACAGCAATGAGGTAGTTGCAGGATCTCACGCCAGTCCCACAAATAAAAGCTGCATGCATGAGGAGCAGAGAGCACTGAATCCGGGATCCACAACCAGCCCTGGGAGCCCCACGCTTCCACCCATTCGAGCGGCGCTTTGACAGAAGATGGAACCAAGCCCAGAGTGCTTGTAGCATGCCTCCAACTATCAGGTTTTCCTCTGAACTGTGGCACTATGCCAGAGCTGTTCATTTGGGTTGTTGTTAACCTACACTGCTAGGAGGAAAGCTGAGATGCAATACTAGCAAACACATCTCTTAGGAATTTTGGGCTCTCCAGTGATGATAATTTTCTGGCTTTCTCAGCCCCATGATGCCACATTGCCACATCCATTAAATTTTCTGTTTGCAATACCCTCTGGTATGTATTATGAGCATGTATTATGAGCAGGTGCAATATAATATATTTTCTAGGACCAGTCATCTACATAAAAGCAATATCTGGAGAGGAGTAATAAATAAAAGTTTTGGTGGTTTGCTTCCTTCAATCTTTTTTTTTTTTTCTTTTTTCTTTTTTTCTTTTTTTTTTTTTCTGATATGAACTACCTCTTTTACCACCCAGCTCTCAACACTCATGTCAAGTAGAACATCTCTCTGCTTTTAGGTTCCTTCCAAGAATGCTCTTTCCATAGACCTGATGGCACTTTCAAAGGAAGCAGTAGCTAATAGGAGGTAGATTGTCACCCCTCCCCACCTTCCCATTTGTCCTTTTGCTTGGCAGATTGTACCACTTTATATTATGAATAAAGAAACTTCTGACAGAACACTAAGTTGTGACTGAAAGAATTCTGAAGTCTTTATGCCCACGTCTTCCACTCAGTTTTCCCCAGGATGTGTGTTTTCTGCTGGTTCCTCCACCTCAGGGAAATAATGCTTCTTCAATATAGGTATTTGCATCTAGCCAGGAAGGGAGAGAGTATGTTTCTGCACTGTGTTTCTTCCCTCTACACTCAATTTCTGCTTTGAAATTTTCTTATTTAATTTTCAGCAACATTTCTGGGCCTTTCTTCCTTTCTCCTGATCTATCATCATGCCCATAATTGTGCTATGCACATTTCTGAAAATACCAAGAACATACTTGAGTGATCTTCAATAGATAACACAGATATAATTATTCATTTTTTTCCCTAACATTTCACTGGAGTTACCATGGTTGTCTTACCACTAGCAAGCATTACAAAGTTAGCACTTGTTTGGGAGTTTATATTTGCATTACAGCCTGTATTATATGCAATAGATTAATGAATGTTTTTAAGGTATTCTTGCTGAGCTTCACATCAAATGGGAAATAAGGTATAGTAGCTTTGTCTCAGAGGAATACTTATTATGGTGTTTTACAGTAACGATGTGCAAGAGATTAAATTAGTGTCCTAATGGGCTGCAGTTCAGCATCGTGATCATCGTGACATTGTCCACATTAGCTGTGCATGTGTATGGGGGAGAGAGACATTTGTCCAGATCTTTATAGATGTTGAAAGCTACAGCCATCAGTGTTGAATGAAACTGAGCCTTGTCCTAATCTTCTTCCTTTCCTTTTCATAGCATAAAACTGTCCTGCAAATTAGGTTTTCAGAAAGTTATTTAATAATACAGAAAGCTTCACTGCCACACTGAATATACACCAATTGCCTGTGGGTATGCAGTGTGTTTACAGCTGGTGCATTCTAAGCCTTGAATGCTATTTCTCTATTTGCTAGACTTCAAAGAAAGTATTGCTTGCTGTTTTTCATGATATTCAGCATTGGTATCTGACCAGCATAATGAAATGCTGACCCTAGGTAACTGTATAAATTTCATTATTTCTTTTCCTCACAAACTGTAATAAACAGTTTTTCTAAACTTAGTTAGCATAAAAAGAAAACTGTGAATTGAAAAGTTTCCATATATTTTTAGAAAGCAAAAGCAATGTTCAAAACAAGTCTACAACCACTGACAATGTATATATTTCCATCCTAATAAAAAAATGGAATCTGTCCTGCACTTCTGAGTGCCACAACACAATAGCAATTAACTACCAGTTTAAGGGTATCAGATAATTTTGATCTAAAAATTTCATTTCCCTTGAAATTTCTGTGATGAGTGACCTTGTTTTAAAAGCACTAACTTTAAAAGTAAAGCCAAAACAAAATGAAAACTGAGCCTTCACATTCAGCTAAAGGGAGAAGAGGGGATATATTTTTAAAATATTTTTGTGCAATTTGACCTCGGAATTATATGGATGTTTCTTTTATACACTTGAGCTGATGGCCTCAGCCTTTGACACTTCTCCATTTCAGGATCATTTGGTACATCAATAATGGTTATTTAAGAACTATTATGGTCTTCAAAATTTTCTGAAGACCTACTCCCACAATGCAATTTCAGGAACATTTTGTGTGTTCTCATCTACAGCTCACCTTATTTGACAGGATTTCTAAAGTTCCAGTTAAGAAAACTGTGACAAGCAATAATCTAGTTCTTAAACCTTTACTATTTCCTTCTGCAAATCCTGAATTCACTGTGTCAATGAAAGCTTTGTCTAAAAACTGCCTCATTCACAGACTCCTCAATTTAACAAAAAAAAAAAAAAAAAAAAAAAAAGAGCAACAGCAGCATGGTAAAAGTCTTTTAAATAAAAGCTATCTTTACCAAATTATTTGAATTTGCTGTCTTCAAAATTCTTTTTCTTTTGAACATAAAAATGAGATCGTTAACACAAAGCAATAAAAATCTGCCCACTAACTTCTACTTCATTCTGGTCCACCATCAGTAGCTGCAACAATAAAAAAAGCATCCAATACAGTGCTGGATCAAGTATAGAAATTTCCCTTCTGGTTCTTCTTTTGAAGGGTTTTTTTTTGTGTTTTACTTTTATGAAGACAAAAAGATACTTTCTGGGTTGACCATCTACAGCCTGAGAATGTGAATGTACAAATATGCAATTCTTTCTGTACAAACATTTATCTTCTTCTGAACTAAAAATAAAATTATTTTACATAAAAGCTTGGGAAAAATGTGAACCAAAGTGAATCATGTGCCATATTGCTCTGGAATATTAAGGCTAAATTCCCTGCTGGCGTAAACTGACGTAGATCTGTTGAGTTCAATGAAGCTATTCTAGCCCACACTAGCAGGGAATTATGGAGCAGCTTGGTTTTGCTACATAAATTAGGCTGTTGTATACTAGATAATTAGGGTTACCAACTAACCTATGAGTTGCGTGTGACCTGCTTCCTGTGAATACATGGGTTGAATATACATGAACAGAGTTTAATTTTAGATTTTGTATTATAATATTTTGTAGAAGCAAATAAAACCTTGATTCTTAGCAGTAATGGGAAGGATGTTTCTTAAGGGGTGACAACATTCCCAAAGAGGACATCTGCACCTTCAACGTTTGTGCATCTCACATGCTGTAACTCAGACAGTATTCAGACTCAGCTAAACCAGTGTCGTCCTTTACTGCCATGAAAAGTCCAGTGCTAGCTGAAGTATATGAGAAATTTCTAAGTATCTCAAATACTAAATAACTAAATATAAAGTAAAATAGTAATTTCCTGTTCAGTTTTCAGCAACTGCGTATACATCTTTCTTGTGGCATGACCAGGAAGGCAGATCTCTTCCCTGCAATGGAACATGATGAAAGAGAGTCCTGAAGAACAGAACCTGAGCTTAATGTATTTGTATATAGATTACAGATAGGAAGCTAGGTAGGCATCTGTGGGGACAGGCAGCATCTTTACAGAAACTGCTGCTAACAGCAGTCTGTTAGTTCTTCATTGAGGCACTGACAGGAAAAATAGCAGATGAAAATATCACTCAGCATTGTTTTAAGAAAATGTGATGTATGCACCATCTTCTCACCTTTCCACCAAACCCCCTCCACATTTTAAACCACCACAGAAAGTGCTGGCTGGACAAGGAGTTTCCACCAGCAACATATTGCTTCACAGTGGACTTTCAGACCAAGCCATATAAGCACTGTGCATCTGGAGAAAGTATATGCCAGCTAGAACTGATTTAATAGCAGTAATGAATATCCTGTAGCTGTAGGGCTGCACTGTTAATGATGCATCAATACTACAATCATGCAGGTCTGCACTTCAGGCTGGAGTTGGTTTTCCAGGCTAGGCAAGATAGAGAAAGAAGCAGAAGAACGACCCCCACCAGGTCTTCATGTGCTGCTAAGACTGCTTCTGGCTTACAACTTTCATTACATGTAGATAAGCAAAAACAAATATAAGCAATATATCTTTTGGAATAAAACTGCTCATAGCCACCCCCTCTGGCTCACAGCAGCCATCAACACAGAGATCAGCAGTGCAAACACTTCCAGATTCAGCTGTGTTTAATGTTCCAGGATCGTGACCTCTTCTCAGCTTTCTTTTAGGGAAGGGGGGGTGAGAAATATTAATTATAAAAAAGGGATGATCCATGTGCAAGTGAGGGAGAGGTCAGTTCACTAAAGCTAGAAAGCGCTCACAGGGGGGAACACAGCAGCCTGGGAGGAACTAGCAGGCAGATGAGGGACTGGGATCCTGACACCAAGATGCCTTAGAAGGGATCTGATACACACGCAAACCATTCATTAATGAGCTGCATTTTCTCCAGGGCCTAGAGCAATGAGACGTTTATTTTATCTCCTGAAGTCACAGAAAATTTTTGGACTGAGACCTAGATTAGATAAATGGGTCCAACCTGCAAAGAAGACATTGGTGGAAGGGCAAACATTTGGTTTCCAGACTGCTATTTTAACTTTAGACAGTGGATCTGAATTCCTCTGTTTTAAAAGTTCCTCTCCTCTACCCTGGTTTTGAAAAACTCCATCACTTGAGGCTGAAAGACCTTTTGATCCTCTCTGTAGAGAAAAACACAATCAGCCTTCCTTCACAGCAACACCTGGTTTGCCATCATAACTACCTGTATCAGTAAAAGCTTGGAAAGCGAAGAAAAATGAGCATTCTCATTCTGTCCTCAGCTTTCCCTATTGTACCAACCTGAATCATTCAATCTCCTGATTGATAACTGTGCCTTTCCATGGCTATTTGAGATAATCATGTGGAAAATCAGTGTAAATGACGCATGTTTAATTGGGGCACTACCAGAAATCCTGCATATCTGTCAACCTCTCTGGGAGAAATCTGAATCTGCTTTGAAAGTCAACCAACAATTTCTGGCTGAGCCAAATACAGTCAAGCCTGTGATAGCACATTAGTGACACATTCAATGGCCAGAGAAAACGTGAGCCGTTCAAATTTCTTCAGCTCCTGTAAAGCTAAAGCTAAGAAACAATTAAATGACATTTCATTGAATTACTCATTGGTAAAATTCATTCTTTCTTGGAAATAAATAAGAAGGGACCATGTAACAATCGCTACTTAAATCACCAGTTGGCATAGGTTGTCTTCATTCTGCTCTTTGCTGAGAAACTGTCTCCAAAAACTCTTTGTGTCCTTTGTGAATACATAAGCACAGGCCACGACTTTATGCTTCATTGGTTTTCAACTCTGAGCCAACGTCAGTGGGGAGACAAAGAAGAAAGCTCCAGAGAAAGACTTCCTGAGCATATCTGCTCAGTTTGGAGAAAATTTAGGAGCTATTTGCAAATTAATTGTTAGGTGAGCTCTTCAGATGACTGTATTGTTTCACACATGAGCAAAATACAAGTCAGACAAAGCAAAAACTGTACAATCTGATCTCAGCATTGTGCTATGGTCACAAACTGTCAAGTGCTTCTACAAAAAGACATAGTGCTACCTTTGGTGCTACAAAAGCTCTCAGAAGCTACACCAACAAGACATTTGCTATGTCCCCACCTGAGTGCATTTCATCACTGAGACATTTGTGTGCCTATTAAAAATACATTTCTGTTTCTAGACTACTTGTGGCAACAGGTAAAGACATTTATGGCTAGGAGGAGCTGCTTGTTTGCTGAGCCTGTCAGAACACTTTTGTGTCAATAGAGAAAATATATGTGCACAGCTCTAATGGGGATCCCTCTATTGTAGTACCTTGTCATTTCCAGAGCGCCTTGCCCTCCATGCCCCATGAGCATTTTTTACAGTCAAAATCAACATGCCTGAGTTCTTGTTTCCAACTTTCTGTAATGTTTATTATTGTTTGTCAGCAACTCAGGCTCTGCTGGAAAAACCTCCTTCGGTGAATAATGAAGTCATTCCCACAGTGACTGCTGGGTTCCAAAATTTTCAGTACTTTACCTATGGCTATTTAGCTGTACATGAGAGGCGCAGAAAATCTTACTTTTCATGGCCCATAAATAAACACCCAATCCAACACTTCAGCACATTTCTAATTGTAATGCAGCGTGTAATGTTTCAGTGCACAATACAGATGTTTTCAGTTATTATATGAAGAGGAGACAATGATGGTTAAGTATGTGTTTGCATTATAGTCACGGCGTGAAATCATTATGTTCAACTTTCCTGATAATTTTCTTCCTAGAAAAAATAAAATTCTGTTCAACCATGATTCTTTTCCACATGGAACAAGTTGCAGAAAAGTCAAAAATATTCATTTATAACCCAGTTACCTATTGCTAAAAAAAGGGTAAAAGTTCTGTTTAAATACTGGACTCTTTCTGTCCTCTTTGCCTGTTGTTAATCACATAGCACCACTTAGCTGAAATGAACCCAGGGGGTACTAGGATATAAGCAAGAGCAGAGGTATCCCATGGGGTTTTTCCTCTGTGATAACAGTCCAATCAGCCATCTCCCTTGGTCCATCCCCACTGCAGGGTTCAGATACAACTGTCCTCAATAGAACACCAAATTTTCTCTAACACTGGGGTACTACCAAGACTATTTCTATGATATTGGTTCTCATTAGCTTTTCTCTGCCTTCAGTCTTTTTTTTCCTTCTCCTCCATCCTTCCTGTCCGTCCATCTCAGCAGTCTTTTGTAAAGTTAAAAGCACTGCCAAACTAAACCTTCTGCTGTTATTTCTTTTCCCGTTCCAGAGCTATCTCCCTTTATATCTGCCTAACTCCAGTAAATTATTATTTGATGAGAATAATTCATTAACTCTCTTATAAAAAGGCCTGACTCCACAAACAGACATATTTATGAGTTCTATTTGTGTAGACACAAATAACTATTTTGGTTATGTGAACAAGCCACATGGATATGCATAAGCAGTAAATATCTGGGCAATTCCAGACCACAACTTGTGACCATTTTAACTTTAGAAAATTCAAACCTTAAATGGCAAAGAAGTTTTATATTCCTAGATTATTAGGGTTGGGTTTGTCTCTTCAAGAAGACTTATGGTTTGAGACCACTTGTGTTGTATGAATGCAGATGAAGTAACAGAAGAGTTCTGATACTTCCTCTGGTTTATAAGGTACTGGAATGAAAACAGAGTAATGAGTTGTCCAAAGTCATCACTACAGCCAGATATACAACTAAATGAAGCAAACTAAATCTTCTTATGGCATTCTTTTCCTAAAGTACAGAACTGACACAAGATGCCAAGCCAGACTGAAGTGTCAAGTTTGATATTAAAAATAGCAAACCTTAAAATACTTGAACCAGGTAGAGAATAAAAGAGAGCACTATGTAGTAATATTCCATGTATTAAATCAAAGTGTTTCAAAAGCAAATATAAAGCCATACGATTCAGAGACACAGACTTGAAAGAAGACTTTTACTTTCATATAAGTGCTGCTGATGAGAAAGTGATCAAAACCTCAAATCTCAAGCCAGACCACATTTCATATCCAGTGAAATTTCATATTTCATTGGTAAGTTACTCTACTGCAAGGATGAATTTGGCCTAATTTGGATGTGCTTACTTATGCATGGGTTTAAAATTCAAATCTTAAAGCAACTCTGGGAAAAGAAGTTGCAGTAGTTAAATGACATGACTGGTGCTGAATGAGTTGATTGTAATGGATAATATTTTTCAAAAGATTCAGTCTGATTTCTGATTGTAGACTACTCACAAAAAACTTAGGTTTTAATTTGATTTTATTTGAAAATAATGAACATATTAATTCTGGAAAATTATTTCAGTTTATTGTTCATCTTAAGCCATGTTTCTCACACCTCTGTACCATTGCCACAGTTGTATGATTGGTCATGTCACAATAAAAGAATCTCCATGGAACACTTTAACCCTGTCCATCTTTCTTCAAGTGGCCTCCACTTTTGGATAGTATTCCAAACACTGAACGAAAGGAAGCAAAATTCAGTGAGTTTATTACCCACGTGAAGATAAGTCTGCAACTTGTTTAAAGCAAGTTCCTTCTGAACTTCTTAGAGACATTGCTTGCAAAAACCTGTGTGCAAGTGACAGTCATTACAGGGGAACTTTTCAGTCAGCAATGGATATGGCTGAATGCTAAGCAGGAAACAATGACATTAACCTTTTTCTTGGTTTGGCTCAGCAATCAAGTTTGAATTGTTTTAATTTGTTCTCCTTTCACTAGCGTTCAGAAATAAATAGCTTTTGTGAACAAATGTCATGTGGTGTGGGTTTTTTTATTCCTCACAGTTTCACTTCATGTTGATGCTCTTTATTTTGTGCTGTGTGTCAACTAAATTTCATTACAGTCTTTTTGTCACCTGACACAATGACAGAAGAAGAACAGGAACTATGTCATTAGCAGCAATTCTTGTTTATTCAAGAGTAGCCTTTTTCATGTAAACAGCATACTTTCAGAGCGCAAAATTAACACAAAAAAGGGGAAATGATTCAGTAAAGGATATATTAGGAAATAGAAGAATGGTATTTAACCATAGTTATTTAGTATGGGACTATTTCTCTGAGTACCAGTATATATTTAAATCTTGCTGTCTTCCATTCCACACAGCTATGTAAGGCCCAGTCCTGCTCTGACTGCCAGCAAATTTTTAAAGTAATATTTAAAATAAAACACATATGAACTATTGTGCTTTTTAATGCTTTACAAACTTCTACTGTACCTACCCTGAATTTTTATTTTCCTATTTAGTAAAAGAGACTGTAAACTATTTGGAAAAATAACACAACATGGTATTCTAGCTGATATCAAAGTGAGGTATAACAACCATCTAAATTAGGACTTTCAACAAGGTAGTCTAATCTATTTATAACACTGAGATTCCAAAACAAGAATGGAACAGAATTACACTAATTAAGTATTTGGTCTAATGCTTTAAGTCCTGTTTGGGAATTTATCTTATTTACTTTCTGGAATAAATGATTTGTTTTTTTTTCAAAAATAAGAAAACTAATAATAAAGATAAGGTGATAGAGGTGAAAGGAAAGCAGAAATACAGATGTTGTTTCAAAGTTTTAAATTTCTGAAGGCAATGGTAAAGATGTACATAATTTCAAACTAGGGTCAGACAAAACTCTTGGGAATATGTTCATCACCTCTTTGCATTACCTGTATACAGAGTAATGAGACAGCCAAGGAGGTAACTGCCACCCATAACTTTTAGGCAACCAGGTAACACCTTTCTCAGAAGCAAACCACTAGAGAGAAATAAGTAGTTTCATACTTAATAATATGGCATCTAATCAAAACATTAATGGTCAGGTTTTAAAATGCCTTAATTATAAAGTGTCTTTTTATTTAAACATGAAAATTGCTGGTGAGTTAAGTTTATATTGCCGAGTATTAATTCCTCACAAACTAATAATAACAATTGAAAAAAAATGCAGAAAACCAGCCAAACCATCTGACAAAGCCTAGGGCACATGTAGCCCCATCACTACAAATGACTGCAGAGCTTACAAAACGAGCCAGATGCTGCTTCTGGAAGGATTTCATCTATAATACCCGTACCACATGACAGCCTATCACAACTCATGTTTGGCCTAAAGGTGTGCATCACTGGTGGAATGGGCAAATAATGAGAGAGAACAGGAAGGAAACCTTAATCCTAAGGAAGGGGGGCTGGGGAGGTATTATGGTTTGTTGTGTTTGTTGGATTTTTTTAATTTTGAAAACTGCATTTATTTTACCTGCAGACACTGGCACAGATGATGCTTCTATAATGTGCTGTTATGATAGACTGATTTGTATGCAGTGTTGCATTCATATCCAAATGTGTTGTGTCTTCTCCAGCATCACTCAGGATTGGGTCAAATGTAGAGAAGATGTGCATCTCTTTGGTGTATAATGGAGAAATTTGCCCATAGGCCCTCTGGCAGGTAAAGCAGCTGTGTTCTCAGCCCCCTCCTCAGCTAGACATGTGGCTGGATAATAAAATTGCTAAAGGAACGGAAGGGCTGCAAATATGCATGAGAAAGGCACATATCATATACAGGGATACTGGTAAAGGCTACACAAACCATTAATTCTGGCTTCATTTTCCTTTGTTGGTTTCTCTGCCAAAAGGCTGCTGAGCAAGGCAGGAGGCTGAGGGAGACAGAAACCCATCCCCTGGTACTGAGGTTTTCAGAACAGAGATTTACTAGTATCGAGTTTGCTCCTGTGCTGTTGGACTAGTTTGAGGTTATTTTCATGAAAGCCTATCCTTGCTGAGCTGTCATGGCTGTATCTACCTTCATTTTAATCTGTCCACCAATTCATACCACATTCTTCAATCTGCATCAGATGATAGTTAGGAAAATTATTTGCATTTTTTAATCTTATTTTGCTGGTTTATGACTCTGGATTCCTCTAATCAGAAAAAAAAATCATTGTGATTCTTAAAGGTAAATAAAACTGTTCCCTGTCTGTGACATGTAGAAAAGCTATTTCAGCACAGAATTGATTAGCAGTACACCAGTGTAAGTTCATTTCCATAAGATATACACTTAAATACACGTCTGTGTTGAGCCTTGATAAAATGAAGGAAGTTCTAAAAGAGACAAGAAACCTGCAGAATGTTACACAGGTGTGTGTGACGAGACAGCAGAAGAAACCATCATTGAGTGGAAGCTTGGTCTCTTGGAACTTTAGACAGAAGCACAGTCCCTACATGCAGACACTTTTTTTTATCATTTTTTTTTTTTTTTTTTTTCTTTCTGTTTGTTTTGGGTTGTTTTTGATAAAAGGAAGCTGTAAATCCTTGTTAAGAATGAAAGTCCTCGAATAAGAATCAATCTCCTACATGTTATGACTTTGTCACATTCCAGCAGCACACACATCTCCAGGTCTCATAAGCACTCCCATGAAAGATCTTCAGGCTGCAGACAGGCATCTCAACAAGTGACTCTTTCAAAAGGAGCATTTCTGTCTTAACTTGGCTGATTAGGAACATGGGAGAGGAAAAAAGCACTAGAGGGACACTTAGTCCATTTACAATGATAGTTTAAAACATTTAAGCAACTCATATAAATCATAGAAGGTATGAATTTCCCACTATAAATTGCATTCCAATAGATTATTTCACTTGCTTATATCTCAGAATAGACAATGTCTAACATGACTGGCATTGTTCCCTCTGAATTAGTCATTGAATAAATTTTAAACTCTCTGTAGAGCGGGGACACCATTATAGTGATGCTATTTTTGGATAAGAAAATGACCTAACAAACAAGCATTGTGTATGTGACATTCAGACAACAGAAGAATGGAGGATTTAATCAGCAGCTGAAATTGGTAAATATCTCTTGGTTATTGCCCTTCTAAGGTAGGTCTCGAAAACCTCAAGGGCTACTGGAGTCAGTGCTGCCTCTCCATTCCTGACCACAAAAAAAGGTAGAGTTAGCAAGGATATGGTGATGTGAGATATGCCAAAAACTCTGTAATGCCTGTTTTGCCTCTCCCTGGACTCCCCATCCTTATTATCTGTAATGCAAATTACTTCCTGGTATACATAAAATCACATAATAATTCAGGATTGAAGGGACTTTTGGAGATGTCTACGTTGCTGTTTCTACTGGCTTTGTAGCAGACAATACTTTGCTTTTAGTGTCCACAGCTACAGAAGTGCTATTGATGAACACAAATGGGCAGCTAACTCCATAGCTATTAATCAGGTGATCTTAACCTGTGGCTTGTGGGCATCGTGTTGCCTGGGAAACAATGCTCACAGATACAGAAGATTAGAGTTAACCCAAAATTGCCACACAGCATAAAGATGACACATGGAATATGCAACTGCCCCTCTTCCCTGTGAAACAGTAAAGGATCACTGCATTAATGTGAATATTCTTTTCTGTACATTGTAAATAAAGACCTCAGTGTATGTGAAAAGAAGGGACCAAATCATGTACATTTGGTTTTCATAACATTGAAACTATTTAAGGATTCCTTACCATTTGAAACCAATTACAGGGAGAAGAATTAGGACAATAGTTATATCTGACTTCATCTCACCTGTTCTATGGAAATACAGCACCCATAATGCATACACACATGTTGGCTCATGATTGTTTGTTATTTACTCTTTTCATGTATTGCCTGATGCATCTTTATCATGATTCATTTTTCCTAACAGCTATATCATATGTTGCAATTACTGCACGATACAAATTTAAGCCTATAATATTTCTGGATTGGAGAAAGAAAAAATAATATATTAAGTGCTTGTGATATATTTATGTATAAGTTTGAGAATCATTAAATAGCTGTCACTCTTCCTTCCTCCTCAGCATCAATTACTCCACTCTGGTTTTACTTACTCCACTCTGTATAATGAGTCCCTAGAGCATGTTTCATTGCGGGAGAATGAACACATTCTTCACTTGCGGTCAGTGGGATGTGGTTAATTTGAAATCACTTAAACTATTATATCTGTCAAGCGTGGTTATTTTATTTTCAATTCACATCAGTGTTTTAGTATGCATGTCGGTTACTGGGTTAAACTGGCAGATTAATTTCCAAGCATTCTGTTGTAATGCTCTTTATCACTGTCTTTACATGCAGGATTCTGTTGAAGGTTAATATGTTCCCATTAAAATTTACTTCAGAAAAATCTATATTTAATACAAACACTCATATGATAAACAACACCGACTGGTGAGCCAAAGGGGACTCCCAGATTTTCTTAAGAAAACCCAGAAGAGTTTATTTGTTCATTGTTCCATCTTAACTTCTTTTAGAAATACAATTTACATCCAGACATGCATTTGTGGCTAAAAAAAATTAAAAGTTCAATAACTAGGGTCTCTTTGACATGTTTAGTCTTTTTCTGATATAGCAGATCTTATTGTTAAAAAAAATCTGCAAGCATCTGTTCAGTGTGAGCAGATTCCCACTTTTTTCCCATAAAACTCCTTTTTTTTTTTTTTTTTCCATAAAACATTTCGGGGTTGTTTGTGGGATTTTTCTTTTTAAAATAGTGTGGCTTGAAATTTATAAATAGCCAGAATTTGAAGATTCTGAAATACTGACTTACACAGCTACTAATAACAGGGTGCTCATACAGAGAATTAAAGGAACCGCCAATGGGCTTTTTATTACAGCAATATTGTACATATTACATGAATAAATTACATTGTTGCATTATGCAGCTGCTGCATCATCAGTTTAGAGAGTAGACTGTGATCCTAAGTATTCAGGGATGCAAGCTCATTATCTTTAAATCCACTTTGGTTACAGCCACAATATGATCCAAGCTAAACTGCTTTCACATAATGCATTGCATGTATGTATGTGTAATCAGGTACATGGCTCAGAGACAGACTGATGAGTTTAGGTGTCTAATCAAATTTACAAAAAAAAAGAGTCAATTTCTCTGAATCAGGCAGAATCTTTCACTTGGAAAGCTTATTAGGAAAACTGTATTACCCATAAAAGTACAAATCTGCATAAGTTGTGAAACATAATTTTTTATTGGGAGGAGAAACATTTTTTATTTGAAATATACCAGTAGGAAAATATGCATTCATATGACAACAGTTCTTTTCACTGTAAAAACAACCTAGATTTGAAAAAATCTGTTTTCTCTGTCTTATTATGATGATGACAACTGCTAGTGTTCAAATGCTGCCAAGGCACTTCTCGAAACTCTGTTTTTATTCTCTGCACATTGTTCTCTCATCCCATCAAATAAAACACAAATCTTAACGTTCTCCACAGCTGCAAATGTTTGCCTAGGACTCACAGATTCAAATTTACGGATTTTATATATCGATGCAAATATGTTTGGCTAGGCAAGTAATATGCTGTCAATTCTGCTCATTTTGCTGAACCCCTGTTTCTTTCCACTGCTATTTTTTACTTTGCTGAAACTGTGCTTATTTTCATTGCTGTTGTTATTCCTCTCTTCTGAAATCCCATCACTGCATTGCCCACCTGGCTCATTGTGTTCATCATCTCATGGGAAATGCTGTGCCTGGAGAAATTCGTGGAGGTTTTACCCCTAGCTTTAAGTTGGACAATGTTTCACTGCTGTTCTCTTGCCAGATGAGGCTGTTTGTTGCATGACATTTCTACAGAGCTTTGCATAAGAGGTTTCTTTAAGAGACTCCTAAAGCCTACCATAATCACGGACATAATGCTGGTTAAGGTGAGGATAGATATGTAAAGCTGTATCTCTTTACACATTTGTAATAAAAATAGGTGTGACAAAATTACACACTTCTCATCCATAGAAATGGCCATGATTCAAATCCCAAATTTGGATGCTTCTGGTTTGAATGTTTTCAAGACATTCTAGACAAACGGAGATCTAAGCCTTGTGTGAAAAGCAATGCAAATATCTGAATGCACATATTAGTAAGGGCACCCAGGACTCACTGGGCTTCTACCCACTGAAGGTCATGGCCCAGCATTGACAAAAACAGAACCAAAACAGGAAAAGCTTTGAAGCCATGTTTCCCCTGCATCTGGACGTGCTTCCAGCATAATGTAAGAAACAGCCATGCTACACTTGAAAGAGGGAAGGGAGCAATGAAAGTGTCGATTCAGCCATGAGCCATGTGTCACTCCCTCTGCTCCATTAAAGGCAGAAACACTTTTATCCTCATAATTATTTAAAACTATGCTTTTCCCATTTAAATACCTAAACAGTCCTCAGCATCTATACTTCCCTAAACCTCAGGCTAAGAGTGATTCCTGCACCTTCTGTGCCAGCTGTAGTTCAAAGCTACTCAGCAATCACACATCCTGCTGCTGAAGCCCAGAAGATATCCATGAATCACAAGTAACAGTACAGCATAAAGTGAAGACACCCTATGTTAATATTATCAGGTCACATGATTTGATCCTGCTGTTAGGCCCTTTTTGGCCCATAAGTCTGAGAGTGAAGAATACAAATTTGAATACAGTCTGTACCTGTAATTGACTCTGCCTTTTGTGACTTATCAGAATCATATAATATTGTTTCCATTATCTACATCCCAAAAAAAGAGCTTTAAGATTGTCAAAGAACACTTTTGTGTGAAAATGTGCTCAACCAAATGTTCCTGGAGAGAGCATAAGACAGGTGAGAAATGCAAATTTGTTAATGCAGTTGGCAGTATTCATGCATCTCCGTGGAGATACATTTACCTGAAAGGAATGAAAATTGTCCTACATTCATAGGTAAGACTGTAAAGGATCATCACTGATCTACTTTCAAACCTAAATCTACTTCAAATGGCAAAGATCATCTCAGTTTTCTCTACGAATATACCTAATATTTTTAGGAAAATAAAGAAAAGTGGATAACCTGTTTTAATTCTTTTGTAGAATGAAAGTGCATAGTATTTTCCACTACTAATACTGACAATGTTCTGTCTAGATGACACACTTCTATTTGGGGGAAAACATTACCATATTTTTGCATATTAAAAAACCAACCAACCAAACATTAAACTTGAGGAAAGAATTACAGAAGTGACAGTTACCATACTCATAAAACATCATGCATTTATACATATTTATATGTGTGCATTTAATTTATATATTTATACACACATACAAATGTTTATAAATACCAAGACAGAGGTGAATTCTGCAGTATGTACTAATTTCCATACTATTTTTTGCAAGGTTTTGAGTTTATTCAGCAAAACACTGAACAGATTTCTTCAGCTATATTATTTCAATTTCAGATAAATTTGGTCCCAAATAATGAAGTTACAAGGAAAGAAGGAGGTGTTTTGTCTTTTTGTGTTGGTTTTTTTTTTTCATTTACTTTTACATCACAAAATTGCTGAAGCAAGATGGATCACAGTCACCTTTAGATGACCATGGTTATAACTGGATATGAAAAATGTTGATTGCTAAGATTATTGTAGGGAAATTAGAATGCCTTTCAGAACAGAAATGACTAGACAACCCTAGCTTAACTTCTATCACATGCAAACTAAAAAGGCAATCAATTTGATGGTAGTGTCTGATCTCTGCATGTCTCTTCAGACTCAGTCAGTAACCAGTACTGTGAGCAGCTGTGGAAAGTGAATTTATTTTTGCTTGTGTGTGTGTGTATAAAGAAAATGTATAGCTGGATTTTTTTTTTCAGTTCCCGAGCACAAGAAAAGTTGGCATACAAGTTGCCTGTGGTTACTGGGGTAAAACAGTTAATGTGTGAGGTTTTCTTCTGCCAAGCTGTAGTGAGAGATGAAGAGATCACATATGGGCCACTAGTACAAAGAAAGCAGGGAGTAACAGGAAAAGAGAAAAAAAAATAAAAAAAAAACCAAAACAGAACGTGTAAGGGTAACAGAGGGAAATAAGATTGAAAGAACAAAACATCAACATTGTTAGTCATGAGGAACAGACAGGAGGGAGGTATTGCCTGCTGACCATGTGTACCAATGCCAAAGAATCTAAAAGGAAAACCAGCATCTGTGGTATGGGATGGTCTCTCTCTAGATCTGAAAGACAGCAGCAGATTGTTTTTATAGAAAGAAAAGGTGTCAGCAGAAAGGAAGGAGAATACACACATGGAAACATTTGCTGTAAGAAGCCACTTGAAAAACAACCAAGAAGTTGAGTGGAAGAAACATCTGTGAAACATGCAGCAAGACCACCACTAGTGCTTCAGGGAAGAGGTGGGAACAGAAGGGAATACACAAGCAGTGTTGGACATAGCATCTTGTCAGAGAGACAAGGAAATGTTGTTGGTACTTTCAAGAAAATCCAGCATCTTGTGAGTCTGAGGGAAAAAATATTTTTTCCTCCTTGTGAGGTAGCAAGGGACTACTTTCTTCTTATGAAGAAGCAAAGAAGCTATGATCATCGACTAAAGCAAATCAACAAGTGCCATCTTTAAGAAGGAATTGCACTTCCCCGGGAATACGTTGACAATTCTTCTGAGTGGGATCAGGAAACCTAGGGTCTTTCCCATGAGCTTGTTTCTTCTTTTAATAACCCTAAAAGTGCAAAACCTTGAGGAGTATTAGCTAACGGGGCTGCAAATTGCCACCAGCAAAACACTGGCTGTGTAGTTTTGGGGTCAGTGAAAGCAGATGTGAGATGTGACATCAAGGAAGAGGAAGTCCTGTACCTTTTTGTTTTCTAGCCCTAATTTTGTGGTTCAGATTTTTTTAGGTTGCCAGAGGGAAGCAAATGATTCATATCAAGATCATAACTGAAATCACAGCAACTATTCCTCATGAAGACGTCAGTCTAGATACAAAATAACCTGTCATTAAGTCAAATGAAAAAGAAGCTGTTAATCAGGAGAAATTCTGCTTCTTTGAGTTTGAAAGATTCCTTACATAAAGCATGTAATGACTTTTCAGCATTGCCAAGGAACAGTGAGGGAAAGGAGATTTTGTTAGCCAACTGTTAGGTGTAATTGTATGGAAAGCCCATGTGCTACCCAAGGCCTCTTACGGAGGTCACATAAAAGATGAGTCATAATGTAACTGATTTCTACCAGATCATCCCCCCATTTGCTCACAGCAGAAAAAACAAACTATGGAATGCAAAAACACTTTGAAGTGACTGATGATCTTGCTGCTTATTAACCACACTGAAGGCAACTTTAGTAAAAAGTAAATGAAGGCAAATGAGAAATAGAGACTGGATGGCTCATTCTGTCCAGTATCAAGACAAAGCAAACCTTTATTCCTCACAGAGATGTACCCTAACTCAACAGGTTAACAGCAGCTCTCAAGTGAGAATAATATTAAGGAAAAAAACCACAAATATTTTCATTTTCTACAAAGTATATACACGTTTTAATAAACTTAGGATTTTCTGGCAAAAGAATTAGTTCTTTAAGTTAACTATACAAAATGCTGCTTTTCATTTCCCTCCTCCACAGGCTAATAGGTTTTTTCATTTATGTTTTGGTGAATCCATGGGAAAATCCACTATCTCTACTGAAACAGAAAATTTAAGTAGCCACCTGAATATAAGAAAATACAGTTCAGAGCAGAAGAATCATCCTTCAGAAAGAAGCAGCGTCTATCTGTCAAAAGTTCCAGGTAACTTTTACGCCCTCAATGGCTACCAAAGATGGGTTTTAATTAATTATAATGAATTCATTAGTTTTTAAGAATTTATGATTGAAGAATTTCTGACTAAAGAAAAAACTTTCCTTCTCAGTGCAATCTTCCTAAAATAATTTCTTAGTGAGTTTCTATATTATCAAACAGTTCAAAATCTGTTTCTTAAAAAAATTAAAAATCTAACAAAATCAGGTATCTACTAAGCAGAATGAAAAAGCTCATCTGTAAATTCCTACTATTACAAGAAATTGCTTTAGGAATTTTTAATTTTTTTGCTCAGCATTGTCTGATGTGTCTTAGTTATGTTTCCTTTCAGTGTTGATTGCTATATAGACTATACCTTCCCTATATCCTTCAATACATCCAGAGACTGGAAAAAACCTGCTGCACCTCTGCCCCATGAACAGGTGGGACACAGGGGGGTTCCAAGGGTCTTGGAGCTTTAGAGCAGTGCTTGTGACTTACTGAACTCAGTCCTGCTTTAGGAGAGAGGGATGTCATCCCATACATCCAAACCTTAAACCAAATACCTGAAAATGCATACTGGTCTTGACAGGTAGTGAGCAAGCTTGCTACTTGGCAGATTAAACAGGACTGCCTCCTGGAGATCAGATTGCCTGGCACAGCGAGAATACAGAGGTCAAACAATGATGTTTGCCAACCAAAAAAGATCCTCTCATTTTCCCACTCTATCGCTGCTCCCTGGATAAGCATTTTTGGCCTTTTGCCTTGGTTTGCAGGCAAGACTTGTTAGGATTTAGCCTCAGGGACTTGCTTTGCTGTTGAAGGTCAAGCTAGATTTTGACTGTTGTGAAACCCTGATATGGTCAGGTCATATCCTCTCTAGTTAGGGCTGATCTCTCAAGGTTCTGGGTGACTCCCGGGACATCATCAAGAATGGAAATCATTCCACACCTCTGTGAGACCAATTCCTGACGTTTTTTATGTCCCAGTTTCATTAAATAAAGGCAATTTTCCTTGAAACCGCAGCAGAATAGAACACAGACATTTCATTTCATATAGGACTTCAGAACATGAGCAGTTGAATTTGTTCCCAGAAATATACTTTGTCTTGACCATGCTCATTATTTAAATATTTAATCATCATGTATATTTTTTTAGCCAGAAGTAATTACACTCCAAAAATGTTGAAACCAGACTTATTGTAAGGCATTTCATTGTCAATGAAACAGCAGACTCTGAAGAAACACAATCCTATTGTCACTTTTCTAACAAATTTTACTCGTCACGCATCAGTGGTTGTTATTATTTCATTTTTTTCTGGAGCTAACATCAGTATTGCAATTATGCTTTTCTGCTTTAGGCACTCCCTCTGCCTTTTTGTTACTGGGTGGCACACTGTTTCTGCATATCACACCCTCCTGAGCATCTGACATTCTGAAAAAAAGTCCACTGTTTCCTCGCATGTTTTGTGGGTCTGCTCAGAGCCAAGGCTTCAGGAGCAGCACAGGAATGGTTTTTTTATCATTTTCTGGCTGAAAGATCAGTCATCTGGGTATTGTCACAGTGTGATATAACCTTACCCCCTCCTCAAGTCAGGCTGTTGAGGAGAGCATCACTTGACACACCTCCAAATTTTGAGTGCTCACCCTGTGCTGGAGCCTTCCTCCCTCTTCGTGGTGTTTTTTATGAAAAAAAGAATATCACAGAAACAACCAGCTGTTTTGAAGCACAGTGTAACAAAAGAAACTTGAGCAATCTCTGCATATGCTTTTATTCTTCATCTGTCTTGTTGCAACAGACTGTGAAATAGGGTGAAAGTTTTACCTACCATCACACTCAATTCATCCAGACCTCCAATAACCCACTTACAGCCACACTATGTATCAGACACTCAGTTTCTCATCATTGTGGAAGAGTCTATCGGAATTAATAATATAGCTGCTCTTCCAGAACCACCAGAAACAATCCTTCTTTTCCCAGGCACTGCTGGGGAATAGACTTCTGATTGTAAAGTTAAAAGTGGTAGATTTCTTTTTAAAATTAAATCAGACCAAACTGGCTTCTGACCTGCAGTGAAGACCTGGTTTTATTTCACAACTTTTGAAACATGTTTTCTAAAGTTTTGATAGAGGATTTCTTGATTCTCTCTTTAATAGACAGAGCAGCAAGGAGCTTCTGTCACTACAAAGAAAACATTCCCAATCCCCTCCTCTACTGTCAAGACCACATTAAAAAAAAAGAAAGTCAGCAACCTAAGGATGCTGCCTGAAAAGCTGATGAACAAAGGTGCAATTCCCAGAGTTTACTAAGTATTCACAAAATCTTCCACAGTTATAATTATATTATGACAGACCAGGATAATTTTTTTTCCTTACTTTTTAAAAAACCTGCAGTAGTGTCAATATCAATACAAGTAAGTGTGAATTCACTGCTGAAAAAATGGTACTTTTTTTGAAAACCCTTGTGATTTTATTGTCTTTGCTAAATATATCTTAGTAGTCTCATTAAGAATGCCTGACATTTCTGAATGCAATATTCAATACTTTTACTTTACTGAAGTTTAAACTCCTGTTTCTGCGTTTTGCTTCTAACCCATTATATCTCTCATGTTTGCTACCACTATCTAACCTAGAAAAATACCTTTTCCCATTATTACAAAATTTTTAAAATGGTATTACTTGCAATATATACTCTGCCCAAAATGATGTTTTAGCAAGAATTTGTTTTGACAACATATGCAATAATTAGGAAAGTACTGGAAAAACTAATATACTACACACAATTTCACCTTTGAGAAGAAATAATTAATACAGAGAAACGTTACTGCAAAAGTATCTGCAGTAGAAGCAAAACCAGGAAACAAATATATATAATTATTTATTTATTTAATATATAAGTTATTGTTTATATAAAGGATTGTATCTGAATGGGGTTTTATTCTCTTTTTGTGGCATGAAATGGAGCATCATTGCACTAATAGAGAAGAAGCCAGAAACAGCTGAGGACACAAGGACCTGAGTTATTAAAAAGGGTCAGATAACTACTACATTCTTTAAGCTAGAGAAGATTAAAAGCCAAATAGGGGCCTCAGAAGGCTCTGAGTCTCATTGAAATCAATGGGAAAATGCACACACATCTGAAGGCAGGGTTTGGCCTGAGCAAGGGAACCTCACTGAGACAAATCATTCTGCAAAGGCCTCAGATAGGATCAAGGCTCCTGCAGTCCTTGAGTTCATGTCAGCTGCAGAAGGAGAGAGCAGAAAGAAAAAGAGAGGATGGTTCAAGTACAAGAGGAATTGAGGCGGAATGCCTCTGCACATACCACCGTTCGGGAAATTAATTATGAAGAGCAGGAAAAATACAGCTAATATAAGGACTTAAAAAGGAACAAGGCAGCTTTCAGATGAAAAAAGCTCATTTTGTAGTGTGCAGTTGCTAATGCAAAGGATGAGGCATGACTGGCAAGGCATCCCATCCTCCTTCTGTCAAACAAAAAAAAAAAAAAAAAAAAAAAAAAATCCATCTTTTTGTATCATCAGCATTTAATCAGGCATTAAATGTAACAACTCAAAGCTATTTTAGTGTCTCCACCAGATCAGGAAGGATATATTCAGCGAGTACTCAACATTTCACTAAACCAACAGCGCGTTGTGAATGAGTCAAGCTCCCCAAATTAGATTTACAGGCGCAGAGACGCTTGAAATGATTTGGTGTCCGATGGGCGAATTGCGGCGGCTGCGGGACCGATGCAGCGACAGAGGCTCTAAGCTGACATCAAAGCGGGGAAAAAATCAGCTGAAATGACAGCAGCAGCTGCAGCATCCGCCTCTAAATTAGGCTGTGTTTCAAAGTCTGGACTCAACTGCTAAGCAGCATAAAGACCCAGGAGGAAGGCTGCCCAAGAAAAAGAGTTAGATTTCTAACCTAACACATCAAAGTAACACATGCTTAGAAGAGCAATAAATGCATATGGCACACATTCACATGCTGCCTAATTGCAGTGGGCTCGTGAAGCCAAGACAAACCTTCAGCTGATTCCCACTTTTAGAGAGGATTTGAGCCCTTTTCAAATGCAGAAAGCTGACACAAATTGGTAGCAGATTAGAGTCTGGCATTGTGATAATACATCCCATAATTTCAAAAGATGGCCATTTTTCATATCGTAAGACACCTTCAAAACACTGAGCTCCTTATGATATAATTTACACATCTACCAGATTACAGCATATTCACAACAACATAATAAATTAAGAAAGGCTTTCTCTCAAAATTCTGAAATAGAAATTTAGAAATAGGCACCGATTTCACTCTTAATGTGTTTACATATCAATTTAGTCATGCTTGTGAGAAGAGTAAGAAACACATGATTAAATGAAATAAATGAAATAAGTTGCTGAATTATTTAGCACTAAAAATCATAGACCCTGGAAAAGCAGCCATGCATTTTGGTATGCATTTTTATTTTAGTTTATTCTATAAATTTAGGGAAACTGTTTGCAATATTATGGATGATTTACAAATTTACAAGAAAGTAATGGGAAGCAAACATGAAATGTGTGGGTACTTTTTTTGTTTTGCACACCAGGCATGCTTAGTACAAAAAAAAGGGGCATATTTTCATAGTTATAGGATACTATTTGATTCTTGTTTTGTTTTGTACATGCTGGCGAAGGAAAGTAAGTTAACCACTTAAGATGCTTATTAAAATTCCTACGAAATTGAACTGCAACAGTGGATTTATGAGTTGATTCGAATTTATACGTTCTTCACTTGCCTTTGAGAAACGTGAATAACTGATCAAAACAAGAAAGGAAAAACAAAAAAAGGAAAAAAAACCCAAACAAGAAAAGCATGAAATATACTCCTCTACAAACATTTGAATCTTGCTTATATAGCTTTAAATTAATACACTTGTGTAAAGGGTTAAAGTTGCAAGCAAGAGCAATCATCTACAGTGTACTCTCCTAACTAGTGCATTAAGAAAAACAATTCCACCAGAAATGATGCAATAACCCTGAGACAGTGGCATTATTACTCATGAAGTGATATTGCTTTTTACGCTTATAGACTGCTACCAGTTTAAATGAATCTGTTTGAGGACATCAACATCAAATGCAGCGGTGTAGCAGTTACCACCAAAACAATCAAAGATGCTAAAAAAAAGAAAAAAAATGTAAAGTACTCAAGGGAAAGCAGAAACACAGGTATCTATACAGATGTTGTACTTAAAAGATGTGCTATCTCAGTCAAGATTCAACCGATAAAATATATCTGTTCAAATCATTCATCTTGGAAGAAAAATATCTCAGAAGCTAACACTCAGACAGCCCAACAAGGACACGAAAGAATATGGTGTAAATTAAGGCCAGATACTTATTTTAAATTTTCCAGATTTTGCCATTTGTGCAGTCGATGTAGCATCACAGAAGGCAATTCTGTGAACATTCTGTAAAATTAGGGAAGGTGGAACCACTGTTTCCAGTAATCATGTGGAAAAGGCTGAAGGGATGGTGAAGCAGGTGCCATGGGTTAGGTGTACAAGGACTCTGAAAGAAGTCATAAAGATGATCATGGCCATTCTTAAGTTAAATCATCCTGATCTGAGCAATTGACATGTGTTTCAACCACTACAACCAACTCAGAAACTGGGATTTACTCATGGTTAGTAAGATCACTTTCTATTCTCTGTTTGAGTTAATTTTGTCTTTGATAATATTTATTAAATGCTAATGTTTAGTCAGCATTTTGCAGGAGAGATGTCTTTGTTAAAAGCTCAACAACCCTGGTTCTCAGAAAGGGCTGAGAACTTGCAACACAGACATGCTGAACACTCTGAAAATACCACAGGATCAAATAGTTATGTGGTTGCCTCAATAGACAACTTGCCTGGTATGGAAATTAGGAAGGAGAAGGTTTTTTCCTGTGGAACATGAAAGACCATAAAAGGCCAAATTCAGCACATCCCCTCTTATATGTAAGACATAAAAACAGTGTTTTCACTGTATGTGCTCAAAAGAAGAAATATTTGTGAAGCTACACAATAATACAAGCCTCTAATTTGCTTCAAGCTTTTCTGATCCACAATATTGATATTTTGAATAGGAGGATTTTGTTTTAGTTCTTAAATTCTAATAACCACAGTGCTGATTTTTCCCCATCCTGAAGTGTTACCAGACATAACCGGCATTGTATTTTTATGAGGATGATCTTAATTCCATGCTCTTTGTCTCCTTCTCTACTAGACTATTTCTTATATAAATTCTGGAAAGAGGGGAATTGAGGAAGTGATGCTGTCTTTTTCCTATTTTCTACTGAGAGTTCAACTTATTTTATATTTCCACTCTGGTCCTGGAAATTTCACAGAACTTCAGAAATTCTCTGCAACCTTGGCAGTTTCCCTCCACTTCCAAGTATGTTATTAACTTTCCCATCCCAACCTTAAGCATAGACTTCTCTACACCTAATAAGCCATAATTAGCTCATCAGCTTCTGACAAGCCTAAATAGACTTGCTAGGGAGTGACAAGTACAGTTGATCTCACAGTGGAATGGGCGTCATCCCCCTAATCATCTCTCCAAGGAAGGAAAAAAAGCTCTGAAAGTTATTTGGAGAGCTCCAGTTTCTTCCAGGAGCCAAAAAGGAGGGACCACACTTAGCTCACTGCTCTCTTACCCTGTTTAAAGTTTGCAGGGATTTTCACAAAAATGACCTGAAGGAGACTGTAGGAGTAATTTATTGGTGTGATGGACAACCATTTCTCCTTCTGCCCCGCTAGATAAAGAAAGGACTGTGATGCTGAAGGAACAATGTTTGGGTTGTTTCCTTCAACTCTGTCCCCGTAGTTGCCAGAGCCAAAATTAGCTCATCAGCTCCTGGTGACCCATGCTGATGCTACTATTTTAAATGTTAATAACTCTTAAAATAATAAGAGTTTAATCATCTAATCTTTTTTTCTAAAGATTAGAACCACATGAGTACAGCTTCAACTACATGAGTCCAGGGAGCCAAAACGTTTAATTTATTCCAGGTTATTTATTTATTTTTATATTTAGCTAGGAAATGCAAAAGTGGCACAGCATAACAGTGCATTAGGACAGCTCAAAAATGTCTTTCCTTCATAGGAGAACCATAATGACTCAAACAAAGGCCCTTATCATTTTTTGAAAGTGTTTCTTTATTCTGGTGTTTTGACATTTAAATAATTCAAAACTGAAAGTTTGGAAACTATGCTGATACTTGCAAGCTTTTAGAAATGGACAGCCCCATGATTTGAAAACAGCACCTGTATGCATCTTGTTCATACAGAAAACCTTTAATAGTGACCTGTCCATTTCAGAGTCTGTGCAGTTTAGGTGCTTTTCTGTTTAAATGCTATTTCAGGATCTGGCTTCTAAATTAAGAAAGATATTACCCCCACAAAAAAAGAAATATTGCTTGGCTGGCTAGAGCTCTTCCTGAAGAAGGAATGTGTTCTGTTCACTTCTGTGCTAGAGGGTAGTCAAACCCTTCACATACTAGATAGGTCTCCTCAGCAACATGGATATCCCAGTTAAGGTTATCCTCCCTGCCCTGAGGAAAGGAAAAAAAAATCAGAAAAGAAATGAAGAATCTTTTGAGAAATTCCAAATTGCAGATCCCTCAAGAATGAGCTTTTGTTTGTCAAAATATGAAATCTACATCATCAGTAGATCTGACCCTTCACTACCACATCTGGGATTTTCAGAAGTCAGTTGAGGTTCTGGGAGTGGGATACCTCTGGAAATCTGTATTAAATTTACAGCTTAAACACTATTGGTCTACGGTCTTCAGTGGAGCAATGCTATTTACAGCAGCTGAGTCAATGCCGAGTGCCACAGAAAGCCTGGAGAGAAATTAAAATTCCTGCTCTGATAATGAAATGGAACTGAAATCATGAAACTGCAATAAAATTAATATGATTCTCATTTGCTTTTTTAGCACTTATTAGATTCCAGTTTCTGAAAAATATCTATCTTTTGTTTCCAAGCTATGTTTGTGCAGTAGGACTCTGCCCTAGGAGAATCTTATCACCAAGTTATAAATCTCAGAACCCAGAGAATTTCAGCAGAAACACTTATTCATTCCTAACTAGTTTGGGTTTAACACTAACACTGTAATTAAATTGTGTTTTCTTCACTTTTCCCCTGCTGTTTGAGAGAGAATGTGTTCAGCTTTCTGGCATACAATGAGAACTAAGTGAATGCTAATCTATTTTAACCTCAGTGGATTTGAAGGAAAAGATAGACTTTGATTTTATTAATTGTTTTCTAAAATAAGGCTTTTAGGAAAAAAATTCATAACAGTACCTTCACCTCCTTATCAGGAATTTCAAATAAGAATTCTGTTTTCATTACTCTAGCACAGACTAGCAATTGATTCTGTCAGACTTTAATTGAAGCACCTACTGAATGTCAAAATATTACTTTTTTATCAAGTCTTCTATTATGAAGTCAGAGAAATTTAATGAGAGAATGTGCCTTCAGCTCTCACCAGCATACTTAAAATTGGCTATATATGACATCTTCTCTGCTACCATTATCCCACACTATGCCATCTAAATTACCACCAGGTTGTAAGTGCTCCCTCAAGACACCAAATAAGGTTGCTGTGTTCAACTACTGCATGTTTTTGCTGCCTTTTTAAGTGTATACTGGTGAGCAATAGCTCAGGCATGACTGGGAGGAGATAACTACTATGAGGTGACCCTGGTCACATGGACATAAGCACCAAAGTAAATGGTGAAAATGAGTGGACAGGTCCTCAGATAAATTTGGAAAGCCATATTTAACATCTCCTCCTTGATCCTGAGTTGTCCTGGAAATCAAGAGTTGTTATGTTTTCCAAAGACAGTAGCATCAGATTGGCATGTAGAAAGGCTGGGGTTGATTTGGAAATATATAGACATTTAAGACTTTTTTTTTCAATCTGTTCAGACCTGCTCACAAAGACTGCACTTTGACCAAACAGTCAACACAGACCAAGATACTCTGTTAGTCAGGAAGGTGGTATGAAACTCACTGGACCATATGACATAACCTGGCATTCAGATAACTTTGTTGAACTGACATTTCTCATTCCCTCCCACCACAGGACTGATCTATGAACACACATTTCCCAACCACACTAAAAAAACCCATTTATTCTGGGGCTGCCAGGACAAGAGGACTGCTGTGTCCTACTTGAGCATCCTCCAATGTAAAACATTGTTCATTTGATGGGTTCAAACAGACAGAACTTGAAAGTAACATGGCTCTAGTAAAATGTTCTGGTTTGCTCCTTGCAAATAGAAGACAAAGGTAACTGCTTTAAACTTTTACCTCCTAATTTTGAAAGTCAGAAAATGCAACATTGAAGCATCAAATAAAGCAGTGTGATATCTATGGATGAAAAGCTACACTACAGTGTACTTGCTATCTCAGCACAATACAGTTTTTAGAAAAGTTGGTAAAAGTTCTATGCTAGGATGAGAAAAATGCTTTGAATAATCAGGATCAAGAGCTTTACAAAAGCACCAGTCTTCTGGGAATACTGGAGAAGACAGACAATTTTGGCCTTTGCCCTGGTAGAAAATGAACCGTCCTTTTTCTTGAGGGAAACACAATCAAAAAAACACTTGTCCAAATCCATGAGAGTACACAAACTCCCTCTGCAAAAGCCACAGACAACATGAGGAGCAGAAAAGCAGCCTTAATAGTAGCCTCAGAAACTCAAGCTCACAGAGAGAATCCCTTAGATAGCCTAAAAGAGACTGAAATGCTCTGGGTAAGATCTTTGCCCCACTAAGGGAGTGACAAAACACCTGTTGAGTTTGTCCTCCAGATCAAGACGTTCTGCAGATACAGGTGGTAATAGCAGAAAAGATGCCGATCAAACTAATTCATATTACCCATGTATATATAACATATGGCTTTCTTCTGTGTTTTAAAAAGATTTCAGGAACAGGATAATGAGGTACAGCATTCCTTTCACAGGGGCATAGTGGCATCAACTTATAATAAGGTATCTAGGAATGAACACTTGCATGGGCACAGAAAGAAGGAACATAATTGTGTACAAACAGGATGTCCTGTTTGTAAGACATTTTTTTTGCATTTGCAAAGCTTAGCAGTGCTATCTAAAAAGACATGAATCAAGATATATGGGCTGAGTATTTTGGCCCCTGCTTGCAAACTGTTTGTTTATACAGCGCTAAGTTCATAAGAGAAACAGTACCTAAAGAAATTTAGAGAACTAAACTATATGGCTTCCTCAACATAACTGAGACACCTGGACCAATGCATAAATAAATAACAAAATTTTTAGTGAGTAGAGACTTACAATTTATGTACACAGTATTTGCATATCTCTACACTGTCTTGCCCTCAAAGAAGCAAGTAGGTTCTCACTTCTGGAGCTCCAGAATGATGCAGAACAATTATTTCAGAACAAGGGCTAGATCAAAAATGGAAATGAGTATTTCTTTTCTCTCTCCCATAAGACAGAATCCCTAAGTTGCAGTGTTAATTACATAGAGAAAAAAATAAATCAATGGAAATATGGTAAACTTGGTGCTCAGATAGCTTGTTTAACCTTTTGTGCACTAATATGTGTACATCTGGAGCAGAATATCCTAACCACTCAGACATGTCACTTGGTTTTGCATGGTGGGATGTGCTCTGATGGAGCTGGGACCCTAGCTCTGTTTCACTGGGTGTGTGGTCACTCAGCAGCCTCTCCCTTTTATTTATCTTTCATCTCTATGATATTGCTTTACTGTAATTTCCTGACTTAAAACAAACAAGGAAAACTACTGTAATTTCTGATCTTAGAGGTTTCTTCCTGACCTTCATATAAACTGAATTTAGAACAAAGAACTTAAATTCTTTCAAACCTAATTTTTACAAGTACACTGAAGGTATGGAAACTATGTATTTTGCAGCACACTTTTAGTTAAATCATATAATTTCTTCAGCTCAGAAAAAAGGGTAATATGGAGACATCCAGGAAGCATTAGAAAACCTCTTTAAACCTTTCACGTGATAAATACTATTTTTCTTACTCTTAATAGGTTACATCCTGCCCCTTCCATACATCCTAAGTATCCTTTCATCCTCTAGACTTTGTCTCCCTGAGCATCCATCAAAATGGACAACCCTTGTGCTTTCTGTGTTATGCAGCCCGTGCATAAAGGACAGGCAAAAGCCAGGCTGTGTCTATGAGCCATGAAGTGTTGGCCAAAAAAAAAAAATTCTCATAATATGTTTTAACATCTGTATCAAGTAAAAACATAGTATACTGCTGTGTATGTTATCTTCCTTGTGAATGACAAACAATACAAAGCATATGTCTACTTTATAATGAAAAAGTAATTTTGTTCAATTAAATTAACATTGTGAAGTTTAGCAGAACGCCATTAGAGGGCATGAAAGAGTAGTTGTGTAGAGAAGGGAACACAGCCTCAAGAAAATAAACTAAAGAAAATAACCAGAATCAAAATAAAATAAGAAAAACATTTTTTCATGAATCACCTCGGTTGAGCAATCAGCTCTGGATGCCATCTCCGCAAACCCACATTTTCTTCTTCTTTCTCGAGCCTCCTGGCACTGCAGGGAACAGGTCTTGGCCACCAGCAAAAGCAAGATCAGACTCATTTTGGTCAGGCAGCAAGATTTAACTTCTGGAATTTTTAAGTCGTGTATAAAATAAGACGTAAATCCAGAGGTTCAGTAATCTAACGGCTGTGCTAGTGACACAGGCACATCAGAGGGATTACAAATGCTCAGTACAAGGGGGAGAGTTGATTTCTAAGTGGGTCAGTAAAATAATAAAAGAATCACACCAGGAAACAGCCACAACAAGACACAAAATGTATTTCAAAGGTACTTAGTAGATTTCTATTAACTTCTCAGACAGCTGGAAAAGGCCAGTGAAAAAAGAAAGATGTGCCAACCATAGAACCACCAGCTATAGGGAGTGTCAGTTAAACAAAATTCCACATTTCTGCAGGATCTGGAGGAAAAGAAATGGTCCATTACAGGAAAACCATGATTTGTCTCCTATGCATCTCAAAGCAGAGCTGGAATGAAATATGAGGAAATTATTGTCTGCACTGCACTTCTCCTAATAACTCCTTAACTTTCAGGAGAAAAAAAAATGGAGGAGGTAATTAAAGAAAAGAAAGCAGAGAACTCGAACAAATATTTAAGACATAATTTCTGTTCCCTTCACCTGGGAAGTCACTACAGTAATCACCATCTTAAACCCTTAGAGATATTTTGCTATTATTAGGGCTACTATGTGCCCACATATTTTTTTTACCGTGTCCTACTTTTCCTCCCTTAAAGTTTTGTCTCAGCCATTTTTTGCAAAGCCAGCCTCTGATTGTTTCTATTAGAAACTCCCTATCAGGCAAAGTTAGGGATATTCTTTTAGTCTTGTACTTGCTAGAGAAGCTATCCAAGATTTGTTCATGGTAACAGTTTTTGTTGCTGATGATGTCCTTGGTTCAGAAGGAACAAGACCTAAGACTGATACTGAAGACATCAGAGATACTTTGTGGAGTCTGACAGATGTTTACTGGCAGAAGTGTATTAGGGTGCATCCAAATCCTTTTGAGTAAAGTAATTGCAAAGTTCCCAATATTATGCCAAAGAGAGAATACGGTGAGAACATGGAGGCTGCTCTTATGATAGCCCAGTAGTAAGAACATAACTTGTGAAGCATAAGGTTTCTCATGTAGGGTATTTAAATATTTTTGTGATCGGATGCCATAATAGTCTTGTTCCTCTCAAAATATTCTATCCACTTCTAATGTAATCTTCAGCTGCCTCGTTTGACTGTTCCACATGTAAGCCACATGCAGGAAGGTGAAAATATACCTTTTGTGATGCAGAGAAACACTAAGTTTTCCTAAAATATTGAGTCCTTCCAAATTTAATTTGGATCTCTTGTTTTATCCATCAAGTATGAGAACAGAGTTTTTCCTTCCCTCTCCATAACCTAAGTATTCAGCTGTTGCAGTGTCTACCTCTTTGCAAGAAAAGGTGAAACAGTACCCCTAGATCAGCTGACTGACTACCACTGAATTATTTTATTTTTTAGAAATAGTGAGGTATGAACATCAGGGTGACTATCCCCATGGAGTTCAAACTGACTCTGGATGTGTGATATGGGGATTAGAAACATAAAGTATATTTTCAGTTTAGAGGATTTTATTTCCTTTTCATGTGAGTTTTCTTTGCCTTCAGTTTTATATGTGATTGGAAGGCTTAATAAAAAATTAAGAAGTTTAAACACCCCTCACATTATTTACTTCATGCAGTCAGCATTAACAAGCATCAAAGCTTCTGTTTCAGTGCTGTATCAAAAACCATGAAGCTTTACAGCTTGGCCAAAGAATCAACACAAGCCTAAAGCAGAGGCATCAACTCATGAGACTGCTGACAGAATGGATTAAACAGAATTTTTAAAGTATCGCCAGTGCTGTGGGGAAAAAAAATCCTTCAGTTCTACACATGCTTTTAAACTAAGAAGTCCAGCTTTTGTAAATTACTCACTTTGTTAATACAAATATCTACTGGTGAAATTACATCATTTGCTGAAGAAAATACTTGCTCAAAGGCTTAACCCTGTTTTTGCATAGAATACGTGGGCTAGCTATGCTTTTACAAATAGACAAAAAAAAAACAGCACTGGATTTTCATGATCAAGGAAATGTCACAGTCCTTGATTGCAAATAACACTCTTTCTACAGGGCCTGACTGCTTTCACAACTGGAATTGGATCCTGGAGGAATAGTTTTATCATGGTGTTGGACAGAACTTAAATAAAGGCTCAAATTTTATTCTTTGCTCATTTATTATTTGTTTTAGTGCTGGTGATAGCTATCATGGTACTTTTTCATTTGTCAGCAATGACATTACACTTGCATTACACCTGGGAGATTATGCTTTCTCTCATGCCACGCGGCTGTTTCCTGGCTGCTTTCTCCAGTTCTTGCTCATCTACAGCCTGTCTGGTTTCTCCATGCAAAACAAGATTGGCAGGGAACAAAAAGCTCTATAAAGATTATTTGTCTGCCTTTAGGAGTAAAAATTCTCTACTGTCTGCTCCATAGCAGTGTTGCAGCATAGCCAGGAGTCAGAAGGGAATGCTGCTTTTTGCTGCTTTACGAGATGCCTTGTCAGCATCAGCTGCCCTGTTTGGAGATCCACAAAGGGACAGAAAGAATCCTTTGGAAGCAGATATAGTTTTCATCTGTCTGCTGTTGTCTGCTTTTGTATTTATTGTTCTAATGGAGCCAACAGAACAGCCTAGGCAATAAACACATGCATCCAAAACATACATACAGAAAAAAATAGTTTTAGAGTCAAGGAAGAGAAAGCTCCTTAAGAGCTCCTGAGCTCCTTCAGAGAGTTGTAATAGGCAGATAGGCCATGGGAAGCCTTCTCCAAGAGCTGCCCTGAAAGTGCCAGAGCAGAGGTGTCCACTGATACAGCCATGGCTCCAGAGATGAGGCTGAGAGGTGGCAGGCATTAAGCTACTTCCTTCAGTTCTGCTGCATTTTTCTGCAAATCCACCTCCTACCAGTGGCATTTTCTGCTGCCCAATGACATGTAATATTAGGCACTTTGCGAATTCCTAACGCATCTCAAGTGCAGGAAAGAATGAAGAGGAATTTGGGGACTAAATCCTGCCTTCCATCAAGACCTTGAAATCCAAATCCAAAAGTCCAGGTCCCTGCTTCCCAGGGGTTGGGAGGGGCTCTGCAGCCAGGGGCTACAGAGACCCAGCTGGGGAGCAGGGCAGGGGCACCAGGGACAACCCCAGCTCCCACTACCGTGCAGCCCTGAGGACTGGCTGCGGGGAGCTGGAGGCTTTGCTGTGATGACACAGATTGCACCTGAGGAACAGAAATAGTGTCCCTAGCCATGGGCTGGGCAGGGCAAGACCCCAGAAAGTCAGCCAACACAGAAGCACCATTACAGGTCATTACAGCCTTCAGCACCCAGCCACAGCATCACCAAAAGCAACAGCCACAGCAGAGTTAATAGAAGCAGTGCTGAGAATTTAATCAGCAAAGCAGTTGTCAAAAAGAGCCATTATACAGCTCTTGGGCCCTGCATGTCGTAGCAGCTTAGAACTGAAGAGGGAAAATAGGATGACTGCTTTTCCTGTGTAAGATTGCACGGGTAGAAGTAAGATCAAAGTCAAGGGCACAAGTAGTTGTTTTCAGACCGCCATGTCATGAGGACTTCCATTAAGGATGCACTTACACTAACTCCCTGAAAAGCATACTAGAAGCATTAAGAAAAAACAAAAAAACCCAAAAAAGCTGTGCATGGACAAGGGGAACAAGAGCACAATGTGATGTTTATAAACACAGATAATGAACAAATAACGAACAATCTTCAAAAAGAAAAAATAGTAATAAAATGGTGGTGCTCAAAGCAAGCCATGTAAAGGAAACTCAGCATATGTTGCCTAATTGCTCAGAGATTCAATTTGGGGCAGGAAGAGCATGCATTAATGTGTGTATTAATGATTAGGTGGCTGTGCCCCCAACTCCGTCAGCCTTGAAGCTGACTCACAAAACTGTGGGCCTGAACACCAGATAAAAACAACTTTTTATGGTCTTACTAACCTTTGAACACTGGACAATAAAATACCATACTTCCTTTGACATTGTGTCATCCTTAAGATTGTTCTTTGAAAATTCCTGTCAAATTAAATAAATTCCTTCCTTTTGATGCAACAAGAAAAGCATTTTTATTGAACTAGAATAAAACTGTCATTCATTTTCTCAGAAGACAATAACTTGGCCAAATCATATGTTATACAAAGCCCCAACTTACTAAATCCCTATTTTTAGGCAATGATTGAGAACTGCATTATCTGCAATAGTCTTTTGGCATTTCTTTTCAGAGGAACTATTAGAAATCATTTGTCTTGTTCCACTGCTGGCCATATATACCTCTTTTCAGTAAGACCCACTAGAATATGCTACTGATTTTGAAGGTTTCACATGTGGTTTTTTTACTTTTGAATATTAATATTTTTTTAAGCATAAACTGATTTTGGCTGTGCCATTTAGCACCTGCAGTCTTTCACCTTCATGAGACCCATTCCCCCTAAAGTGCTCCCTCTGAAATTCAAGAGCAATATATTTGTAGTGAAACCTCTTCAGAAGAAATAACTAATTTCCTTACGTACAGTGTTTGTTTCTTTAGTTTTGTAATTTGTTTCTTTGTTAAAAAACCAAGCAGTTCAGACTCTCATCTGTGACAAGAACTTGATGTTTGAGAAGCTGAATGAATCTGATTTATTCCACCAATGTGCAGTTTCAGACAGTAAATATATAACTTCAGATCTTAGTATCAGTTAAGTTCCATTCCTTCCATGTAACTGTTTTTTAATGCCAGTTTTTGCCTTTAGTCTAAAGTCACTTAATTATAGATTATAAGATATTATTATTATGCAAAATGCTGTGAAATGCTTTGTTTAACAACATTGTAATTGCTTAGAGAGTCGTCGAATGAGTTGGGTTTGATTCTATGACCTTGCTAGTAGAGTTACACAACTTTAACTTTTCTTTCTTTTTCCTTTTAAAGTCCTGTATCGTTTAGGTAGAAGAACAGTGTCATTGTCAAAGGAAATTTTTCCTGCAGACATCTTTACATTAATGCTCTATAATGCATTCTATAATTCTGTATAATTACAGAACTTATATATTTTTACAAACTTCTAACAGTTGCAGGTAGTAGTGAAGAGATACAGAGCTGATCCAGCAGTATCAACATTTTCTAGCTACTCTTTCATTTTTCTGTGAATGTAGTAATTTCAAAACCATCCTGGAATGTCTTTAGGGCTGTAATTTGACTGACAGTATCAACTTTCTGCATCTACTAATAATCCTTCTTCTCAGGTTAAATTTGTGGGGTTTTTTCTTCATCTTTTAAGGATTCCTCTGCAGGACATAGAGGGGTTTTTTGAGCTTTTTCCCAGTCAAATATACAAAATACGCTGATTTAAAAATCATGATACACTAAAACATGGCTCCAGCCAGAAACACAGAAGATGGTCATGGCTGCCTTGAGGAACTATCACACAGGCTCCCTCCATCCTTTTTCCTCTTGCACACTGCTGCTTCTGTATAACTATTTTCACTCTTTGATTAACTGTAAGCCATCTCTTGCTCTGTGGATTTGCAGTAAGACTTCTAATACCTTAGCAGTTAGGAGCCAGAAGAATAGTACATAAATGTTAATTTAGCATGTTCTAGACCAGGATTGAATTCCTCCCATTTGTGTGCATCAGTTTTACACTGGTTTAATTCCACCTACTTTATCAGAGTTCACCTTGATTTAAACATTATGCAGTTGACAGCTAGCTAATGTCCAGCAAGAGGGATGGAAAGCATTTGAGCCAAGGAGTTTAAAGGGAAATGCATTTCATGTGTAGAAAATTTGCTGGTTTTTTATTTTCATTTTTAAATTGATTTTCCTTGGTTTTCTCAAGGTTCAGGAGCATGGTGACACAATTTTGCCACAATTACAGGTAAGTCTGCTGGGTGACATGGAGGCAATGCAGCTGAGCAAGGCCTCACTGGATAGGGCAAGCACATCAGCAGATCTAAAATTCATATGCATGGAAAAGAAAACTGATGTGCTCTGGGCTACATCCAGCTCCATGTTGCCCAGCAAACATAAGGGCAAGTTCATTGAAGGCTCTGTTGTTAGACCAGCTTTGTCAATAGAGATTACCTCAAGAGTTCCAGCTGCTTAAAATGCAGAAGCTCACTAACTAAGACAAGTTACCATGATGCCTGCCTCCTCATTGACTATCTGGTTATATTAATGGTTTTAGTCCTCAGCTTTAAAGCCAGTCAGTTTAGATTAGCCAGCCAGCTCAGCTTAGCCTGAGCTACCATGGATGACCTCCCAAGAGATCTGCAGTCCACTGAGCTCTCTAGAGTCAAAAATAAAAACTGGAGTTAGGACTACAGATGAAAAGCTTTCCTGGCCACTCACCCATGGTGGCAGAGATGAGATCTGGGAATCCCAGCATTTTCAGATCAAACTATAAAATCCACCCCATAACATGGTCTTACCTCAGAATAAAAGATGAGAAATCCTAATTGTTGATGAGGTGATGAGAGAGGTATGGGTCTTTTTAATGTGTTTACTTTTAGAGCCTGGAATGTGTTCACACAGCACAATGGTGGAGTGTGGCCAAAGTGCCTCAGCAGGCAGGGAGGTCATGAGTGGCTTCTGCTCTGGGAAGAGACTAAACACGAGTGAGGCACAGGGGGATGAGGGACTGCGTCTCACTGTAGTTTAACCACAGCAAGTGACTTTGGTGGTCTTCACCTCATGCTCCACTCAGGGTGGTCTCCATCAATTAGCAAGATTGACTAGAGAAATTTTTCATTCTTTGTATTTCTCAGATAAAAGGTAAATTTTCAGATTCAGAAGCTGTGATCCAATGTTTCCTGTGCCATATATTTTATTTCTTAGGCAGAGGGCATGATGGTTGCATAGGCACTACAAAAGGGTAAGTAATGCTTTTGTTATGGTGTTTATTAGGCCCCACTAGTCTGGTATTATACAATTGTGAGTATAGTCACACACTCAACTATATAATTTGTCTATGTATATAAATCCACTCCCAAACATCTTAGTCTGTAGAGTGCATGTGCAAAACAAGGATCATCTGCAAGAACTTTTCAGTATTCCTACTGCTAGCTTTAGTAAAAGCTTAGTAAATTCTATGTTAACCACTTAAACTATAGACAATTAGAAATAGTGTTATAACCAAAGGCCACAGTGCATTGGCAAGATAGTAGAGACAACTACCCAGATGACTAAGACTGTACTGATATTACCTAACTAAGCCTTAGTTCCAGGTCTTTTTTGTAAAGTGATAATTTTAAAGAGTTTACCTTTCATATTAGCAGTAATGGGAAGGAGGGTCTGAACTCCTACTTAGTTGCTCACAGAAAACTGGCACATCTGAGACAAATGGAAGTGTGTTTACACTACAGACCTCACACTGCTGCAGCGCAAAGGTATCTCTACTGCCTCTCCACACATAAAATTACGTAGGCTCTACACTTACCTGAACCAGCTTCAGAACAACTCAGTCTAGACTCACTATTTTACCCTGGCAAGACAGCTGCTGATCAATCTGGACACCTCTCTACATACTGTCAAATAGCCATAAGCATGAAGTCAGATTTTGGTGCATTCTGTTTTGTCCATCTGGGACTTCTGTTCTTAATATTTGACTAATAAGAACTGGTTTATCTGAAGCCCTTGAACCTGCAAATTTGAGCCTCCTTAGCCTTGTGTCACTTATTAATCCAGATGAATTGCCATGGGGTTTCTCAGGGGCACACAGTTAAGCACATACCTGTGTATTTGCAGTTCAGGCCCCCACTATCCACATACTTACACCATCTATTTGCGATTACCTCCACTATTGGTCATATCTCCTCTAAGATTTAGAGTGTGCGTTCCAGACATATAATTACACTATACACTGGGCTAAATCCTAATTTCAGGTAAAGCAGCATAAAATTAGAGCTGTGTAATTGAGATGAAGCTGCTGATTTCAAGTGCACTACTTTGGATTTTTACTGGTGTTGTAGAAATTAAAATCTGACCAGTAGTAGCTGTTGTTTCTATCCTGAAAAATAACCTTCTCCAGAACTATTGTTTCTTCAAATCAATAGGGCAGTAAATAAGCACTTAGCCCATCAAATGAATATGGTACATCACATACTTTGTATGCTTGCAATGTATGTAGCCTAATACAAGTATAGAAATGGATTAGACATTCCTCTTTATTTAAGAGATATATCAGTGCATAAAGTCACAGTCTGGGTTCATTTAGCCTTTTCATTTGTAGTGCTCCATATTACATGAGTGTAGACTATTTGAATCTCTTTAATATTCATGATCCTCTCACTAGACTGAGTGAAAGAGATAAAGCTTTTGATAGCAATCTCAGCAACTTGATTAACAATGCACTAATCATCACTACCATTGACCTGATTCAGAAATGTTTTCAATTCATCCATCACTTTATAACCAAAGATGATTGCATTACCTTACCATTTTTTATTTAAATAAAACCACATGAGCTGTAAATATCTTGCCATTTTACTAAATGCACCTTGGTACCAAATTAATTTATTTTTAAAACTAAATACCAAAATTACTTATAATAACCAATTAGGGCAGGAGCATAGGGAAAGCGTATCACAAGTGGTCGGCAGTAAAATCAATTCACTTTGACTTCACATCAGTAAATGTTAAATTGTGCCAAGGAAATAATTTTGCAATAAATTGTTATTGTTGTTATAAAATCTAACTAACACATATTATCAGGAGTAATTATCCATATATCAGAATGCATTGAATGTAGAGTGTGCACTATAATTACTACCAAAATTGCTTATCATTCAAATGGTAATTTTAGGGATAATTTTTCTTTAACGATAACTTTATAAATTTCATCAGAAATTTATTTTTTAGGTATTTTTTTCTTTACATGGTACTGCAAAGAAAACAGAAAATGGACTGTGAAAATGCAACAGATAATAGGTATGCTAATGTATTTTAATGACCATTTCTCAATTTATATATAACTGCTGAATGTTGCAACAGTATTAGTCAATTAATATCCATCATTTTGAGTGGAATTTCTTTCATGAGCTAGCTAGAATCTCCAAGCCTATTCATTGTAATAGGTAGACTGTAGCATTGCAAAAAATATTAGCATCTAGCTCTGTGTGAATATAAAACCTGTAATGATCATTAGATGCATTACTAGATATTTTTTAATTGTTTTAATATTTGTGTTCAGTCTGGACACCACTCTTACAGTGATTCACTTCAGAATTTTGAAACTGTAATATCAATAGGCAAATAGGAAAGAAAAAAACAAAAACAAAACACAAAAAACCGTTACTTGATTTCTACAACTACATAGATGAAGTTTCTTGTCCTCCTAAATGTTTTGCAGACCATGACTACCACGACTATCATTCCTATGGTCCAGAGTGAGTCATTTAAGACTAGGAAAAACTCAAGCAGTGTACCCCACAAACAATCATCCCAGTGGTTGGATAATTCTAATTTGGGATGTAGAAATTCAAGCCTCTCTTTTGCATTTTCTATATTTGGGATCATTGAAGGGGTAACCCTGCAGATACAACCCTGCTTTTACTAATTCTTAACCCTTTCCACATTTGTCTGATAATCAACTTTGTGTTTTCTTCTTATGAAACTCCATTATCCTGATTAATGTATGCTTTAAGCTATCCTCATAACCATGAATAGTTCCTCAAATTAAACAACAGAAAGGCTTTTGCAAAGTACTTTAGAAAAATAACCTTTAAAAACAACTGTGAAGTGGCATGACTAAAACAACGTGGATTCTGTGGGAGCTGATGAACTTGCAGTTTTACCAGGAAGTATTTGTGAACACAACCAAATCACCTGCTTTTCAAATGTCTGTAACACACATCTGAAGATGGGACAGAATTTTCTACCATTTTCTTTATTGCCTTAGGTTAACTGCTGATGTCTAAAACCCAAACGTGCTAGCAGGAACCCAGTCATCATCAAGAATTGATCATGGTCATTAAAGTGCACTTTCCTTTTGGAACTGAGCAACTCATTTTGTAATGATGCAATGGATGATCTCTTAATTATTGCTCACATTTTGTAGTTGCAAGGAGAGAACTTGCAAACTGTAGTTGCTCTTCAGTAATGGGCAAGACCTTCTGGAACTTGCCCATTACTTGCATTGGAGAAAATTACATTACCTGGAACTTGCACTGGAGAAAACTTGTGCATAACTGGGTGCATGGGACTTCTCATAACTACACTTTGGATACCCAGTCTAAGTCCACCAAGGTAGGTTCCTGTCTAAGTCAATCCAAGCTACGTGACTGACGTAAGGCAGACTCACTCTCCAGGAGCACAGAGGAGCTATCTGAAATTACACACCTATGATACCTAAAATTTGTTTTTACGATGCTCATTGTATTGATCTTTTTTCCACATATTTTCTTCATATATTTTCTTACAGAAAGTCTGAAGTCTCAGAGATGCCCAAGGGTTTTGTAAACCTGATGCTACTTAGTACTGAACATCCTGACACAATAAATTCTTAGGAACATGAAAATGATACTTTAAGAATGAAATGCAAAGAAAAAATTTAAGCTGTACACAAGACATATATAAAATTAAAATAAAGCCTCTGCATGTGAATTAGCTAAATGCCCCTTTCACTTCTAGGAGGTGCTTCAGATTCCACTGTTGTGTAGGTGTGAAAAATATTTTCTATTCATCTTACTTTTAAGACCCTTCCAAAATGAATCATTTTTATCCAATGTGTGATTTTTAGTAATTATCTAGATTTAAATTTTAATAAAGAAAAATGTGTTTCAGCTTAGCCATTTAATACAAAAATACATGGCCTTGAGAAATGTTATTTTAAAGCTGTTTGCCTTTTAAATTGTAACAGTCTGTATATCTATTTGTCTAGACTCCATCAAGGGGACTATTGTAGCTGGAGGCATTGGTTTGAAGAAGACTAAAGGGATACATCATGTCAAAGCCTCAAGTAGGAATTACTGCCTTTCTTGCCTCAGTTCACAGCTGTATTATGTCACCAAATCACATCACAGTGTAATCAAAGATGAATAAAATATTTTTTTTCTTTACCTTAAATGCTTTCCCTGTCAATTACAATCAAAGGACATGATTTCAGGTCTGTCAGTTTGCTGGGTTCTCTCCTACTGATGACTCCAAAACTGTAATCTGCTAAATATAAAATGAATCAGAGAAGTCTTAGAATGATTCTGCTATTAAGAAGAAGAATGTTTTTCTCCCACAGGGGACAGGAAAGTAATTGGTCTTTAAAGAATGAAATCAAAGATGTTAAAAAATGACCTTTTTTGGTCCTTTCCACTCCACCTTTGGCTTTTTGGGTTTTTTTCTGTGCTAAATCCTCAGCCATTTCATTATTCTCCTCTTAAGAAGATAGGAATAAGTATTCCAATCAAATCTGTCCAGTTTTGTGTGCCATTAGAGTAAACATTTAACTGGCATCTTGTTTGCTACATCACACCTTTTTTTCCCTCTGTATTATTGTCAATTAGGTGCTTTGTAATGGACAAGCTCTACGCCTGCTGCAGCTCCAACTTCTAGGCAGTTTACTGGCTTGATTACATCATTAACCATAATCAAAAACATTTCCCCAGAATGATTTTAGCTTGGTAGTAAGGATTGCTTCCTTTGATCTCAGTAGCATCATTTTACGATAGGTTGCTCCTCATTTACACTACAAATGCTGGTAAAAATGAAAGTGGTATCTTCCCCAGTAATACCAGATAAAATAAAATAACTGGTTCAGCAGTCATGCCAGCTGCTTTCTGGATGAACTACCACTTTTTCTTGTAGGAAAAGGTGTGTATATACACATATGTAAGTATGTGTGTGTGTGTGATTCTCCATACTGCAATTTCCTAATGTGTACCCTTGCATGATATTTAACAACAAATCCCTTTCCAGTATATAAAATCTGGTAAAACGATTGCAGCCTTTCAAAATTATCTCAGTCATTGCAAAAAATTTCATTAAACCTGCACTGTTTACATATAGACAAGAAGTTTATTTTAATGAACCATAGCCTTGTCAGGAGCCTCACAGATAGCAGATTCAGTTTCTACGATATCTTAAGCCATGTGTCCTTATTATAAGGCTAGTTCAATAGTTATAGCTCATGTCAGTTACCTGCATTATGAAAACATAGCTGAGTAACCACTCCAAAAAGCAAAATCCTAGATGGCAGACTTACCTGCTGCAGTGAAATTATACACGTGCTGTTCCAGAGCACTACCAGCAATACACCACATGCACATAATAAAAATCATGTTTGATCTGTCCTGTCTCCAGGACTGAGCTAGAGCTGACCCATGTGGGTGTGACAGACAGAGGATGTTCAAAGACCGTTATACTGGCAATGCCCTTGATCTCTCCTATGCTCTTCCTGTCATATTTTACAACTGAGGCTTTTGGTCTTTTACAGTATATCTAAAGTTTACTGGGGGAAGCTGGGAAGAGTTTTGTGGCCTGCAGTGTGCGTCAAAGGGATAGAAAGGGAAGAGTTGTTTTGTAGATCTCTCCAAGCTGTGCATCTATGCTTGACTTCTAGGGGGTTGATTTGATGCCCATCTGGTGCTGTTCCATCCCACATCCCTCCCTAACTCCCATTCAGCTGCTCCATGTATTGGACTGTCACAGGACATGGAGCAAACATCAGCTCTCACCTTCACATGTTAGTGCTGGACAGCCAGGAGTTGAACACCTCTAGCTACTCTGGATACCGAGTCTCCCTTGCTAGCAGATTTTGCAGTTGAACAGATTCCCTAAAAACTTATTCCTTTAATTACTTTATTCCCATTTCAGAGCAGAAGTGCTGCACTTTGCAAATGTCTAACAGTCTTCCATATGCTTGCTTGAGGAGCAGTAGAAAAGGAAAAGCAAATTAGTGCCATCTTCCTGTTGGGTAAATCAAGGAAATTTAATGTACTTCAGCTGCTGATAGTTTTGTAAACTCCAATATCAGCCTGAAAGAAACATCATAAAACAACTAAATACTCAGAATCTGCTTAAATTGTCAGTTTATGCCACCCACTGTGGCAGAGGACTAGGGTTTTCCAGTGATACATTTTCAATTTTTAGAGATGAATAAAGAAAGCGTAGCAAGTGGATGGCATTGACTAAAGGCCTGGGTGCTTCCTTGGCAGCTTGCCAAGCAAGCCATGATGTATTTATGTGGATATTCCCTGATTTTTCAGAAAAAGAAAAGCAAATACAGTCTCCAGTTACCAAGTCTAAAATGGTCACTGCCTTTAGTGGGATGGTAAACCACACAATCTACAAACACAGAGACACAGGAAGCACACTGCCTGCATCCATCAACTTAGTAAATGCCTCCAGATTAAGAGAAATATTTTGAAACAGCCAATAATTATAAAAGAGTTGCTTGCCATTGCATAATTATTTTATAAACCACATAACATACAACTGTTACTTAGTCACAGAGGCCCTCTTCACACTGTACCATATGGCTAATGGCTTCTAACACACATCACACCATACTGAGTATTCCTTCTCATCATACTGTATTGGCTACTGTCTCAGTTTGCTGCTAATGTCTGTGTTACCCTTTCACTGCATGTTTATTTTATGAAATTGTGGCATCTGTTTTTGGTGTTTATTCTAAAATGACAAAGTGCTATGTTTCCAGCCCTAGCCTGAAAATTACTTCAGTATTAATTTCCCAAGGTAGATTTAAAAATATAATCTTATTGTCTTTTTCCTGAGACTCTGATGAACAACTTTTGACCTTTTTTGTATTTTGATTTAAATGTAGGATTTGATTTTTTTCTTGAACTTTGTTCGTGAATGTTTTGCACTGTGTAATACTGGCTCTTTTCTTTCTGCTGGTGTCAACCATGCTTTGCCCACACTGAGAAAGCTGCCAAAATATTAAAATATATAGAGCCTTTTTTTTCATTGAGCTCCCAAACTCCTTTATAATCTTTTCACAGCAAATATCCAATTCTAGTATGAAAGCACTATTGTGGGACCTATACATCAAAGTCACACACAAGGAACATTTTTCAAAGTTTCAGTGGTAACACAGCAGCTGGAATATAATTCAAAACCAAAAGAATTAAGTACAGCAATGGTGAGCTATATTTTAAGCTTTCTTAACTATCCTTTGAATGAATGATTAGAACTGGAATGGCCCGAGACTTTAATTTTGTGTCATCAACTAATGTGTCTGATTCAGGAAAAATATTGATCCCACCCCAGATACCAGCATCACCACCAAAAGATACAAACAAGTTGTATTTGAGGACCAAGTTCCAATGAAAGTCATTTTTGACATTAGCCAAGTGTATGCTGTGGAACTGGGTCATTTGCAGTCGCACCTGATCCTGCTCACGTTAAAGTTGGTGACTTGCTCCCCAGATACTTCAGCAGAACCAGAATGAGGCTTTTGGAGGACACTCCAATTTTGAGTTCCTCAGTGTCTGTTTACTTTAATACAAATTGCCCACAAGCAGTGTCCCTTGGGATGTTCCCGGGTGGTCCCGTACAGCCTGGGGACTGACTCACTCACCAGCTCAGAGTTCATGTCATCTTCCAGCATGGTTCCCCTACAAATGGCCTTTTCTCTCACCCTGCAGACCAGCAGTAAGCTAAAATTAATCTGCTCACTCAGCCTATCTGCTGACAGATAACACAGTCACAAAGAGCTAATTGGCAAATTCAGGCATATGCAACACTTTGCAAAATTAATCAAATTTGTTCAAAAATTTTTGAAGCTGCTCCCGGTGTTCCTCAGGCACTTACAGTAACTGATACCCAGGGAAAGAGAAGAAAGACCCATTCCAGCACAGCAACTCTCTGCTGAATACTGTATGCAGCAACTACAGAGACGGAACTGCTTCTTAATAAGTTTTTTAATTGACTTATTCTAGTTTAAAGTGTCTTGTGTTATCTTTTGCTTGGTGGGTTGGCTTTGGGTTTTTTTCTAGATGTCATGCTGTGAAATTGCCTCAGTGAAGCAAAGACAGTGAAACAGCCATGCACATGTGTGCAGAATAAACCAGACGATTCCCATGTATCAGTCTGCACATGGAGCTCGCTGCACTTCCAATCCAGCTTTTGGAAAATGTTAGTAAGGCAGAAGAGGAAAACACTCTGGAAAAAACAAGGAAGGAGAGAGTATTTACTAAATGCCTGATGGACAGAGAAATTTAGATCTGATTTCATTCAAAAGCCTTTTATAGCTGAGTGCAGTTTGCAACTTACCGACATGACCTAGTGCTCGTTGAATGAACATGACTGCACTTTTGCCAGCTGCATTGAAACAGAAACAAGTTCCCACAGTGACCTCAAACTAATTTCAGCATGACCTGAGTACTATTAGGTGTATGATTTTATGCAAAAAAACCCAAAAAGCAAAAAACAAAACAATACAAAAAAACAAAAAAACCCAAAACATTTTACTGCATATTTAGTAGGAAACTCACCCACTTTCCAGTTTGCAGGAAATCATACAATAAATTTTTTTTCCTAATTTTTTCAATATTAACTTTTGCAAATCTAAGGAAATGTTTAAATGGAATAAAAGAAACCAGTACGATACACTGCATTGCACAAATAGAAAGAAATAAAAAATAGCAAAAGGAAGTATACAAAATAATACGCTTTTCTAAATATTTTCAGGCAAATATGAGAAGAAATCAGTTCTTAATATATTATCCAGGCAATATGACTGGATTGCCAGCATGTCTTTCATGAAATGGAGATTCAAAGGAGCCATAGGTAGCCTAAGCAATATAAACAGTAATTAGAGGACCCTCAAAAGTGATTATAAGAGAGTCTTACACTTAAATAGGACTACTGACTTAATGGAAAAAGATCTTGACATCAGACATGTTGGTCTGCAGAACCATGGGAACATACTTTACTTCATCTGTTGTTGTCACATGGATCATGGAATTGCCCTGTGAAACAAAGTTTGACTTTACCGTGCACTTTCTTTTGTACCCATGATATCTGAATTAAGGGTTATTAAAAAGTTATGCCTCATTTCCCTCCATACCTCCATCTTCAAACTGCTGTCAAGCATTATCTATTAACTCTATTATAGTACCACATTGAGACCCTAATCAAGATTTTGCCCTGACTGTATTAAATTCTGTGCATTATAAAATAATCTTCTCCTAGATTCTCAGATCAATGTAAGTGAAAGATGTTGGTGTAACATCTCATGATAGCATAAAAATAACTTAAGTGATCAATGGTAAGTCAGTGGCAGAGCCAAGACCAACATAACTTCCCAGCTCAGCCCTCTTCCCTGCTTCCAATTATCAAGGCTGTAACAAGAACAAGAATGATGGAGAAAATGTATGAACTTTTTTTTTTTTCAAGAAAAATAGTTTCACAGTTTATTTCATTATTTTTAACAGCTACCTGAATTGACCTTTTGGACAGACATCTCTTAGACTTACAGAAATAAAGTGGAGTGTAACAGAATGCTTATTGACAGAAGGAAGAACACCCAAACTTCTTTATGTTAGTTAAAAAGTCATTACTATGAGAGCAAATATCTATTTTACAGTATAGAACATTCTTCACTTTTCAGTGCCCAAGATCTATTGCATTTTGTCTCTGTTATCTCAATTTATTTTAGGCAAGTTGGAACAGAGGCTCCTTGAGCTCACTGACACAATGGAGCAACAAGGATATTCCCATTAAAACAGGTATGATTACCCTAAGCAAGAAAAATATATCCCCTTTCAGGTTCAACCTCTGGCAGAATCTGCTGCTATTGTGACAAGCATTTTAACAGTTAATATATCTTTTATATAGGGGAACTCTGGTGCTTAGTATGCAAATCTGAGCAGCACAGGTCACTGAATTCTTTAATCTTTGTTTCCTTCAAAATAATGACAATTAGTACAGAAAGGTGACTCTTTAAAATAGGAGTAGATTTACTGTTGATGATCTTCCTTAACTACATGGTGAACAGGATTAGTTCCTTAAAGGAAACATCTAGGTTACCACACTGGACTGCAAACACCCAAGTCAGACAGAAATAGCATCAAGCAGAGATGAGATGATCACTTAAGCCTGTTTCCAAATGCAGATACAACAAGGACAAAGAAATTCTTCCACAAAACATTTCCTGTTAAGTAATTCCTGGAGTAGCTCAACTTAGTCAAAAACTTGGAGATAAAATCAGATAAATCCTACTGCCTACAACTAGGTCTAGGCATCTGCATTTAACAAGAACCTTTTATAGATGAATTGTGGCTGAGATATATGCAGGCTGAAGAGCTCTTCACAGTCTGTTCCAATGAAAATATTGTCTAAGTACATAAGCATTAGAGCTGAACAAATAATTCTCAATGAATAATTTATCTGATTGATTTCCTCTTTTTATTCTCTCCCTCTTCAGAGGCTATGCATGGACAGAACAAAAAGTATATTGAATTTATTCATTATTTGAAATTATTCACAATCTTGTTCAGTGAATAATTCTAGGCCTGCAAATCCTTTGAACTGCGGACTTTGAGTAGCTAATTTGCAGCTCACACCATAAAGTGTGTAATAAGGAACTAACTGGCTAGCCAAGCACAGTTTTTAATTGCAAGAGTCTGACATCTGAATGAGTTCTGTTTGAAATTCAGTTCAGTGAGTGTACAATACTCAAGCTAAAAAGTAATTTTTTACAGGCATTTTCCCTACTTCAGTGCAAGTGCTCCAAAGACTGGTTTGAAGTATTTGGAGGACACAAGGCTTCCCCTTCATACAGTTCTGATAGTCTCTTTTTCTTCTAATGAACCTCAGCAATAAAAAGATGAACATATTCAGAAGCAGAAACATCCAACTGTAATGTTGAATGTGTGAAAGAGCAGATTAATAAGACTAATAAGAAGGTTCGTGTGATCATTTTTGCCTTACTAGAGCTCACATGGACAGAGAAGGGAAAGGAAAAATATGGCCTTAAGCAAGTAAAAACACTGAGTTGAATCTGGCCAAGTCTTCATAGAGCCAGAACCACAGCCATTTTTTGTGCTTTCTTCCTTCTCTGCTTTATTCACTCCTGTCTGTCTTTGACAGAATCACCAGTTTTAAAAATGAACTTCTTCTGGGTCTGCATATCACCCTTCTCCTTGAAAGACTGGCTACAGAGAGCTAATCAAAACAGAGGGCAGGTAGACAACCAGAGCAGGATTTCAAGCAAGGCTTTAGCATGCTTTAAAGTGTTACAGCTAGGGGCTTGCAGAGGTCAGGAACAGCATTAACTGGAATTTGTCTGCCACTTCTTTGGAGTTTCTGGGTATCCCTAGAGGCTTTCTCATATCCTACCTTTGAACTTCAGGTTTCTAGCATGCTCATTCCACAATTTTGATTGTGAATCTAGCCAAAGAAAGAAGCTACAGTTTATTTACCACCCATCAATCAGCAAAAAAATTATTTACAGATGTGTTCATTTATTTGACTCTTTCATTTATTTACTTATGACTACAGCGAATACCACCACCAGACAGTGTCCAGATGGAAAACAATTACCTCACACTGGAACTGTATGCTTCCTAAAAACACTTGAGAAATTATTTAAATTTCAGACAGTTAGAAACTGTCTTAAAAGTAAGCTTGGGTGTGTTTTTGCAAGAAAACTCCCTTTGGTGGAAAAAAAAAATCAAAACCAAACAAACAAAAACCCAAACAAAAAAACCCCAACCAAACCAAACCAAAAAACCCCAAAACTATTTGACCCTCAGAAAGAGGCTTAGGATACTTCGACTCCAAACTAATGGTAATCTCATGTAAGTGGCAACTCTAGTGCAGCTCTAATCCTCTGAAAGATTGCCCTCTGCACTGTGTCAAGTGCAAGAGTAACCAACTCATGTTGTTTATCCAAATACATGACACCTAAGGCCCAGGGTATTGCTGGATACATCATGCCAGAATTTACTAGGAGAGGAAGAGTCCTTTGATTACATTCTAAAAGTCATTAGAATTGTACAAGAAGATCAAATCTGAATAGAAAATTTTATACTACCTAAAGTTGCTTAATAAAATTTATGGCTATCTGCAACATTGTAACTGATGAGATAAAATAGGAGCACAAGTTTTTTGTAATATAGATCAGTATAGAAGACAAGGAAGAATATATCTCTATATTCTTTGCTGGCATCTCACATACTTCACAAATCCAGGGAAGTAACAGTTCTACATTAGCATCCAACACCAGGAATTTGCAGTGTGAGACCTTCTTCTCTGCATCTCCAGACTGTTGAAACAGAACCCAGCCTGTCATCTGGATCATTAGAGTCCAAAACTCTACAGGCCCCACATCATTGCTCAAATGGTAGAAAAAACAGCTTTCATCTGCACTTCTCCAAATCCAGATGTGCTGTCATTTGCTCCTGCTGTGGCACTGCATTTTGAACTTCATGTTTCACCGGGCTTTGCCTTACAGGCAAAATGGATCCCTAGACCCATTCTAGAGTAGAATTCAACTATCTCAACTCCCAGACATCTTTTGAACATATTTGTGTTGCCAGGTATGTGGTGATTTGGAGAGTTGGTTTTTTTTCTGTCTTGCCTCTCTCTGTTACTTCTTTCAGGTGACAGAATGGGATGGAACCCTTGCAAGAATTCTCCTAAGGAATGGTATTAGATGACAGCTAAAAATCAAATACAGTTTTTGGGTATTTAAATAAATAAGAATTAAGGAAACAGATTCTATATACTATAAAGAGCACGAGTCTGTAGTGGAAAAAACAGGATGAGCATCTTGTTTAAATAAGAGACAAGAAGATGATCATCATGCCTTATTAAGAATAAAACTGGAAGTAATAACTATGGCACTAACTTATCTTGGAGGGAACAGTATATTCCTGTATTTCCTGTCTTAGAGAGAAAAGCAGATTTTTGCCACAGAAACTCCTTTCTACATCCAAAAAGATGGGTTGCATCAGAAAGATTATTTCTTGTTGTAAAGAAGCTGAAATACTTTGGACATTTGCCAGACATCACGAAAAGCTAGGGTTCCTAGGGATTTCTTCGTATCAAGGAGTACAAGTCCCAATAACAAAATGGAAAATCCCTGAAAACCCTTACTCCCACACATTCCAAAACCTTCACAAACAATATTTCATTGTTTAAGGGATTCTAAGGTGTTTTTCAAATTAGAAAGAAGATCGAGTTTGCTAAACTAAAAGCAATTTGGACTGAGACACCAAGCACAAAAGAAATTCTGAAGGCTTAGTGGCAGAGAGACAAAGAGACCTTCCTTCAGTTTTTCCTGTCCAAGACTCTATGAAATGGCTTTGCCTTGATTGACCTTCCCTAAAAGAATACAGATCAGCATGAGATATTTCTGGACACTGTTACTTATGGACTGGAACATAGACTGCAGCGGATGCATACGCAATTTAACAGCTATGAATTCCTTTACTTGGCAGGCACCTTCAGAGAAGAGCCATTATGCAGGCAGAAGGTGATCACCACAAATTTAATATCTTACAGATCTTTCTTTCTGTTGTTCATGATCAGCCTTTTACATTTTCAGTTTACAAAGGTACAGGTGGGATTCACTAAGCGGCACAGAAGCTAAATATACTTGTGCCCTCCATTATACCGCAATATTAGTTTACAAACATGAAGTTAAGTCTCTGATCATTAAGTAAACTAAACATATTAATATCTTGAAATCACCCTATCACTGCTACATTTTTAAATTCCTATTTTGTTTTGGTTTGGTTTGCTTCTCTGATATAGAATTACTTTTTCTAAGGCTAAATAAATAGCAGATGGGTCAATCTTTAGGTCACAAGTTGTATCTTTTCATTGCCAGGTAATATTCATAGCACAGCAGGGCAAAATGATGCTCCACAGTTTGAGGGCATTTGATGGAATCTTTCCAGTGATTACTTTAAGTGATGACACTTAAGTGGTATGAAGGGGACATCTAAATCTTCGGATCTTGGAATGAAAACTGTTGTGGGAAGATATTTTCAAAGGCACCTTCCTTTTTGACTTAATTTGCACCGCCCGAAATTAAACAATTTGACTTGATGCTCAGAACATCTTTTTAAAGACTGGATAGCTTTTCACTTTATGATGCCACCCTGTGAATAGAGGAGACCACAACCAGAGATGGCACACCAGATGTGGCCTCACCTATACAAAGTAGAGAGGGAGAAGAGCCTTTTCTGCAAAGCTACTTTCCAGCTAGTTGGACCCCAGCCTGTGCCAGTGCCTCCAGTTATTCCTGCCCAGAAGCAGGACTTCACATTGCCCTTTACTGAATGCTGTAAGATTCCTGTCAGCCCATTTCTCCAGTCTGCCACTGCCTTTGTGAGTGGCAGCACAGCCATGTGGTGCATCAAGCACTCCAACAAGTTCTGTATCATCTGCAAACTTGCTGAAGGTGCACTCTGTCCTGTCATCCAGATCATTAACGATTAACATTGACCCCACCATCCAGCAATCTCTCTGTGAGAATGATATGGGAAGCAGAGGGAAAAGATAAATTTCAGTACATTCAAGATAAACAGCATTACCTATTGTCCTCTTATCCACCAAACTACTGTAGAAGGCTGTCAGGCTGCTGAAACAAGATTTCCCATTTATATATGAATGCAAATTGCTCCAAATCATCTGCTATTCCTTCGCATCTTTGGAAATGGTTTCCCTTCAGCAATGACTTTTTTTTTCTTGATAATATTGACAAGGCATCTCATATTCACCTCAACATTTTTTATGGATTGAAAAAAAAAAATCTGATATTAATAGTGGTGAAAAACAAATAGTATGCTGTAAAATACTCCTGGTTCATAATTTCAAAGGTAGGGCAGAAAGCTAGGCTAGAATGAATTATAATTCTCCAAATTAAACAACATATAAAGGAAATGTAAATTCTGAGAGAAATTACAAAAGGAAGTGTAGCTCCTAATTACAGTTTATCAGACAAGTATTTTTAAAAAGTTGAATCAATTTCTATTTTGCAAGATTTACAATGGTCATTGTCCCTTCACAACAAAACTTTTCCAAAAGATTTCTTGTGTCGATTTGTTTTTATGTTTAACAGAAAAATCATTAAAGTTAGTTTCTCTAATAAATCATTAAAAGATACAAATCTGAGCAACAAATAGACAGTGGTTTAAAAAAACAGCCCTGTTCTGATGAAGAATTTTGTGCGGATTGTATTTGCACAGCACTTCATAACATTAAACCAGGGTAAGGCCTGGGTTTGTTTTTTTAATACAAAAGCAATGGAAATCACATCCTGGAAGTGCTGGTTCTGCATTAGGAACCCATTGGTCGTGATCAACAGGAGAAGGAGGAGGCTCCAGCAGACCCTGCTCTCCTCCAGTCTTGTTGCTATGGCAATACTGAGCATCAGATTAGACCAGCTATAAAGACAGACATGCTGTGTGCTCCCCAGGTCCTTACTTTGCTCTTTCTTTTGTTGTTTTGTTTTATTGTTTTGGCGGGTTTTTTTTTTATTAAAATAGCAATACAGATTGCTTGCACTGAACATGTATAATAATATGTGAAGGAATAAACTCAATAGACAGCAAAAGTTACCATCAAGGCAAAACCTAGTGGCAATTAAAAAGAAAAAGGCAGTTTGTACATGTGGTAAACCTTCATGTGTCAAGACAGCCAAAAATGGAATGAAGCCTCTTTGCAATTACATTACCACATTAATATTCATCACTGGTGTTCAGGGTTTTTAAACTTTCCCTTCAACCCATTTTCAGAAGCAGGCACATACTATTTGCAGCACTGACCTGAAGTGGTGTATCACCTTCTGAAAGAAGGTTAACATAAGCATGCAGTGGAAACCTCCCATCTAATTTAAAGCATCCTTAAAGACAGAATTGGAGAACAGTAATTAATAAATGAAACATAGAAACTTCATTTCCATTTTGTCTTGGATTTTCCCATCTTTGTGTTGGACTTTTCACATTATACATTTGGTGTCTTTCACTTAGCTACTTCTCTTCCTAGAAGGCTACTTATAATTATGAAAAGTAGGGAAAGAAATTAATGATAAAATCCCCTTTCCAAATGTATATACGTAAATACACACAAACACACAAATATTCTGACATTTTTGCTCTATGAAAAGAACACAACGTTTTAAGAAATCTCATGTATCAGACACACACACACACTGCAGGAATCAGGGAATGGTAAAGGTTCACCATTGTTTGAGTCCTGTGCAGCCTGTCTCTGTCCTCTTGGTAACGTGGGGTCTGGCTGGCACACTGGCAGGGTTTTTCAAATTCCATGCACTCTTTTGGTACTTAAGCACTGTGATTGAATAGCTTTTACTTAGCAGGTTTCCTCAATAAAGCAGCAATCAAGCTGAAAGAAATGGTTTAATCCATGACTTGGTCTAAGGCCAGGTCAAGTTGGTCTCATTTGTCATCTTTTTAAGGTGGAGCTCTTAAATACAGACAGATGATACAGCTCTAAGTGTTGGAACCCATATGGAGAAGGTATGGCTCCATTACTGTTAACAAGTCCCTGTTAATACCTCTTTGCCAAAGTAGCAGAACACAGCGCCTGGTCAAACATAAAAGCCTTTGAAGATTCTTATGGGAATTCAGTTAAGACTTTTGCTGTGTAAATGCACAATTTGTTTCTACTATATAGACCTTGAAATGAGGTAGATCCCAAAGGCTATAGCAAAACATCTGCAAGATCCTGTATGGGTCAGATATTCTACTGATGTGATTTTCTCTTTGAAAATTGGTTTACAGATGGTTAGCAAGGTGTTCACAGTGTTCAGTTTTATTATTTCATTGTTGACATTTGTGTCCAGTGCCCTGAAAATAACTTTGTGAATTCAATACAATAATTACTGCCTAAAGGAAATATTACTCTGTTACGTGAGGAAATTAAAGTGAGTCATTTCATTCCTTTTATTGCCATTTATTAACTTTTCTCCATATGTAAAGCATCAAAGAATTTAGAGGGGAGTTTCAGAAGAATTACTTTTTATGAAGCTGAATCCTGCTACTTTTACTTTTGGCCTTGGCCAGATTTATCAGCCAGATTCTGCAGAACAATGCTTTGTCCTGGTGTGTATCACCATCAAATTCTGGCTCTTCATCAATACAGCCTGTCCAGGGAGAGCAGCGCCACTTAAACAGCGATCGTCAGGGGAAGAACAGCTAATTTAAGAGTGCTTATACTGGCTAACAAGGACTATGGATGTGGACATTCTCTACAGACCAGATGATCAGAAAATGGTAGGTTCAAATTAAATATTTTTCTCCATGATGAGAAGGGGAATAGTTTCTTAAGTTGCTGTTTTTTGCTGTCAAGAAAACTTTGAAAGAGTGAAGGTGTTCGTCTTGGGAATTGTCTTACTTCAACTAAACCAAGGAAAAATCAGGGCAATTGGGCTATGTTCTAACCTCTGCTTAATTCTAGAAACTGATTTAGGTTTGAGCATCCTTTAAAGGTTTCAGTTTACCTTGTGACAGCAACACTAAGCTTTCAAAACTGCAAATGTAGACATTAAGTCAGATGTGTTCTGTGGCGAATAGCCAAGAAAATCTAGTGCCGAATCTCAGTAAAACTAATAAATCTGAAAAATTACTACACTGATCACAATCAGCTGTCAGGCAAAAAAATAACATGCATTACACATAGAATTGTTCTTTATTTCTGATTGTTTTAGCTTTATGTGTCTCTTTTAGATTCATGGAAAATTGGACAATGGAAAAGACTGGCTTTTCCCTTCTAATCTCCCCTGTTCATTAAAAATATGTTTGAGAAATAAAACCTGAGGAGGGAGGGGAGAATAATGTATATTATGCTTCTAAGGAAACAGAAATTTGCTGAAAACAACAAAAAAAAAATACAGTTTTTCCATGTGGAAATAATAGAGCTGCAGCCAGCACATCAACCTTGATTTCAGCTCGACATCATCTGTTGTGTATGAACTACCCAGGTAACATAAGGGATTGCAAGGCTAACTTCAGCATCAGCCTGCAGGGTTGGCTTTATCATACCTTTGCTTGGGAAAGGTGACACTAAAGTTGTAGTAGGATTTTTTTGCGAAGATTAGTTAAATTGTCATTTGAAAAATATAAACAAAGAGAAATACGCCTTCATACCAGATAAAGGTAATTCGGGCCTAACAGCCATCTATCTGCCCTTTTCCAGGAAACACAGGAGCACACACATAGCAAATGTGATCTGAAGTAGGAGAAACAGCACCAGGATTTTTGTGTTTGCCTGCAACACTGCTGTTGCTATTAGCTGTACAGCAGCCCAGTCTGTACATTTCTGCTGACCTTGGTTTAGCTGATCCCACCTCAGCTGGGAGCACACCTATGGCCCCTCACTTCATAGCTGATCTAAGGAGATAAGCAGCTCCAAAGGGAAAGAGAAAGTCTAACTACAGAGCAAAGGAGTCTGATTTAATCAGGTTACATTCTGAGTTGGAGAAAGCAAAAAATTCTTACTGCAAAAGTGCATGCATTGCAGCATAAATAGCATTTTAATAACAATGGCTTGCTGTAGTACTGTTTCTAAATCTTTTATTAGCTTTTTTTTTAATCGGGAAAATGGATTAATGGTCTATTTTATGATTTTCCAACACTATTTGTTGCAAGGCTCAGGCATTCTGCTCAGATGGTTGTGGGCTTTATGAGTGTGCTCCAGCTTGCTCTTTTCAGTCTGCTGAATGTCAAATATTTATCTGTGTTTTTCTTAAGTCCACCTCCTGATTTCTGATTCTTGTGATTCATGACAAAGACTTTAATGACACTGGAAAAAACAGCCACCAAAGTCTCACTGTTTGCACAATCAAAAGATCATAATCCAACTGCAATAAATCTCAGCTCTGATGAGAAGTAATTTGGCATTGCCTAAACATGACATGGATATGTTATGAAAAGTCTGTCTTAGTTTCTAAGTTGCAGCTTGAAGCTAAGAGAAGTGGATGAGATCCAAAGCCTACAGATTACTTTTTGGTCTTAGTCTTTGAAGCTTACTAAGACTTTCTCAAACTGCATTTTATAAGCACACTATATATTTTTCCTTGTAAAGCTGATGCATTTTCTCATGATTTTTTTCATTCCCTATCCAGTTGAAACCAGTATATTCATAGTACGATCAAAGCGTATAAATGTTGACATTTACACTGCTGGACATTTAAATAAAATTCTTACATAAGTATCTATTAGGCAAGATTTACTTCATGCCATTTTCAATCTACTACATAGGCAAGCAGTATATATAGAAAAATAAATCCCCTATTCATACTTATACAAATATTTCATGTACACTTTGTTTATCCATTGGAAGAAACTGAGCGTATCTTCCGCAGTTTCACCACAGGTCATCTGAAGGGCAGTATCAGGATTCCTGTGATCCATGTAGGCCTCCCAAGAGGGCAAAGAACAAGACCTGTTTGATCCAGCACCTGCTGTGAAACCATCACTTGGATACTTTTTTGTAAACTTTTGCCAGACTGTGAATAGTATAAATATGTAAGAAAAAGCAACAGGAAAATCAGCTGGATATTGACAAAAATGCCATTAGGAGCCACTGATCAATCATTTCAGGCTACTTTTTTTTTTTTTTTTTTTTTTTTTACAAGGTTCGTAGCTTCAGGGAGGTCAGCGATTGGCATTGGTGTGAGCAAACTGAAGCCACCACACAGATTTTAACTACATAAATTGTCCTTCTCCTATAGTCTAAAGGGAATGGACACAAAAAACAAAATATGGCAGTTGGCATTTTTATGTGGTACATCTGACTGACAGACACTTTGCAGACTAATTGATGAGCATTCAAAATACCCTGACAGGTTTTAGCTACACAGCTTCTAGGAATCATCAGATTCTAATTCCACAGAAAAACTTCAGCAGAAATCCTCTTAACTGCCAGCTAAATTCCTGGAGGATTTTGTTTTGTTTTAAGTTTAGGTCCTCTAGAGGTTGAAAAAAAGACCTTAGGGAATGGGTTTGAGTAATGATTTTCTGAAGCTATTAAACTTAACAATGACTTCAAAGATCTAGCATCTGTTTTTTAAATGTTTGCATGAGGCTGACAGTTGGTATACAGTGTTTCACCCCATTGCAGTTGGCAACTACCAGATATTAAACGTTACATAAAATACAAACTTTGCCTGAAACCATAGTTCTGATCTCGAAGAAGACTACGAAATATGGCATCTTCCTGTTCATCAGCCCCAGGTGAGGGTTTAAAGTCTTCCTGACTCACTAACACATGCACCTTTATGTCCTTAATCATTTGTTAGCACCAGAAAAAGGCAATGCCGTGAGGGCAGAGGGAGTTTCACTCCCTTCTGGCTCACGTATCAGGAGCTGTTAGTAAAATTCCAGCTCCATGGTGGGGATGTGCGAGTCCAAAACAAACAAGATGTTTTTCAGATGCTAGACTTTGTTTAAAAATCTGGCACTTGGAAAGATTTGTTTTATTACTGTAAATTGAGCAAGTTTAATTAATATCAGCTCACTGACAAACAAGTATGCTGGTTTAATGATTGGTTTTCACACTGTGCAACAAATACTGACACACAAGCCTTTATAGGAGTCAAAGGCCCAGGCAGCAGACCTGATGTGGTTCTACTCTGCAGATGGGTGAAGGGTGAGAGAAACAGAGCTGTGCAGCAACCTCCCCTTCATGGATGAGCTTCTCCATTTCATTTCCCAGGCCTAAACCGTGGCCAAGGGCTCTCAACTTCACCAACTGAATAGAAAAATCTCCTTTTGCAAGAAAATTACATCATGTACTGCTAGACCTGTCCTGGGTCTCCATAGATAACATGGAAAGTGAATAATTTATTGTTCCTAAACTTATCTCCTGTTTGTCCATGGACTCTCAGCACCATCTGCTCAATCTGAGTTAGCTCCACTATTTGGCTTTTAACTCTACAGGCTCTAGTTGAATCAATAGATTATAACAAAAGCCATATAGAAAGAAAACAAAAGAAATTATTACTTTTTAATGATGGCAAAACACAATAGCACTGGTTTGCTAACTAATTACTGCCTACTGCATAGGTAGCCAGTGTTGGTGATCAAGATGTTAAAGACTTTTATGCATTATTATAAACTGTAGCCCAGAGCACGGTCTGGGCACTTTATTTGAATGTAAGTATATAAATCTGGGGGGAAAGAAACAAATTATCTTTTAAATCTTTAAGACAATTGTTCCAATCTGTCTCTCTCCCAATTTACTTTCTTTGGAGAAAAACAAAGGAAAAGCTTTTAATCACTTGACTTTCATATCTCTTAATTTGAAAGAAAAGCAGCAAAGAAGGGGGTATTTCTTAACTTTGAGAAGCCATGGCACAATTAAGGCTACGTACTCCTCCTCTCCCTTCTTTAAGTTTATTGAAACTTAAAGAGTGGAAAGAGAAATCCTACCAAAAGAAAGTCTGTTTATGTGGAGCTCATGGAAGAAAGTGTTCCAGAACATTAATTTATTTTAAAATATTGCCCTTTAATACTGCCAAGATTAATTAAATCAGCTGTCATTTGCAGAGAAAGTGCTGGTTTACAAGCCAAAGCTGTTATGAATTATGTGCAGGATTTTTTTCAAGATTTCAGAAAATTTTGGTAGAAACCATGTGTGTAAAATGCTTATTTTATACAATTCTGCCTTATATAGCTCCTGGTTTTTTTCCAGCAGCCTATTTGACTACAGATAAACAACAGTCTTTACACACTGGAAGGTGTCCAAGAAATATTAAGATAAATAAGATGCATTTTCCCCAGGGATTTAGGGTGAAACGATAAGCTGAGAACAGCCTCAAAGACAGATCTGAACACAAATGCAAAGTAGAACTGTGTGAAATCATTGACTCCGCCTGCTAACACCAGCTTTCAGCTTCTTCCATGGCATGAAATGTTCACTTTATCTTTCTATTGCATCAAAACTTTCATCAATTTTGACATCAGGTTTCTTGTACTCCCTGAGTACTGAGGAGCATTAGTGAAAGCTTTCACAAGGGCTGATTTCCTTTGTTGAGATCATAACCTATTTCTTCTTATTCTATCATTGATCGAGCTACACAGCATCCTGTGGAAGGTCATACGTAATTTTTTCTTTGTAGTTTCTCAGAGGGAAATTCTGATCTTTTTTTGTTTTGAGCCAGTTAAAGAAATGCAGATTCCTCACCCATAACTGTTATACAGAGGGCTGTACATTTAGCTGGTATAAAGCAATACAAATCTAGCTGCTTTCCAATAGCTATATAGACTTACACATTCTGAGAACTTGGGGATTTAATTCCCTTGCATAAGACTAAAAACATTATTACTACAGGCATTTCCACTCTTATGACAGTATATGTCTATAAGAACATTGTAGTATACAGTTTGCCAAAGCTACTACAGTTCCATTAATTGCCACATGATTCTGCCATCTGCAGCCTAGATACTCCTTTCTTTGTCTATACTGAAACAGAGAAGGCTGTAAGGTCTTCTGTATAACTCTGTATAGAGTTACTGCAGCTGTAGGTCTTAGCCTTCAAAGATTAGAAGCAAGCACTTTATGCTTGGTCCTTGTACACCCTGAGAATATCCCCTATCCCTTGGAAGACCTACACAAAACCAAGTTAATAACTTCTGGAAGTGACCCTCACTTCTCTTTTGGCAACCAGCAAAAGGCTATAATAGTGTTGTCTGCTTTGAAAAGAACTTTTTTTTCAGGATGTTCTAGACAGTTTCTGGTCCTCTAATGTTGCCAGTAAGAAATATCAGAGACCACAGCCTGGCCTCAAAAATCTGCTTAATACTCAGTTTGGATCCTACAAAGGGAAACAATAAAACCCATCATTCAGATGGGAGAAAGCAAATTTTATGTTAGGTCTACATAAACTCAGCAGTTCTGTGACTGTCCTATTGCATTTAGCTTTCTCATGGGTACACTTACACTGCCTCCTGAAGATGCTTCCACCTCCTCTTCTACACTTGCTCCCTTCATTGCTTCCTTTACCCTCTAACCCCATTCTCCAACCAAAAACTCTTCAGATAAGCCAACCGAAGTACACCAGTTGGTCTGACACTGGAACTTCTCTGTTATCTTTTAAATTACATTTCATAGATATTTAGATTTGTACTCTTTCCTCAAAGAGGTTTTAGTCTGTATGACAGCTAGATAGCATAAATTCTAGATTTCAACCTGCAGAAACCAGTCACAAGAATTAGATGCGTAATTCAGTTCCCTCTGTAAATTTGTGTTTCACCAGGCTGCCTTCATGTTAGTAAATATCAGTCTTACAGAAGGCTTTCTCTTTTTTTTTTTTTTTTTTTTTTCATATGTTTCAAACCAGTGAACCAGAGACCAGTTTGTATGTTTCATCAGGAAATAAAAAGAGTGATGTACAGGTTTATCCCTGCTTTGAAATTTTACCCTTGAGTGCCCAAGAGTCATTGGAAAGGAAAAAGTAGACATGTGAAACAACCATTGCTTCAGGTAGCACATAAGTGAACTTCAGTCCCTAGGGAATTTGCATCCAGGGAGACAAAGTAGTCACTCCCTCAACACTGAACAAAGTTCAAGAGTAATTCAGAGGCAACAGCAGCAAGTAGAAAAGTTAAAATTCTTCTTGGCAATGAAAGGGTGGGGAGGGAAGAGAGACAAATATGTACTCAGAGCAGCATTTGGGTGATAAATTTTTGTTTGGGATAGCAGGAAGACTGGAGTCTTTATTTAAGTGAATTCCTACTCACTGCAATGGGGTTTTCCCTGATCAGACAGAGGAACAGAGGACCAGCTCTATCCTCCTCTGCCAGAGGAGCACAGTCACCAGCTCTTGACAGATGATTAGGGAGGAAGAATGGAGGAATACATCTGCAGACAGCGTCAATAATGGGACAGACTGAACTGGCAGAGAAAAGCCTTTCAGTGGGTAAGTACTCACTCTGGCAATGAGCTAGGACCATCACTCTTTGCTATTCAACCTATGCTGCCTTCTGGGCTACAGTAAAGCCTGAAAAGACAGGGGGCAGAGTAAAGGGGACATATCAGTCCTTGTTGTTTCAGATGGTCTGAGCTAGGGTGAGTACAAAATGAAGCAATAGGATGCCCTGGCAAACCTCCTACTGTTCTCTCCATGGAAATAGCCTCATGTCAAGTCATATTTTCATGTTACACCAAAATCAATAACTGTATGATTGGACAAGTGAACAACAGATTTGGATTAACTTTTGAACAGTGGACTTGTACTAATTTTATCTAAGTACAAAATTCTCTGAAATAATCGGTGAGGCCAGGAAAAAGAAATGGATTCATTAGAGCCCTTTGAGATGTGTTGCTTTTTTACTTTCCAGTACTGCTTAAAAAAATTAATTAAAACTTGACAGTTTATAGAGGCTTATAGTGATTACACATCCCCCATCACTTTTTTTCAGGTGATAAGGTACAGGCTCCTGCATCCTGGCAAAACTCCAGAATGGATAATTGCATTGCCTTGCCAAGTTTTAATTGAATGAGGTGTTCTTCTTAACTTTGGCTCCTAAATTACTGTGCATTGTTAATTACTGAACACACATCTCCAGAGGAGGCTCACTTGCAGAGCTACCAAACTGCAGTAGTGCAATCCAGAGAAGAACTAAAGTGCCCAAATATGTCTAGAAGAAATATGTTGGTAGTGCTCAACTTAGGCAGTGCTCTGTCATCCAAGCTTCACTGATCCCATTTCTTCATGGATTTTATAAAATAATTTTATCAACACAGATAAAAGGCAGAGCCCATCTGTTTTTTTGTGTGTCTTGTAAGTGCAGAAACAACAGAGTAGGGTACAATTCCCCAGCTCCTCAGAAGCTGATGTTGATGTTGTGGTGATTTGGAGACATTTCTGTGAAGACCTCCAATAGGCTAGTTGGAGGCACCTCAGAATAGTCCATTTAGTTTGGTTTTCCAGAGAAATTATGGGTTTTCTCTAACTAAAAGGGTGAAATGGGAGAATAAATATTCCATCCATTTTAGGACAGAAGCCAATATTTTTTTTTTCAATGTTTCAAATTAGGAAATTAGGCAAAGAGGAGGAGAAAAGAAACAAATTCCAAGTGATTCTGTATTAAATTTTCAGAAAAAAGACTGAAGAAAGTAGGAAACAAAATAAAGTCTCCATAACATCTCCAGAAACTTGCATAATCTAAGCAGTTCTTTTGGATTGATCGCTGAACACAGATTTTAATTTCAACTTTTTTACCAACTCAGTATATGGGAAAATGATCTCACATTCAGAGAAATCAGGAAAGATGTATCTTTCCCTCACACAAAAATAAGGTAATTTTTTTTTAATAAGACCATATTTATTTCAAGGTAATTCCTAGAGTTTAAGTGATATACTTATTTTTAAGTCAAAACATTCACTTATAATTAACGTGTATGTAGAAAACACTGGTGTAGAAATATACATATTTTATATATATTTGTACAAGTAACAAGACAGTTTTCCAATTCCAGCAGTAAATATTATCTTGTGTGACAGCTTAGTTTGAATACTTGATACAGATAAGATAGTTGTGATGTGAAAGACTTCAGCTCTCCCTCCCAAAACATATGAGGAGGGCACAGTAAGAAGCAGGCAGGCCTGATGCAAGGGCACAGAAGGTACCTCAAACTGCTGAGATCCTTAATCTTAAAACCACACAGATGTGTGTAAAAAAGTTGTATAACCTCTGGTTTTAATATTTTACAGGGCCTTCTCTCCTACTCTAGAGCTCCAAGGCTGGGCTTATGCTAAAGAGGAGATGGTAAACCAAGAGTGAAATTCTGAGTCCTGACCAGGCAGAGGGAGAAGGGCAAGGTTTATCTTTTGTAGTTTGCATGGTTTAAGGCACATTCTTTGAAAAGGATTCAGTACTTCAGGCTGTGTGCCTTTACACTCCGATCCTTTCTCTGGAAACCAGAGAAGATGGTAAATGCCTACAGCAGAGTTGAAACCAGGATTGCTAAAGCATAAACAGGCAAAGAAGAAAGAAGAATTTGCTCCTGAAGAGCATTTGCTATTAGAAAATTATGACCACATGCAAATTCCCCAGAAGTTGTGAAACACGCTTCAGGTTGTTGAGAGAGTTCATCTACCTTTTATTATCCGTTCCCTAAGAAAAATAAAAACTAAATATATTTCATGAGCAGAATTATTTTAAATGATTGAGGAATCACCCTTCAGTATCCCAAACAGTTGTTTTATTGGCAGCTGAAGCCCCTTTTTCATTACTCTTCAAAGATCCCTCAATTTCAATTCTACTTGTTCACATTCTGCTTCAAATGATACCCCACTGAGCTGACCACATGCAGGACTGTGTTCCAAGACCTCTTTTTTTAATAAAAATTCTCTTTTAGTGTCTCCACACCATGAAACAAATCACATAGCTTCATAAGCCATCAGACAATCCTTTCAGTTTCTCGTGCAGGCAAACTGAGCCTTTTTCATCTGATTAATTCACCAAGCAAGCTGATCTGGGAAGCATAAAAAGCTTCTGAGGCAGGATGAGAATCAGCAGCTCATATTTCATAATGGCATCGCTAATGCCCCAAATTAAGTGCTGAGGCTGTTTTGCTTGGCAATATCATTTCATGTTAATTTTGGATGGGACCGAAAATGAAGTTGTAATCTCCCTCTGTCATGCTGCGACTATTTCCTTGACCATCTTAAGTGCTGCATTTTATGAGGATGGAGCTGTTACTGCCGGGTATGGAAACCACTACACAAGTAAAACCTCCCTGAGTTTCTGCCCCAAAGATTTCACGCATTCACTCCTCAGAGAGGGCACACTTGGGGTCCATGCCTGGCTCCACACAGAGGCTTGGTCAAGAGAACCCAGAAAGGAGCAGCTTGCAGGCCAGGAGCAAGGTGAGCCATGAATTCAATGGATTTCACTACAGCTTCTGAGGAAAAAGGAGCCCTTTGAATGAGCTGCAAGCACAGGTCTCACATGCTGCACCAGTAATGTTGCACCAGACCACCTCTCCTGCCTAGCACCTAGAGCTCTGCTCAGTTTGTTGGAGGACAGACTTTAAGAGAAGGAAATCTGATCCTTGAAAATCAGAAGTGGCTCTTTTTCCTTCGCACTGTGTATTACTCTAGAGGCTTCTGTTGCCTTTTAGTAAAGTTTCTGTTCTGATAATTCAAGCTGTGGTTGTTATAGCTCATGTATCATTCAATATGAACAGCCACTGTTACTGGTCAACATGGTAATACAGCTGTTCTAGGGCTCTAAAATAAGGTGCCCAGCTTCATACAGAAGAATTCTTGTATTTTGATTCATTCACAAAGATGATGAACTAGTTGGTGTTACAGTTTTTAGATGATTTACTCAGATTTCTTGAATTTCATATTCTTTGAGGAGTCAATCAATACTGCTATTTATAAAAATATGTAATTTTTAATACAGAAATATTTTTATTGGTCTTGGTTTTTACAGAAGAGTGGGTTTTGCTCCCTCAGAGCCTGTCCCCTTGTCAGCTTCAATTTATCTCAGCCAAAATGATCATGTTCCCAGCTATGAACTCTACATTTATTTCATAGACCCATAAAAGGTCAAGACCTTTTTTTTTTTTAATCTGTGTCATTGTGATTTTAAAAGAGCCTAAAGGATCAACAAGACCAAATTAAAAGAAGAGAACATAACTGTGTGTTCATTCACTTCAGATCTTTCAGCACTGCAGTTCCAATTTAAAATAAGCACATGGTAAGCAAGGCAAGCACAAGACCGCACACAGTATAATTTTTATTAAGGCTGGACACTTCCCTGTTTATTTTTACCTTCATTAAAATATTTTAATCTATGTCTTTAAGTATATAAAACATCAAAGTTTTATTCTACTACTACCATCTCAGAAAGAGATCAAGTCTCAGCAAGACCATTGCCATTTTCTTTGATCTTGTACAGACCTGGGGATTTTAAGCCTGGTATTGACTCTGTAAAAGAATTTTAAAACTAATTGCTTAATGTTTTTTATTGTGTCCTCTTCTCTAATTTAATGTGATGTTTTATGAAAATGCAAGAGCCTGAAATCTCTATTATATTTTAGCTGTTACTAGTGACGTATTTCTAGTGAAATTTCAGGCTAAAGGGAATAATTTATAGTGCTCCTTACTTCATTGATAAAACCTTGTTTGTGGTGATCTTCTGTAACTCTGTTTGGGCTACAATTTTTCTTCTGCACACAAATAATCTTGCATTGAAACACAGGGCCATTTTTTGTCTATTTAAATTCACTGGGTATTTTGAGTCTGTGGTTTAATTCAGTGTACATTACCTCACATCTGAGCCAGAAGAATGTATTGCTTTTAAACTGTGTAAAACGCTGTGGAAAATTTAATGCCTAGGGAAAAACCCAGATTCTGCTGAAAGCAATAGCAAACTCTCATCAGCATAACAAAATCAAAGTTTCCCTGAAGTGCTCAAGCACCAAAAGGAATTTCCCAAAGCAGCCTTTGTTATAGCATATTTGGACACACCATTTTTCCTGACCATGCAAAAAATGCCCCCCTCACTCAATCAGGACTGAACCCACCTTATCTTCTTAACAGCATACAAAACATTCAGGCCAGCTCAAGTGAGTGCTAAAGGCTCCAACAGGTACTTTGTGCCAATAGAGGTTTCACCAGAGATTACAGTGGGATTATCTCACTGATTCAGACCTCCTTAGCAACTGCTGTTTCTTGGGAGGAGGCTCCACTGAAAACCACTAGCCCCATTCCACTCTGTTAAATCTAAAGGCACCTGGTAGCCTTGTGTAGCTGAGAGGCATCCCTGCCCATGGCAGGGAGGTTGAAGGAGATGATCTCTAAGGTCCCTTCCAACCTAACCCATTCTATAATTATACTTGATGGATAATCGTAATTTATAAATATGTGAAGATGCAGGACTTGATCTAGGCAAGTATCTAATTCTGAATCAATTCAACCTAAGAGCAGAGAGGAGGGAAAGCTTCATTCAAGCTGAGATGAACGAAGGGAGCCAAAAATCATAAGCAAAATTCGTGTTCTGCAGGAGAGAAAGACCTCAGCAGATGGGTGCATTCTGCACTTTCCTATGAACCTTTAAAATAAAAGTTCAAAAAGAGACAGCCATAACCTTCACTCTCAGTGACAAAAATCAGAGATACACATGGCAAGACTGGCAGTTGAGATTAACTTTTTGCCAGGAGCAGATTAATACAGTATTCTTGGGGTTTGCTGTTAACAGAGTAAAGAGAAACAGATGAGGATCCAAGAAGACCAGACTGTAAATCTAACTAACAATCAGAAGGCACACTGGTAAATTGCAGAGAATGATGCAATTTCTGCTCTTTCAACACAATGTTTCCTCTTGCTCTTCAGTCACTTCATCTTTGGCTCTAATCTTAGCCAGCATTTAGTGATCTGGTATTTCAACTACAAGATTCAGCATCAATGTACCTTGACAATTTTTGGTAGCTCTCATGCACAATTTTCAGATGGTTCAAAGCATATAGCTAATTCAAATAACAAAATCTTTGAGCTATAGTTGTCATTGTCACAGTATGTTTTCTGCCTAGATCTGGATTTTCTTTGACAGAATGAAAGAAATTAAAACATTTTCATGCACTAATCCAGCCTTGCTTTCATTTTATGAAGGGCATGTAGGAAGCCGGTGATGTTGAATAAATAAAAGTAGCAAGCCAAGTAAATATTCTTTATTTGTAGTCACATATGTAGCAGTGGGCACATATTTGGGCTTCAAACCTCATCCAGATGGGAAAACATCTGGAATTAAAAACATAGCAGGCAAAGAATGCATTATCTGAAATCCTAATTATAAGGTGATTTTTTCCTGTGTCTGATAGTTCTGTAAAAATTGTAAGGAAAAAGACAGGAATACAAATCAATGGATCTATATTGGATTGCACATGTATTATATCAGGTTGTATGCGTAGTTTTTAAAAATCACCTTCAGGTTAAAAAGTGCTAAAATTAACCCCCTGGACTTTAAATAGCATGTTTATTATGTAATAATTCAAGTTCTACTCATGTTTTGGAATGATTGTCTTGTTCCTACATAGGAAAAATTTTTGAAATCTGGAATTCTGAGTACAGGTGGCTATTTATGGTCCTCAGGATTTCTAGTAAGTGAAACAGACATGCTTAGCATTTTTATTTTATCTTCTGTATGTAGCATGTTATGCACTACACCAAATGCTCTCACATGGGGTCCTTAAGACATTTACTTATTATCAAGACATAGTTAATAAAATGCCAACACTTTTAATCATAGTTATCTTTAACTAGTACCATAAATATTAAATTATATTATTAATACATCAGTGTTTATTACCTGGTGTCAGAAAAAGTGGTCATCTAATAAATCAGTCTTTGCACTAGAAGCATTTAAAGGTAAATGTCATTCCAAACAGGTTTTAGGTCTGTACTCATATAAATGCCTCGTAACAAGAAATAAGACATTAGACAATTTTCTATGACTACATCATGAAAATGGGGGTTTGTACCTACGGCTTCCACAGGCTTCAGAATTTTTTCTATCAGTTTTCTTCCCATGCAATTAAACCAAAATTGTCCAACAAACAAGGTCCTCAGTGTGAAAAAAACTCTCTTCCTTACCAGATTTTTCCATAAGACCAACCTGAACTACTTGCACAGAAAAGTTATAAACCATCTCAAATAAAAAGTAGATATTTACTGGGGTTTACACTATTTCACAGCTTTGATATCATCAGAAGATTGTACTTCACAGTTGTCACTTAGCTACCATGAATTACTGCTTAAAAAAAAAAAAAAAGCAAGGAAAACATTAAAAGATTTTTAATTAAGAAAATTCATGACAGCATTGAGTTCCTCCAGCATTCAGTGCAACATCCTGTATTTTTACTTTAAAAGCTTAATTGAGAGCGATAAAAAATTCCCAGTTAAGAATTTAGAGCCCCTCAGTTGTTACATTAGAACATTAAAATACATTCTTAGCAAAAGATTTCTCACCATAAAATAGCAAGCTTGGAGACAAAGAAAAGATACCTCACACAAGAACTAGCAGCTGTGGAGCTTGCATGGATGAAAATGGTTTTGCCTGTTGGTCAGCTGTTGATATTACCTACCAGGTCCTTATTCTCATAAATCTCAAATTCTGAGTGAATGAGGAGGGGGACAGAATCCATTTCTAGGAAAAGGATTTTGCTAGAGGAAGTAGGACAGAGAATTCTCACACTTGAATGGGAATGGTGGAATCAGTGTTTATTATTATGAGTGTTTCAACAGGCCAAAAAATAAAAATGTCTCATAGAACAAGAAAGATGGATTTAAAAAAAAAAAATCTCTTTGGACACTCAGTATCAACTGTTTTTTTCTGTCTGTCTGTCCTGTATCTTGAAAATGCTTGGACATATGCTTGATTTTAAGGATTTATATACTCACACTTAATGCTTATAAACTCCCTCCATGGGGACAATTGCAAAGACACAAAACGCACTTACTCCTTGAAAGTGGAATTAGGTTCCCAGCTCACATTCGATCCTTGCACATTTTTTTTATTAAAGAGTCTGAAACAAGGTTTGACTTTGGTTTCCTAGCAAAAGTTGAACTCTCCATTATTTCAGCATTCTGGGTGGAAATAATGACAGACATACAAATATTTTCAAACGGTGCCTAATTATGAGCTTCCCAGCAAATGATCTGTCTTCTGAGATCAAGAAGTACCAGTCCTGATTTTCATAATGCATCAGTCCTAGCAACAGGAACAATAATGTTGATAGCTCAAAAAGCTACATTATGAATAAAGGCCAGACAAGAATATCCCAGTGAACTCAGTGTACATTTTAGTACCCAAGAAAAGAACAGATATAAAGATCACTATTAGTATATGAGATTGAATAGCTTATCTGCTTAAACTGTGCAGTTTTATCTGCCATAAAACCAGCAGAAAATTAACTCAGCCTCAGAGAAACTTAAGTTTCTCATTAAAAAATAAAGACTAAGTATATGAAGCTATTTAAAAGAAAAGTATATTTTTCTAATGCTACTGATTCCAAAAGTATTTTATGATGACAACTCTCAAATCAGTTATATTTCGTAATTTCTAAATACAATAGAAGATTATGTGATTCTGTGCAAATATAACCGATTATCTACCCAAAGCCACATAAACAGTATTTGGTTATAAAACTTTAACAGATCCATTTATGTACTAAATTATTTAAGCAAATGTAATGCTTCCAAATTGTATTGTTTTGCAAGGTTTCTCTTGGAACCTTTGCCATTTATCATACATGTACTTCTGTCTTTTTTCTACTCAGAAGCACAGCATGAAAAAACTTCATTTCACATTGAAACATCACTGTGTGGAACAGTGTGATGAAATGAGACACAGGAGGAGAGTTTGTGTTATACTCTGGTAAACAGTTGGTCTACAGGAATGATAGCATTTTATGCTGTGACTGATATATCAATTGTGAGTCCTAAAATATGACTGATCTGAAAGCGGGAGTTCTGCCTATGAGAAACTGTATGCATGTGAAAGATTACAGGTGACATGCCTAAGCCTGCTGGGAGGTCACAACCTAAATCTCATCTTGGAGTTAATATAACAATGCAATAAATTCTGGTAAAATTATACCTCAAGTATACTTAAAGATAATGTTACTCTGCTAAATAGAGCAATACTAACAACCAAGACCCTGAGCTTGTAGGTAAGGCCCTGCCAGTATTTACCTGCTTTATGTGAATGAGCAGTTCCAGTGGAGATCTACATAAAAAGAAAGTGTCTAAATATTTGCAGGTTCAGTACAGGCTACTCTGTAGCACAGATGGAAGAATCCTGCCAATATGGGAGAAGGGATCACTTTGGATCCTGTTATTCCAATGACTCTTTTGTAAAGGAGGCAGCCAGCATGAGTCACCAAGAAAAAGAAACTCAAGCAAGCAATAACCAGACAGAGCCACAGATGAGTGACCAACATCAGTCAGAGCAAAATATACAGGAGATAGAGCATTAAAAAACAGCCACGAATAACTTTTTTGTTTGTGAGTAATCCACAGTTTTTTTCAGATGACAGGAACAGCCTACGCAACAATTTAGATGGCCCTGTAATAAAGGAAGTAAAGGAAAGCAACAGACCCTGAGTGAGGCAGGGACTCAGGCAGATCCTGGAATACCTGATCCTCTGCCAGCAAAGGAAAGCTGAACCTGTTCTGCCCAATGTGAAGCAGAATGCCCTTCCCAAAGCACCACACCCCGAGTGAAGGCCTGCATCCTTCCGTGCTGGAGCAGAAGGAGCACAAGAACTAGGGCTATACACCACAAAAAGTCTCCATACTGAGACAAATCTCCATTCTTGATGGAGAGAAGCACTAACTGGCTGTCTTCTGCTGCTGCCTAAGAGCAAGAAGCCTCAACACCCTGCATCTGTGATCACTGTTCATATAGCTGAAGTCTGAATACAGAGGATGAAAAGCTAAATA